>NW_028234376.1:0-415275 GCF_057382095.1 Aulonocara sp. 'chitande type north' Nkhata Bay | reverse complement strand
TTTTTGTACAACTTCATATAAATAGCTGTAACTTTTGATAGAAGACTCGGATACACATGTTTATGGCTTTATCTTATAGAACTCAAGGTTTCCGTGCTGGGAAAACAGGTTTTGCAGCTGTTTGAGCTAAGATTTCCAAGTTATTCACATAATGAAAACCTATACTTTGTTTCGGTCGAGTTCCCCATTCAAATGCATGTAACAGTGAGAAACGCACTGTCTTGGCGAAAGAAAGCGTTTTTGTACAACTTCATAGAAATAGCTGTAACTTTTGATAGAAGACTCGGATACACATGTTTATGGCTTTATCTTATAGAACTCAAGGTTCCCGTGCTGGGAAAACAGGTTTTGCAGCTGTTTGAGCTAAGATTTCCAAGTTATTCACATAATGAAAACCTATACTTTGTTTCGGTCGAGTTCCCCATTCAAATGCATGTAACAGTGAGAAACGCACTGTCTTGGCGAAAGAAAGCGTTTTTGTACAACTTCATAGAAATAGCTGTAACTTTTGATAGAAGACTCGGATACACATGTTTATGGCTTTATCTTATAGAACTCAAGGTTCCCGTGCTGGGAAAACAGGTTTTGCAGCTGTTTGAGCTAAGATTTCCAAGTTATTCACATAATGAAAACCTATACTTTGTTTCGGTCGAGTTCCCCATTCAAATGCATGTAACAGTGAGAAACGCACTGTCTTGGCGAAAGAAAGCGTTTTTGTACAACTTCATAGAAATAGCTGTAACTTTTGATAGAAGACTCGGATACACATGTTTATGGCTTTATCTTATAGAACTCAAGGTTCCCGTGCTGGGAAAACAGGTTTTGCAGCTGTTTGAGCTAAGATTTCCAAGTTATTCACATAATGAAAACCTATACTTTGTTTCGGTCGAGTTCCCCATTCAAATGCATGTAACAGTGAGAAACGCACTGTCTTGGCGAAAGAAAGCGTTTTTGTACAACTTCATAGAAATAGCTGTAACTTTTGATAGAAGACTCGGATACACATGTTTATGGCTTTATCTTATAGAACTCAAGGTTCCCGTGCTGGGAAAACAGGTTTTGCAGCTGTTTGAGCTAAGATTTCCAAGTTATTCACATAATGAAAACCTATACTTTGTTTCGGTCGAGTTCCCCATTCAAATGCATGTAACAGTGAGAAACGCACTGTCTTGGCGAAAGAAAGCGTTTTTGTACAACTTCATAGAAATAGCTGTAACTTTTGATAGAAGACTCGGATACACATGTTTATGGCTTTATCTTATAGAACTCAAGGTTCCCGTGCTGGGAAAACAGGTTTTGCAGCTGTTTGAGCTAAGATTTCCAAGTTATTCACATAATGAAAACCTATACTTTGTTTCGGTCGAGTTCCCCATTCAAATGCATGTAACAGTGAGAAACGCACTGTCTTGGCGAAAGAAAGCGTTTTTGTACAACTTGATAGAAATAGCTGTAACTTTTGATAGAAGACTCGGATACACATGTTTATGGCTTTATCTTATAGAACTCAAGGTTCCCGTGCTGGGAAAACAGGTTTTGCAGCTGTTTGAGCTAAGATTTCCAAGTTATTCACATAATGAAAACCTATACTTTGTTTCGGTCGAGTTCCCCATTCAAATGCATGTAACAGTGAGAAACGCACTGTCTTGGCGAAAGAAAGCGTTTTTGTACAACTTCATAGAAATAGCTGTAACTTTTGATAGAAGACTCGGATACACATGTTTATGGCTTTATCTTATAGAACTCAAGGTTCCCGTGCTGGGAAAACAGGTTTTGCAGCTGTTTGAGCTAAGATTTCCAAGTTATTCACATAATGAAAACCTATACTTTGTTTCGGTCGAGTTCCCCATTCAAATGCATGTAACAGTGAGAAACGCACTGTCTTGGCGAAAGAAAGCGTTTTTGTACAACTTCATAGAAATAGCTGTAACTTTTGATAGAAGACTCGGATACACATGTTTATGGCTTTATCTTATAGAACTCAAGGTTCCCGTGCTGGGAAAACAGGTTTTGCAGCTGTTTGAGCTAAGATTTCCAAGTTATTCACATAATGAAAACCTATACTTTGTTTCGGTCGAGTTCCCCATTCAAATGCATGTAACAGTGAGAAACGCACTGTCTTGGCGAAAGAAAGCGTTTTTGTACAACTTCATAGAAATAGCTGTAACTTTTGATAGAAGACTCGGATACACATGTTTATGGCTTTATCTTATAGAACTCAAGGTTCCCGTGCTGGGAAAACAGGTTTTGCAGCTGTTTGAGCTAAGATTTCCAAGTTATTCACATAATGAAAACCTATACTTTGTTTCGGTCGAGTTCCCCATTCAAATGCATGTAACAGTGAGAAACGCACTGTCTTGGCGAAAGAAAGCGTTTTTGTACAACTTCATAGAAATAGCTGTAACTTTTGATAGAAGACTCGGATACACATGTTTATGGCTTTATCTTATAGAACTCAAGGTTCCCGTGCTGGGAAAACAGGTTTTGCAGCTGTTTGAGCTAAGATTTCCAAGATATTCACATAATGAAAACCTATACTTTGTTTCGGTCGAGTTCCCCATTCAAATGCATGTAACAGTGAGAAACGCACTGTCTTGGCGAAAGAAAGCGTTTTTGTACAACTTGATAGAAATAGCTGTAACTTTTGATAGAAGACTCGGATACACATGTTTATGGCTTTATCTTATAGAACTCAAGGTTCCCGTGCTGGGAAAACAGGTTTTGCAGCTGTTTGAGCTAAGATTTCCAAGTTATTCACATAATGAAAACCTATACTTTGTTTCGGTCGAGTTCCCCATTCAAATGCATGTAACAGTGAGAAACGCACTGTCTTGGCGAAAGAAAGCGTTTTTGTACAACTTCATAGAAATAGCTGTAACTTTTGATAGAAGACTCGGATACACATGTTTATGGCTTTATCTTATAGAACTCAAGGTTCCCGTGCTGGGAAAACAGGTTTTGCAGCTGTTTGAGCTAAGATTTCCAAGTTATTCACATAATGAAAACCTATACTTTGTTTCGGTCGAGTTCCCCATTCAAATGCATGTAACAGTGAGAAACGCACTGTCTTGGCGAAAGAAAGCGTTTTTGTACAACTTCATAGAAATAGCTGTAACTTTTGATAGAAGACTCGGATACACATGTTTATGGCTTTATCTTATAGAACTCAAGGTTCCCGTGCTGGGCAAACAGGTTTTGCAGCTGTTTGAGCTAAGATTTCCAAGTTATTCACATAATGAAAACCTATACTTTGTTTCGGTCGAGTTCCCCATTCAAATGCATGTAACAGTGAGAAACGCACTGTCTTGGCGAATCAAATGCATGTAACAGTGAGAAACGCACTGTCTTGGCGAAAGAAAGCTTTTTGTACAACTTGATAGAAATAGCTGTAACTTTTGATAGAAGACTCGGATACACATGTTTATGGCTTTATCTTATAGAACTCAAGGTTCCCGTGCTGGGCAAACAGGTTTTGCAGTCACATAATGAAAACCTATACTTTGTTTCGGTCGAGTTCCCCATTCAAATGCATGTAACAGTGAGAAACGCACTGTCTTGGCGAAAGAAAGCGTTTTTGTACAACTTGATAGAAATAGCTGTAACTTTTGATAGAAGACTCGGATACACATGTTTATGGCTTTATCTTATAGAACTCAAGGTTCCCGTGCTGGGCAAACAGGTTTTGCAGCTGTTTGAGCTAAGATTTCCAAGTTATTCACATAATGAAACCTATACTTTGTTTCGGTCGAGTTCCCCATTCAAATGCATGTAACAGTGAGAAACGCACTGTCTTGGCGAAAGAAAGCGTTTTTGTACAACTTCATAGAAATAGCTGTAACTTTTGATAGAAGACTCGGATACACATGTTTATGGCTTTATCTTATAGAACTCAAGGTTCCCGTGCTGGGAAAACAGGTTTTGCAGCTGTTTGAGCTAAGATTTCCAAGTTATTCACATAATGAAAACCTATACTTTGTTTCGGTCGAGTTCCCCATTCAAATGCATGTAACAGTGAGAAACGCACTGTCTTGGCGAAAGAAAGCGTTTTTGTACAACTTCATAGAAATAGCTGTAACTTTTGATAGAAGACTCGGATACACATGTTTATGGCTTTATCTTATAGAACTCAAGGTTCCCGTGCTGGGAAAACAGGTTTTGCAGCTGTTTGAGCTAAGATTTCCAAGTTATTCACATAATGAAAACCTATACTTTGTTTCGGTCGAGTTCCCCATTCAAATGCATGTAACACTGTCTTGGCGAAAGAAAGCGTTTTTGTACAACTTCATAGAAATAGCTGTAACTTTTGATAGAAGACTCGGATACACATGTTTATGGCTTTATCTTATAGAACTCAAGGTTCCCGTGCTGGGAAAACAGGTTTTGCAGCTGTTTGAGCTAAGATTTCCAAGTTATTCACATAATGAAAACCTATACTTTGTTTCGGTCGAGTTCCCCATTCAAATGCATGTAACAGTGAGAAACGCACTGTCTTGGCGAAAGAAAGCGTTTTTGTACAACTTCATAGAAATAGCTGTAACTTTTGATAGAAGACTCGGATACACATGTTTATGGCTTTATCTTATAGAACTCAAGGTTCCCGTGCTGGGAAAACAGGTTTTGCAGCTGTTTGAGCTAAGATTTCCAAGTTATTCACATAATGAAAACCTATACTTTGTTTCGGTCGAGTTCCCCATTCAAATGCATGTAACAGTGAGAAACGCACTGTCTTGGCGAAAGAAAGCGTTTTTGTACAACTTCATAGAAATAGCTGTAACTTTTGATAGAAGACTCGGATACACATGTTTATGGCTTTATCTTATAGAACTCAAGGTTCCCGTGCTGGGAAAACAGGTTTTGCAGCTGTTTGAGCTAAGATTTCCAAGTTATTCACATAATGAAAACCTATACTTTGTTTCGGTCGAGTTCCCCATTCAAATGCATGTAACAGTGAGAAACGCACTGTCTTGGCGAAAGAAAGCGTTTTTGTACAACTTGATAGAAATAGCTGTAACTTTTGATAGAAGACTCGGATACACATGTTTATGGCTTTATCTTATAGAACTCAAGGTTCCCGTGCTGGGAAAACAGGTTTTGCAGCTGTTTGAGCTAAGATTTCCAAGTTATTCACATAATGAAAACCTATACTTTGTTTCGGTCGAGTTCCCCATTCAAATGCATGTAACAGTGAGAAACGCACTGTCTTGGCGAAAGAAAGCGTTTTTGTACAACTTGATAGAAATAGCTGTAACTTTTGATAGAAGACTCGGATACACATGTTTATGGCTTTATCTTATAGAACTCAAGGTTCCCGTGCTGGGAAAACAGGTTTTGCAGCTGTTTGAGCTAAGATTTCCAAGTTATTCACATAATGAAAACCTATACTTTGTTTCGGTCGAGTTCCCCATTCAAATGCATGTAACAGTGAGAAACGCACTGTCTTGGCGAAAGAAAGCGTTTTTGTACAACTTCATAGAAATAGCTGTAACTTTTGATAGAAGACTCGGATACACATGTTTATGGCTTTATCTTATAGAACTCAAGGTTCCCGTGCTGGGAAAACAGGTTTTGCAGCTGTTTGAGCTAAGATTTCCAAGTTATTCACATAATGAAAACCTATACTTTGTTTCGGTCGAGTTCCCCATTCAAATGCATGTAACAGTGAGAAACGCACTGTCTTGGCGAAAGAAAGCGTTTTTGTACAACTTCATAGAAATAGCTGTAACTTTTGATAGAAGACTCGGATACACATGTTTATGGCTTTATCTTATAGAACTCAAGGTTCCCGTGCTGGGAAAACAGGTTTTGCAGCTGTTTGAGCTAAGATTTCCAAGATATTCACATAATGAAAACCTATACTTTGTTTCGGTCGAGTTCCCCATTCAAATGCATGTAACAGTGAGAAACGCACTGTCTTGGCGAAAGAAAGCGTTTTTGTACAACTTCATAGAAATAGCTGTAACTTTTGATAGAAGACTCGGATACACATGTTTATGGCTTTATCTTATAGAACTCAAGGTTCCCGTGCTGGGAAAACAGGTTTTGCAGCTGTTTGAGCTAAGATTTCCAAGTTATTCACATAATGAAAACCTATACTTTGTTTCGGTCGAGTTCCCCATTCAAATGCATGTAACAGTGAGAAACGCACTGTCTTGGCGAAAGAAAGCGTTTTTGTACAACTTCATAGAAATAGCTGTAACTTTTGATAGAAGACTCGGATACACATGTTTATGGCTTTATCTTATAGAACTCAAGGTTCCCGTGCTGGGCAAACAGGTTTTGCAGCTGTTTGAGCTAAGATTTCCAAGTTATTCACATAATGAAAACCTATACTTTGTTTCGGTCGAGTTCCCCATTCAAATGCATGTAACAGTGAGAAACGCACTGTCTTGGCGAAAGAAAGCGTTTTTGTACAACTTGATAGAAATAGCTGTAACTTTTGATAGAAGACTCGGATACACATGTTTATGGCTTTATCTTATAGAACTCAAGGTTCCCGTGCTGGGAAAACAGGTTTTGCAGCTGTTTGAGCTAAGATTTCCAAGTTATTCACATAATGAAAACCTATACTTTGTTTCGGTCGAGTTCCCCATTCAAATGCATGTAACAGTGAGAAACGCACTGTCTTGGCGAAAGAAAGCGTTTTTGTACAACTTCATAGAAATAGCTGTAACTTTTGATAGAAGACTCGGATACACATGTTTATGGCTTTATCTTATAGAACTCAAGGTTCCCGTGCTGGGAAAACAGGTTTTGCAGCTGTTTGAGCTAAGATTTCCAAGTTATTCACATAATGAAAACCTATACTTTGTTTCGGTCGAGTTCCCCATTCAAATGCATGTAACAGTGAGAAACGCACTGTCTTGGCGAAAGAAAGCGTTTTTGTACAACTTCATAGAAATAGCTGTAACTTTTGATAGAAGACTCGGATACACATGTTTATGGCTTTATCTTATAGAACTCAAGGTTCCCGTGCTGGGAAAACAGGTTTTGCAGCTGTTTGAGCTAAGATTTCCAAGTTATTCACATAATGAAAACCTATACTTTGTTTCGGTCGAGTTCCCCATTCAAATGCATGTAACAGTGAGAAACGCACTGTCTTGGCGAAAGAAAGCGTTTTTGTACAACTTCATAGAAAATAGCTGTAACTTTTGATAGAAGACTCGGATACACATGTTTATGGCTTTATCTTATAGAACTCAAGGTTCCCGTGCTGGGAAAACAGGTTTTGCAGCTGTTTGAGCTAAGATTTCCAAGTTATTCACATAATGAAAACCTATACTTTGTTTCGGTCGAGTTCCCCATTCAAATGCATGTAACAGTGAGAAACGCACTGTCTTGGCGAAAGAAAGCGTTTTTGTACAACTTCATAGAAATAGCTGTAACTTTTGATAGAAGACTCGGATACACATGTTTATGGCTTTATCTTATAGAACTCAAGGTTCCCGTGCTGGGCAAACAGGTTTTGCAGCTGTTTGAGCTAAGATTTCCAAGTTATTCACATAATGAAAACCTATACTTTGTTTCGGTCGAGTTCCCCATTCAAATGCATGTAACAGTGAGAAACGCACTGTCTTGGCGAAAGAAAGCGTTTTTGTACAACTTCATAGAAATAGCTGTAACTTTTGATAGAAGACTCGGATACACATGTTTATGGCTTTATCTTATAGAACTCAAGGTTCCCGTGCTGGGCAAACAGGTTTTGCAGCTGTTTGAGCTAAGATTTCCAAGTTATTCACATAATGAAAACCTATACTTTGTTTCGGTCGAGTTCCCCATTCAAATGCATGTAACAGTGAGAAACGCACTGTCTTGGCGAAAGAAAGCGTTTTTGTACAACTTCATAGAAATAGCTGTAACTTTTGATAGAAGACTCGGATACACATGTTTATGGCTTTATCTTATAGAACTCAAGGTTCCCGTGCTGGGAAAACAGGTTTTGCAGCTGTTTGAGCTAAGATTTCCAAGTTATTCACATAATGAAAACCTATACTTTGTTTCGGTCGAGTTCCCCATTCAAATGCATGTAACAGTGAGAAACGCACTGTCTTGGCGAAAGAAAGCGTTTTTGTACAACTTCATAGAAATAGCTGTAACTTTTGATAGAAGACTCGGATACACATGTTTATGGCTTTATCTTATAGAACTCAAGGTTCCCGTGCTGGGAAAACAGGTTTTGCAGCTGTTTGAGCTAAGATTTCCAAGTTATTCACATAATGAAAACCTATACTTTGTTTCGGTCGAGTTCCCCATTCAAATGCATGTAACAGTGAGAAACGCACTGTCTTGGCGAAAGAAAGCGTTTTTGTACAACTTCATAGAAATAGCTGTAACTTTTGATAGAAGACTCGGATACACATGTTTATGGCTTTATCTTATAGAACTCAAGGTTCCCGTGCTGGGCAAACAGGTTTTGCAGCTGTTTGAGCTAAGATTTCCAAGTTATTCACATAATGAAAACCTATACTTTGTTTCGGTCGAGTTCCCCATTCAAATGCATGTAACAGTGAGAAACGCACTGTCTTGGCGAAAGAAAGCGTTTTTGTACAACTTCATAGAAATAGCTGTAACTTTTGATAGAAGACTCGGATACACATGTTTATGGCTTTATCTTATAGAACTCAAGGTTCCCGTGCTGGGAAAACAGGTTTTGCAGCTGTTTGAGCTAAGATTTCCAAGTTATTCACATAATGAAAACCTATACTTTGTTTCGGTCGAGTTCCCCATTCAAATGCATGTAACAGTGAGAAACGCACTGTCTTGGCGAAAGAAAGCGTTTTTGTACAACTTCATAGAAATAGCTGTAACTTTTGATAGAAGACTCGGATACACATGTTTATGGCTTTATCTTATAGAACTCAAGGTTCCCGTGCTGGGAAAACAGGTTTTGCAGCTGTTTGAGCTAAGATTTCCAAGTTATTCACATAATGAAAACCTATACTTTGTTTCGGTCGAGTTCCCCATTCAAATGCATGTAACAGTGAGAAACGCACTGTCTTGGCGAAAGAAAGCGTTTTTGTACAACTTGATAGAAATAGCTGTAACTTTTGATAGAAGACTCGGATACACATGTTTATGGCTTTATCTTATAGAACTCAAGGTTCCCGTGCTGGGCCAACAGGTTTTGCAGCTGTTTGAGCTAAGATTTCCAAGTTATTCACATAATGAAAACCTATACTTTGTTTCGGTCGAGTTCCCCATTCAAATGCATGTAACAGTGAGAAACGCACTGTCTTGGCGAAAGAAAGCGTTTTTGTACAACTTCATAGAAATAGCTGTAACTTTTGATAGAAGACTCGGATACACATGTTTATGGCTTTATCTTATAGAACTCAAGGTTCCCGTGCTGGGCAAACAGGTTTTGCAGCTGTTTGAGCTAAGATTTCCAAGTTATTCACATAATGAAAACCTATACTTTGTTTCGGTCGAGTTCCCCATTCAAATGCATGTAACAGTGAGAAACGCACTGTCTTGGCGAAAGAAAGCGTTTTTGTACAACTTCATAGAAATAGCTGTAACTTTTGATAGAAGACTCGGATACACATGTTTATGGCTTTATCTTATAGAACTCAAGGTTCCCGTGCTGGGAAAACAGGTTTTGCAGCTGTTTGAGCTAAGATTTCCAAGTTATTCACATAATGAAAACCTATACTTTGTTTCGGTCGAGTTCCCCATTCAAATGCATGTAACAGTGAGAAACGCACTGTCTTGGCGAAAGAAAGCGTTTTTGTACAACTTCATAGAAATAGCTGTAACTTTTGATAGAAGACTCGGATACACATGTTTATGGCTTTATCTTATAGAACTCAAGGTTCCCGTGCTGGGAAAACAGGTTTTGCAGCTGTTTGAGCTAAGATTTCCAAGTTATTCACATAATGAAAACCTATACTTTGTTTCGGTCGAGTTCCCCATTCAAATGCATGTAACAGTGAGAAACGCACTGTCTTGGCGAAAGAAAGCGTTTTTGTACAACTTCATAGAAATAGCTGTAACTTTTGATAGAAGACTCGGATACACATGTTTATGGCTTTATCTTATAGAACTCAAGGTTCCCGTGCTGGGAAAACAGGTTTTGCAGCTGTTTGAGCTAAGATTTCCAAGTTATTCACATAATGAAAACCTATACTTTGTTTCGGTCGAGTTCCCCATTCAAATGCATGTAACAGTGAGAAACGCACTGTCTTGGCGAAAGAAAGCGTTTTTGTACAACTTCATAGAAATAGCTGTAACTTTTGATAGAAGACTCGGATACACATGTTTATGGCTTTATCTTATAGAACTCAAGGTTCCCGTGCTGGGAAAACAGGTTTTGCAGCTGTTTGAGCTAAGATTTCCAAGTTATTCACATAATGAAAACCTATACTTTGTTTCGGTCGAGTTCCCCATTCAAATGCATGTAACAGTGAGAAACGCACTGTCTTGGCGAAAGAAAGCGTTTTTGTACAACTTCATAGAAATAGCTGTAACTTTTGATAGAAGACTCGGATACACATGTTTATGGCTTTATCTTATAGAACTCAAGGTTCCCGTGCTGGGAAAACAGGTTTTGCAGCTGTTTGAGCTAAGATTTCCAAGTTATTCACATAATGAAAACCTATACTTTGTTTCGGTCGAGTTCCCCATTCAAATGCATGTAACAGTGAGAAACGCACTGTCTTGGCGAAAGAAAGCGTTTTTGTACAACTTCATAGAAATAGCTGTAACTTTTGATAGAAGACTCGGATACACATGTTTATGGCTTTATCTTATAGAACTCAAGGTTCCCGTGCTGGGAAAACAGGTTTTGCAGCTGTTTGAGCTAAGATTTCCAAGTTATTCACATAATGAAAACCTATACTTTGTTTCGGTCGAGTTCCCCATTCAAATGCATGTAACAGTGAGAAACGCACTGTCTTGGCGAAAGAAAGCGTTTTTGTACAACTTCATAGAAATAGCTGTAACTTTTGATAGAAGACTCGGATACACATGTTTATGGCTTTATCTTATAGAACTCAAGGTTCCCGTGCTGGGAAAACAGGTTTTGCAGCTGTTTGAGCTAAGATTTCCAAGTTATTCACATAATGAAAACCTATACTTTGTTTCGGTCGAGTTCCCCATTCAAATGCATGTAACAGTGAGAAACGAACTGTCTTGGCGAAAGAAAGCGTTTTTGTACAACTTCATAGAAATAGCTGTAACTTTTGATAGAAGACTCGGATACACATGTTTATGGCTTTATCTTATAGAACTCAAGGTTCCCGTGCTGGGAAAACAGGTTTTGCAGCTGTTTGAGCTAAGATTTCCAAGTTATTCACATAATGAAAACCTATACTTTGTTTCGGTCGAGTTCCCCATTCAAATGCATGTAACAGTGAGAAACGCACTGTCTTGGCGAAAGAAAGCGTTTTTGTACAACTTCATAGAAATAGCTGTAACTTTTGATAGAAGACTCGGATACACATGTTTATGGCTTTATCTTATAGAACTCAAGGTTCCCGTGCTGGGAAAACAGGTTTTGCAGCTGTTTGAGCTAAGATTTCCAAGATATTCACATAATGAAAACCTATACTTTGTTTCGGTCGAGTTCCCCATTCAAATGCATGTAACAGTGAGAAACGCACTGTCTTGGCGAAAGAAAGCGTTTTTGTACAACTTGATAGAAATAGCTGTAACTTTTGATAGAAGACTCGGATACACATGTTTATGGCTTTATCTTATAGAACTCAAGGTTCCCGTGCTGGGAAAACAGGTTTTGCAGCTGTTTGAGCTAAGATTTCCAAGTTATTCACATAATGAAAACCTATACTTTGTTTCGGTCGAGTTCCCCATTCAAATGCATGTAACAGTGAGAAACGCACTGTCTTGGCGAAAGAAAGCGTTTTTGTACAACTTCATAGAAATAGCTGTAACTTTTGATAGAAGACTCGGATACACATGTTTATGGCTTTATCTTATAGAACTCAAGGTTCCCGTGCTGGGAAAACAGGTTTTGCAGCTGTTTGAGCTAAGATTTCCAAGTTATTCACATAATGAAAACCTATACTTTGTTTCGGTCGAGTTCCCCATTCAAATGCATGTAACAGTGAGAAACGCACTGTCTTGGCGAAAGAAAGCGTTTTTGTACAACTTCATAGAAATAGCTGTAACTTTTGATAGAAGACTCGGATACACATGTTTATGGCTTTATCTTATAGAACTCAAGGTTCCCGTGCTGGGCAAACAGGTTTTGCAGCTGTTTGAGCTAAGATTTCCAAGTTATTCACATAATGAAAACCTATACTTTGTTTCGGTCGAGTTCCCCATTCAAATGCATGTAACAGTGAGAAACGCACTGTCTTGGCGAAAGAAAGCGTTTTTGTACAACTTGATAGAAATAGCTGTAACTTTTGATAGAAGACTCGGATACACATGTTTATGGCTTTATCTTATAGAACTCAAGGTTCCCGTGCTGGGCAAACAGGTTTTGCAGCTGTTTGAGCTAAGATTTCCAAGTTATTCACATAATGAAAACCTATACTTTGTTTCGGTCGAGTTCCCCATTCAAATGCATGTAACAGTGAGAAACGCACTGTCTTGGCGAAAGAAAGCGTTTTTGTACAACTTCATAGAAATAGCTGTAACTTTTGATAGAAGACTCGGATACACATGTTTATGGCTTTATCTTATAGAACTCAAGGTTCCCGTGCTGGGAAAACAGGTTTTGCAGCTGTTTGAGCTAAGATTTCCAAGTTATTCACATAATGAAAACCTATACTTTGTTTCGGTCGAGTTCCCCATTCAAATGCATGTAACAGTGAGAAACGCACTGTCTTGGCGAAAGAAAGCGTTTTTGTACAACTTGATAGAAATAGCTGTAACTTTTGATAGAAGACTCGGATACACATGTTTATGGCTTTATCTTATAGAACTCAAGGTTCCCGTGCTGGGAAAACAGGTTTTGCAGCTGTTTGAGCTAAGATTTCCAAGTTATTCACATAATGAAAACCTATACTTTGTTTCGGTCGAGTTCCCCATTCAAATGCATGTAACAGTGAGAAACGCACTGTCTTGGCGAAAGAAAGCGTTTTTGTACAACTTCATAGAAATAGCTGTAACTTTTGATAGAAGACTCGGATACACATGTTTATGGCTTTATCTTATAGAACTCAAGGTTCCCGTGCTGGGAAAACAGGTTTTGCAGCTGTTTGAGCTAAGATTTCCAAGTTATTCACATAATGAAAACCTATACTTTGTTTCGGTCGAGTTCCCCATTCAAATGCATGTAACAGTGAGAAACGCACTGTCTTGGCGAAAGAAAGCGTTTTTGTACAACTTCATAGAAATAGCTGTAACTTTTGATAGAAGACTCGGATACACATGTTTATGGCTTTATCTTATAGAACTCAAGGTTCCCGTGCTGGGAAAACAGGTTTTGCAGCTGTTTGAGCTAAGATTTCCAAGTTATTCACATAATGAAAACCTATACTTTGTTTCGGTCGAGTTCCCCATTCAAATGCATGTAACAGTGAGAAACGCACTGTCTTGGCGAAAGAAAGCGTTTTTGTACAACTTCATAGAAATAGCTGTAACTTTTGATAGAAGACTCGGATACACATGTTTATGGCTTTATCTTATAGAACTCAAGGTTCCCGTGCTGGGAAAACAGGTTTTGCAGCTGTTTGAGCTAAGATTTCCAAGATATTCACATAATGAAAACCTATACTTTGTTTCGGTCGAGTTCCCCATTCAAATGCATGTAACAGTGAGAAACGCACTGTCTTGGCGAAAGAAAGCGTTTTTGTACAACTTGATAGAAATAGCTGTAACTTTTGATAGAAGACTCGGATACACATGTTTATGGCTTTATCTTATAGAACTCAAGGTTCCCGTGCTGGGAAAACAGGTTTTGCAGCTGTTTGAGCTAAGATTTCCAAGTTATTCACATAATGAAAACCTATACTTTGTTTCGGTCGAGTTCCCCATTCAAATGCATGTAACAGTGAGAAACGCACTGTCTTGGCGAAAGAAAGCGTTTTTGTACAACTTCATAGAAATAGCTGTAACTTTTGATAGAAGACTCGGATACACATGTTTATGGCTTTATCTTATAGAACTCAAGGTTCCCGTGCTGGGAAAACAGGTTTTGCAGCTGTTTGAGCTAAGATTTCCAAGTTATTCACATAATGAAAACCTATACTTTGTTTCGGTCGAGTTCCCCATTCAAATGCATGTAACAGTGAGAAACGCACTGTCTTGGCGAAAGAAAGCGTTTTTGTACAACTTCATAGAAATAGCTGTAACTTTTGATAGAAGACTCGGATACACATGTTTATGGCTTTATCTTATAGAACTCAAGGTTCCCGTGCTGGGCAAACAGGTTTTGCAGCTGTTTGAGCTAAGATTTCCAAGTTATTCACATAATGAAAACCTATACTTTGTTTCGGTCGAGTTCCCCATTCAAATGCATGTAACAGTGAGAAACGCACTGTCTTGGCGAAAGAAAGCGTTTTTGTACAACTTGATAGAAATAGCTGTAACTTTTGATAGAAGACTCGGATACACATGTTTATGGCTTTATCTTATAGAACTCAAGGTTCCCGTGCTGGGCAAACAGGTTTTGCAGCTGTTTGAGCTAAGATTTCCAAGTTATTCACATAATGAAAACCTATACTTTGTTTCGGTCGAGTTCCCCATTCAAATGCATGTAACAGTGAGAAACGCACTGTCTTGGCGAAAGAAAGCGTTTTTGTACAACTTCATAGAAATAGCTGTAACTTTTGATAGAAGACTCGGATACACATGTTTATGGCTTTATCTTATAGAACTCAAGGTTCCCGTGCTGGGAAAACAGGTTTTGCAGCTGTTTGAGCTAAGATTTCCAAGTTATTCACATAATGAAAACCTATACTTTGTTTCGGTCGAGTTCCCCATTCAAATGCATGTAACAGTGAGAAACGCACTGTCTTGGCGAAAGAAAGCGTTTTTGTACAACTTCATAGAAATAGCTGTAACTTTTGATAGAAGACTCGGATACACATGTTTATGGCTTTATCTTATAGAACTCAAGGTTCCCGTGCTGGGAAAACAGGTTTTGCAGCTGTTTGAGCTAAGATTTCCAAGTTATTCACATAATGAAAACCTATACTTTGTTTCGGTCGAGTTCCCCATTCAAATGCATGTAACAGTGAGAAACGCACTGTCTTGGCGAAAGAAAGCGTTTTTGTACAACTTCATAGAAATAGCTGTAACTTTTGATAGAAGACTCGGATACACATGTTTATGGCTTTATCTTATAGAACTCAAGGTTCCCGTGCTGGGAAAACAGGTTTTGCAGCTGTTTGAGCTAAGATTTCCAAGTTATTCACATAATGAAAACCTATACTTTGTTTCGGTCGAGTTCCCCATTCAAATGCATGTAACAGTGAGAAACGCACTGTCTTGGCGAAAGAAAGCGTTTTTGTACAACTTCATAGAAATAGCTGTAACTTTTGATAGAAGACTCAGACAAACATGTTTATGGCTTTATCTTATAGAACTCAAGGTCTCCGTGCTGGGCAAACAGGTTTTGCAGCTGTTTGAGCTAAGATTTCCAAGTTATTCACATAATGAAAACCTATACTTTGTTTCGTTGGAGTTCCCCATTCAAATGCATGTAACAGTGAGAAACGCACTGTCTTGGCGAAAGAAAGCGTTTTTGTACAACTTCATATAAATAGCTGTAACTTTTGATAGAAGACTCAGACAAACATGTTTATGGCCTTATATTATAGAACTCAAGGTCTTCGTGCTGGGAAAACAGGTTTTGCAGCTGTTTGAGCTAAGATTTCCAAGTTATTCACATAATGAAAACTTATACTTTGTTTCGGTCGAGTTCCCCATTCAAATGCATGTAACAGTGAGAAACGCACTGTCTTGGCGAAAGAAAGCGTTTTTGTACAACTTCATATAAATAGCTGTAACTTTTGATAGAAGACTCGGATACACATGTTTATGGCTTTATCTTATAGAACTCAAGGTCTCCGTGCTGGGCAAACAGGTTTTGCAGCTGTTTGAGCTAAGATTTCCAAGTTATTCACATAATGAAAACTTATACTTTGTTTCGGTCGAGTTCCCCATTCAAATGCATGTAACAGTGAGAAACGCACTGTCTTGGCGAAAGAAAGCGTTTTTGTACAACTTCATAGAAATAGCTGTAACTTTTGATAGAAGACTCGGATACACATGTTTATGGCCTTATATTATAGAACTCAAGGTCTACGTGCTGGGAAAACAGGTTTTGCAGCTGTTTGAGCTAAGATTTCCAAGTTATTCACATAATGAAAACCTATACTTTGTTTCGGTCGAGTTCCCCATTCAAAATGCATGTAACAGTGAGAAACGCACTGTCTTGGCGAAAGAAAGCGTTTTTGTACAACTTCATAGAAATAGCTGTAACTTTTGATAGAAGACTCGGATACACATGTTTATGGCTTTATCTTATAGAACTCAAGGTTTCCGTGCTGGGCAAACAGGTTTTGCAGCTGTTTGAGCTAAGATTTCCAAGTTATTCACATAATGAAAACTTATACTTTGTTTCGGTCGAGTTCCCCATTCAAATGCATGTAACAGTGAGAAACGCACTGTCTTGGCGAAAGAAAGCGTTTTTGTACAACTTCATAGAAATAGCTGTAACTTTTGATAGAAGACTCGGATACACATGTTTATGGCCTTATATTATAGAACTCAAGGTCTACGTGCTGGGAAAACAGGTTTTGCAGCTGTTTGAGCTAAGATTTCCAAGTTATTCACATAATGAAAACCTATACTTTGTTTCGGTCGAGTTCCCCATTCAAAATGCATGTAACAGTGAGAAACGCACTGTCTTGGCGAAAGAAAGCGTTTTTGTACAACTTCATAGAAATAGCTGTAACTTTTGATAGAAGACTCGGATACACATGTTTATGGCTTTATCTTATAGAACTCAAGGTTTCCGTGCTGGGCAAACAGGTTTTGCAGCTGTTTGAGCTAAGATTTCCAAGTTATTCACATAATGAAAACCTATACTTTGTTTCGGTCGAGTTCCCCATTCAAATGCATGTAACAGTGAGAAACGCACTGTCTTGGCGAAAGAAAGCGTTTTTGTACAACTTCATAGAAATAGCTGTAACTTTTGATAGAAGACTCGGATACACATGTTTATGGCTTTATCTTATAGAACTCAAGGTCTACGTGCTGGGAAAACAGGTTTTGCAGCTGTTTGAGCTAAGATTTCCAAGTTATTCACATAATGAAAACCTATACTTTGTTTCGGTCGAGTTCCCCATTCAAAATGCATGTAACAGTGAGAAACGCACTGTCTTGGCGAAAGAAAGCGTTTTTGTACAACTTCATATAAATAGCTGTAACTTTTGATAGAAGACTCGGATACACATGTTTATGGCTTTATCTTATAGAACTCAAGGTCTCCGTGCTGGGCAAACAGGTTTTGCAGCTGTTTGAGCTAAGATTTCCAAGTTATTCACATAATGAAAACCTATACTTTGTTTCGGTCGAGTTCCCCATTCAAATGCATGTAACAGTGAGAAACGCACTGTCTTGGCGAAAGAAAGCGTTTTTGTACAACTTCATATAAATAGCTGTAACTTTTGATAGAAGACTCAGACAAACATGTTTATGGCTTTATCTTATAGAACTCAAGGTCTCCGTGCTGGGAAAACAGGTTTTGCAGCTGTTTGAGCTAAGATTTCCAAGTTATTCACATAATGAAAACTTATACTTTGTTTCGGTCGAGTTCCCCATTCAAATGCATGTAACAGTGAGAAACGCACTGTCTTGGCGAAAGAAAGCGTTTTTGTACAACTTCATAGAAATAGCTGTAACTTTTGATAGAAGACTCGGATACACATGTTTATGGCTTTATCTTATAGAACTCAAGGTTTCCGTGCTGGGCAAACAGGTTTTGCAGCTGTTTGAGCTAAGATTTCCAAGTTATTCACATAATGAAAACTTATACTTTGTTTCGGTCGAGTTCCCCATTCAAATGCATGTAACAGTGAGAAACGCACTGTCTTGGCGAAAGAAAGCGTTTTTGTACAACTTCATAGAAATAGCTGTAACTTTTGATAGAAGACTCAGACAAACATGTTTATGGCCTTATATTATAGAACTCAAGGTCTCCGTGCTGGGAAAACAGGTTTTGCAGCTGTTTGAGCTAAGATTTCCAAGTTATTCACATAATGAAAACCTATACTTTGTTTCGGTCGAGTTCCCCATTCAAATGCATGTAACAGTGAGAAACGCACTGTCTTGGCGAAAGAAAGCGTTTTTGTACAACTTCATATAAATAGCTGTAACTTTTGATAGAAGACTCAGACAAACATGTTTATGGCCTTATATTATAGAACTCAAGGTCTCCGTGCTGGGAAAACAGGTTTTGCAGCTGTTTGAGCTAAGATTTCCAAGTTATTCACATAATGAAAACTTATACTTTGTTTCGGTCGAGTTCCCCATTCAAATGCATGTAACAGTGAGAAACGCACTGTCTTGGCGAAAGAAAGCGTTTTTGTACAACTTCATATAAATAGCTGTAACTTTTGATAGAAGACTCAGACAAACATGTTTATGGCTTTATCTTATAGAACTCAAGGTCTCCGTGCTGGGAAAACAGGTTTTGCAGCTGTTTGAGCTAAGATTTCCAAGTTATTCACATAATGAAAACCTATACTTTGTTTCGGTCGAGTTCCCCATTCAAAATGCATGTAACAGTGAGAAACGCACTGTCTTGGCGAAAGAAAGCGTTTTTGTACAACTTCATATAAATAGCTGTAACTTTTGATAGAAGACTCGGATACACATGTTTATGGCTTTATCTTATAGAACTCAAGGTCTCCGTGCTGGGCAAACAGGTTTTGCAGCTGTTTGAGCTAAGATTTCCAAGTTATTCACATAATGAAAACCTATACTTTGTTTCGGTCGAGTTCCCCATTCAAATGCATGTAACAGTAAGAAACGCACTGTCTTGGCGAAAGAAAGCGTTTTTGTACAACTTCATATAAATAGCTGTAACTTTTGATAGAAGACTCAGACAAACATGTTTATGGCCTTATATTATAGAACTCAAGGTCTCCGTGCTGGGAAAACAGGTTTTGCAGCTGTTTGAGCTAAGATTTCCAAGTTATTCACATAATGAAAACTTATACTTTGTTTCGGTCGAGTTCCCCATTCAAATGCATGTAACAGTGAGAAACGCACTGTCTTGGCGAAAAAAAGCGTTTTTGTACAACTTCATAGAAATAGCTGTAACTTTTGATAGAAGACTCGGATACACATGTTTATGGCTTTATCTTATAGAACTCAAGGTTTCCGTGCTGGGCAAACAGGTTTTGCAGCTGTTTGAGCTAAGATTTCCAAGTTATTCACATAATGAAAACTTATACTTTGTTTCGGTCGAGTTCCCCATTCAAATGCATGTAACAGTGAGAAACGCACTGTCTTGGCGAAAGAAAGCGTTTTTGTACAACTTCATAGAAATAGCTGTAACTTTTGATAGAAGACTCAGACAAACATGTTTATGGCCTTATATTATAGAACTCAAGGTCTCCGTGCTGGGAAAACAGGTTTTGCAGCTGTTTGAGCTAAGATTTCCAAGTTATTCACATAATGAAAACCTATACTTTGTTTCGGTCGAGTTCCCCATTCAAATGCATGTAACAGTGAGAAACGCACTGTCTTGGCGAAAGAAAGCGTTTTTGTACAACTTCATATAAATAGCTGTAACTTTTGATAGAAGACTCAGACAAACATGTTTATGGCCTTATATTATAGAACTCAAGGTCTCCGTGCTGGGAAAACAGGTTTTGCAGCTGTTTGAGCTAAGATTTCCAAGTTATTCACATAATGAAAACTTATACTTTGTTTCGGTCGAGTTCCCCATTCAAATGCATGTAACAGTGAGAAACGCACTGTCTTGGCGAAAGAAAGCGTTTTTGTACAACTTCATATAAATAGCTGTAACTTTTGATAGAAGACTCAGACAAACATGTTTATGGCTTTATCTTATAGAACTCAAGGTCTCCGTGCTGGGAAAACAGGTTTTGCAGCTGTTTGAGCTAAGATTTCCAAGTTATTCACATAATGAAAACCTATACTTTGTTTCGGTCGAGTTCCCCATTCAAATGCATGTAACAGTGAGAAACGCACTGTCTTGGCGAAAGAAAGCGTTTTTGTACAACTTCATATAAATAGCTGTAACTTTTGATAGAAGACTCAGACAAACATGTTTATGGCCTTATATTATAGAACTCAAGGTCTCCGTGCTGGGAAAACAGGTTTTGCAGCTGTTTGAGCTAAGATTTCCAAGTTATTCACATAATGAAAACCTATACTTTGTTTCGGTCGAGTTCCCCATTCAAAATGCATGTAACAGTGAGAAACGCACTGTCTTGGCGAAAGAAAGCGTTTTTGTACAACTTCATAGAAATAGCTGTAACTTTTGATAGAAGACTCGGATACACATGTTTATGGCTTCATCTTATAGAACTCAAGGTCTACGTGCTGGGAAAACAGGTTTTGCAGCTGTTTGAGCTAAGATTTCCAAGTTATTCACATAATGAAAACCTATACTTTGTTTCGGTCGAGTTCCCCATTCAAAATGCATGTAACAGTGAGAAACGCACTGTCTTGGCAAAAGAAAGCGTTTTTGTACAACTTCATAGAAATAGCTGTAACTTTTGATAGAAGACTCGGATACACATGTTTATGGCTTTATCTTATAGAACTCAAGGTTTCCGTGCTGGGCAAACAGGTTTTGCAGCTGTTTGAGCTAAGATTTCCAAGTTATTCACATAATGAAAACTTATACTTTGTTTCGGTCGAGTTCCCCATTCAAATGCATGTAACAGTGAGAAACGCACTGTCTTGGCGAAAGAAAGCGTTTTTGTACAACTTCATATAAATAGCTGTAACTTTTGATAGAAGACTCAGACAAACATGTTTATGGCCTTATATTATAGAACTCAAGGTCTCCGTGCTGGGAAAACAGGTTTTGCAGCTGTTTGAGCTAAGATTTCCAAGTTATTCACATAATGAAAACCTATACTTTGTTTCGGTCGAGTTCCCCATTCAAATGCATGTAACAGTGAGAAACGCACTGTCTTGGCGAAAGAAAGCGTTTTTGTACAACTTCATATAAATAGCTGTAACTTTTGATAGAAGACTCAGACAAACATGTTTATGGCCTTATATTATAGAACTCAAGGTCTCCGTGCTGGGAAAACAGGTTTTGCAGCTGTTTGAGCTAAGATTTCCAAGTTATTCACATAATGAAAACTTATACTTTGTTTCGGTCGAGTTCCCCATTCAAATGCATGTAACAGTGAGAAACGCACTGTCTTGGCGAAAGAAAGCGTTTTTGTACAACTTCATAGAAATAGCTGTAACTTTTGATAGAAGACTCGGATACACATGTTTATGGCTTTATCTTATAGAACTCAAGGTCTCCGTGCTGGGAAAACAGGTTTTGCAGCTGTTTGAGCTAAGATTTCCAAGTTATTCACATAATGAAAACCTATACTTTGTTTCGGTCGAGTTCCCCATTCAAAATGCATGTAACAGTGAGAAACGCACTGTCTTGGCGAAAGAAAGCGTTTTTGTACAACTTCATAGAAATAGCTGTAACTTTTGATAGAAGACTCAGACAAACATGTTTATGGCTTTATCTTATAGAACTCAAGGTCTCCGTGCTGGGCAAACAGGTTTTGCAGCTGTTTGAGCTAAGATTTCCAAGTTATTCACATAATGAAAACCTATACTTTGTTTCGGTCGAGTTCCCCATTCAAATGCATGTAACAGTGAGAAACGCACTGTCTTGGCGAAAGAAAGCGTTTTTGTACAACTTCATATAAATAGCTGTAACTTTTGATAGAAGACTCAGACAAACATGTTTATGGCCTTATATTATAGAACTCAAGGTATTCGTGCTGGGAAAACAGGTTTTGCAGCTGTTTGAGCTAAGATTTCCAAGTTATTCACATAATGAAAACTTATACTTTGTTTCGGTCGAGTTCCCCATTCAAATGCATGTAACAGTGAGAAACGCACTGTCTTGGCGAAAGAAAGCGTTTTTGTACAACTTCATATAAATAGCTGTAACTTTTGATAGAAGACTCAGACAAACATGTTTATGGCTTTATCTTATAGAACTCAAGGTCTCCGTGCTGGGAAAACAGGTTTTGCAGCTGTTTGAGCTAAGATTTCCAAGTTATTCACATAATGAAAACCTATACTTTGTTTCGGTCGAGTTCCCCATTCAAATGCATGTAACAGTGAGAAACGCACTGTCTTGGCGAAAGAAAGCGTTTTTGTACAACTTCATATAAATAGCTGTAACTTTTGATAGAAGACTCAGACAAACATGTTTATGGCCTTATATTATAGAACTCAAGGTCTCCGTGCTGGGAAAACAGGTTTTGCAGCTGTTTGAGCTAAGATTTCCAAGTTATTCACATAATGAAAACCTATACTTTGTTTCGGTCGAGGTCCCCATTCAAAATGCATGTAACAGTGAGAAACGCACTGTCTTGGCGAAAGAAAGCGTTTTTGTACAACTTCATATAAATAGCTGTAACTTTTGATAGAAGACTCGGATACACATGTTTATGGCTTTATCTTATAGAACTCAAGGTCTCCGTGCTGGGCAAACAGGTTTTGCAGCTGTTTGAGCTAAGATTTCCAAGTTATTCACATAATGAAAACCTATACTTTGTTTCGGTCGAGTTCCCCATTCAAATGCATGTAACAGTGAGAAACGCACTGTCTTGGCGAAAGAAAGCGTTTTTGTACAACTTCATATAAATAGCTGTAACTTTTGATAGAAGACTCAGACAAACATGTTTATGGCCTTATATTATAGAACTCAAGGTCTCCGTGCTGGGAAAACAGGTTTTGCAGCTGTTTGAGCTAAGATTTCCAAGTTATTCACATAATGAAAACTTATACTTTGTTTCGGTCGAGTTCCCCATTCAAATGCATGTAACAGTGAGAAACGCACTGTCTTGGCGAAAGAAAGCGTTTTTGTACAACTTCATAGAAATAGCTGTAACTTTTGATAGAAGACTCGGATACACATGTTTATGGCTTTATCTTATAGAACTCAAGGTCTACGTGCTGGGAAAACAGGTTTTGCAGCTGTTTGAGCTAAGATTTCCAAGTTATTCACATAATGAAAACCTATACTTTGTTTCGGTCGAGTTCCCCATTCAAAATGCATGTAACAGTGAGAAACGCACTGTCTTGGCAAAAGAAAGCGTTTTTGTACAACTTCATAGAAATAGCTGTAACTTTTGATAGAAGACTCGGATACACATGTTTATGGCTTTATCTTATAGAACTCAAGGTTTCCGTGCTGGGCAAACAGGTTTTGCAGCTGTTTGAGCTAAGATTTCCAAGTTATTCACATAATGAAAACTTATACTTTGTTTCGGTCGAGTTCCCCATTCAAATGCATGTAACAGTGAGAAACGCACTGTCTTGGCGAAAGAAAGCGTTTTTGTACAACTTCATATAAATAGCTGTAACTTTTGATAGAAGACTCAGACAAACATGTTTATGGCCTTATATTATAGAACCCAAGATCTCCGTGCTGGGAAAACAGGTTTTGCAGCTGTTTGAGCTAAGATTTCCAAGTTATTCACATAATGAAAACCTATACTTTGTTTCGGTCGAGTTCCCCATTCAAATGCATGTAACAGTGAGAAACGCACTGTCTTGGCGAAAGAAAGCGTTTTTGTACAACTTCATATAAATAGCTGTAACTTTTGATAGAAGACTCAGACAAACATGTTTATGGCCTTATATTATAGAACTCAAGGTCTCCGTGCTGGGAAAACAGGTTTTGCAGCTGTTTGAGCTAAGATTTCCAAGTTATTCACATAATGAAAACTTATACTTTGTTTCAGTCGAGTTCCCCATTCAAATGCATGTAACAGTGAGAAACGCACTGTCTTGGCGAAAGAAAGCGTTTTTGTACAACTTCATAGAAATAGCTGTAACTTTTGATAGAAGACTCGGATACACATGTTTATGGCTTTATCTTATAGAACTCAAGGTCTCCGTGCTGGGAAAACAGGTTTTGCAGCTGTTTGAGCTAAGATTTCCAAGTTATTCACATAATGAAAACCTATACTTTGTTTCGGTCGAGTTCCCCATTCAAAATGCATGTAACAGTGAGAAACGCACTGTCTTGGCGAAAGAAAGCGTTTTTGTACAACTTCATAGAAATAGCTGTAACTTTTGATAGAAGACTCAGACAAACATGTTTATGGCTTTATCTTATAGAACTCAAGGTCTCCGTGCTGGGCAAACAGGTTTTGCAGCTGTTTGAGCTAAGATTTCCAAGTTATTCACATAATGAAAACCTATACTTTGTTTCGGTCGAGTTCCCCATTCAAATGCATGTAACAGTGAGAAACGCACTGTCTTGGCGAAAGAAAGCGTTTTTGTACAACTTCATATAAATAGCTGTAACTTTTGATAGAAGACTCAGACAAACATGTTTATGGCCTTATATTATAGAACTCAAGGTCTCCGTGCTGGGAAAACAGGTTTTGCAGCTGTTTGAGCTAAGATTTCCAAGTTATTCACATAATGAAAACTTATACTTTGTTTCGGTCGAGTTCCCCATTCAAATGCATGTAACAGTGAGAAACGCACTGTCTTGGCGAAAGAAAGCGTTTTTGTACAACTTCATAGAAATAGCTGTAACTTTTGATAGAAGACTCGGATACACATGTTTATGGCTTTATCTTATAGAACTCAAGGTCTACGTGCTGGGAAAACAGGTTTTGCAGCTGTTTGAGCTAAGATTTCCAAGTTATTCACATAATGAAAACCTATACTTTGTTTCGGTCGAGTTCCCCATTCAAAATGCATGTAACAGTGAGAAACGCACTGTCTTGGCAAAAGAAAGCGTTTTTGTACAACTTCATAGAAATAGCTGTAACTTTTGATAGAAGACTCGGATACACATGTTTATGGCTTTATCTTATAGAACTCAAGGTCTCCGTGCTGGGCAAACAGGTTTTGCAGCTGTTTGAGCTAAGATTTCCAAGTTATTCACATAATGAAAACCTATACTTTGTTTCGGTCGAGTTCCCCATTCAAATGCATGTAACAGTGAGAAACGCACTGTCTTGGCGAAAGAAAGCGTTTTTGTACAACTTCATATAAATAGCTGTAACTTTTGATAGAAGACTCAGACAAACATGTTTATGGCCTTATATTATAGAACTCAAGGTCTTCGTGCTGGGAAAACAGGTTTTGCAGCTGTTTGAGCTAAGATTTCCAAGTTATTCACATAATGAAAACTTATACTTTGTTTCGGTCGAGTTCCCCATTCAAATGCATGTAACAGTGAGAAACGCACTGTCTTGGCGAAAGAAAGCGTTTTTGTACAACTTCATATAAATAGCTGTAACTTTTGATAGAAGACTCGGATACACATGTTTATGGCTTTATCTTATAGAACTCAAGGTCTCCGTGCTGGGCAAACAGGTTTTGCAGCTGTTTGAGCTAAGATTTCCAAGTTATTCACATAATGAAAACCTATACTTTGTTTCGGTGGAGTTCCCCATTCAAATGCATGTAACAGTGAGAAACGCACTGTCTTGGCGAAAGAAAGCGTTTTTGTACAACTTCATAGAAATAGCTGTAACTTTTGATAGAAGACTCAGACAAACATGTTTATGGCTTTATCTTATAGAACTCAAGGTTTCCGTGCTGGGAAAACAGGTTTTGCAGCTGTTTGAGCTAAGATTTCCAAGTTATTCACGTAATGAAAACCTATACTTTGTTTCGGTCGAGTTCCCCATTCAAATGCATGTAACAGTGAGAAACGCACTGTCTTGGCGAAAGAAAGCGTTTTTGTACAACTTCATAGAAATAGCTGTAACTTTTGATAGAAGACTCAGACAAACATGTTTATGGCCTTATATTATAGAAGTCAAGGTCTTCGTGCTGGGAAAACAGGTTTTGCAGCTGTTTGAGCTAAGATTTCCAAGTTATTCACATAATGAAAACCTATACTTTGTTTCGGTCGAGTTCCCCATTCAAAATGCATGTAACAGTGAGAAACGCACTGTCTTGGCGAAAGAAAGCGTTTTTGTACAACTTCATATAAATAGCTGTAACTTTTGATAGAAGACTCGGATACACATGTTTATGGCTTTATCTTATAGAACTCAAGGTCTCCGTGCTGGGCAAACAGGTTTTGCAGCTGTTTGAGCTAAGATTTCCAAGTTATTCACATAATGAAAACTTATACTTTGTTTCGGTCGAGTTCCCCATTCAAATGCATGTAACAGTGAGAAACGCACTGTCTTGGCGAAAGTAAACGTTTTTGTACAACTTCATAGAAATAGCTGTAACTTTTGATAGAAGACTCGGATACACATGTTTATGGCTTTATCTTATAGAACTCAAGGTCTACGTGCTGGGAAAACAGGTTTTGCAGCTGTTTGAGCTAAGATTTCCAAGTTATTCACATAATGAAAACCTATACTTTGTTTCGGTCGAGTTCCCCATTCAAAATGCATGTAACAGTGAGAAACGCACTGTATTGGCGAAAGAAAGCATTTTTGTACAACTTCATATAAATAGCTGTAACTTTTGATAGAAGACTCGGATACACATGTTTATGGCTTTATCTTATAGAACTCAAGGTCCCCGTGCTGGGAAAACAGGTTTTGCAGCTGTTTGAGCTAAGATTTCAAAGTTATTCACATAATGAAAACCTATACTTTGTTTCGGTCGAGTTCCCCATTCAAATGCATGTAACAGTGAGAAACGCACTGTCTTGGCGAAAGAAAGCGTTTTTGTACAACTTCATATAAATAGCTGTAACTTTTGATAGAAGACTCGGATACACATGTTTATGGCTTTATCGTATAGAACTCAAGGTGCCCGTGCTGGGAAAACAGGTTTTGCAGCTGTTTGAGCTAAGATTTCAAAGTTATTCACATAATGAAAACCTATACTTTGTTTCGGTCGAGTTCCCCATTCAAATGCATGTAACAGTGAGAAACGCACTGTCTTGCCGAAAGAAAGCATTTTTGTACAACTTCATATAAATAGCTGTAACTTTTGATAGAAGACTCAGACAACCATGTTTATGGCTTTATCTTATAGAACTCAAGGTCCCCGTGCTGGGAAAACAGGTTTTGCAGCTGTTTGAGCTAAGATTTCCAAGTTATTCACATAATGAAAACCTATACTTTGTGTCGGTCGAGTTCCCCATTCAAATGCATGTAACAGTGAGAAACGCACTGTCTTGCCGAAAGAAAGCGTTTTTGTACAACTTCATATAAATAGCTGTAACTTTTGATAGAAGACTCAGACAAACATGTTTATGGCTTTATCTTATAGAACTCAAGGTCCCCGTGCTGGGAAAACAGGTTTTGCAGCTGTTTGAGCTAAGATTTCCAAGTTATTCACATAATGAAAACCTATACTTTGTTTCGGTCGAGTTCCCCATTCAAAATGCATGTAACAGTGAGAAACGCACTGTATTGGCGAAAGAAAGCATTTTTGTACAACTTCATATAAATAGCTGTAACTTTTGATAGAAGACTCGGATACACATGTTTATGGCTTTATCTTATAGAACTCAAGGTGCCCGTGCTGGGAAAACAGGTTTTGCAGCTGTTTGAGCTAAGATTTCAAAGTTATTCACATAATGAAAACCTATACTTTGTTTCGGTCAAGTTCCCCATTCAAATGCATGTAACAGTGAGAAACGCACTGTCTTGGCGAAAGAAAGCGTTTTTGTACAACTTCATATAAATAGCTGTAACTTTTGATAGAAGACTCAGACAACCATGTTTATGGCTTTATCTTATAGAACTCAAGGTCCCCGTGCTGGGAAAACAGGTTTTGCAGCTGTTTGAGCTAAGATTTCAAAGTTATTCACATAATGAAAACCTATACTTTGTGTCGGTCGAGTTCCCCATTCAAATGCATGTAACAGTGAGAAACGCACTGTCTTGCCGAAAGAAAGCGTTTTTGTACAACTTCATATAAATAGCTGTAACTTTTGATAGAAGACTCAGACAAACATGTTTATGGCTTTATCTTATAGAACTCAAGGTCCCCGTGCTGGGAAAACAGGTTTTGCAGCTGTTTGAGCTAAGATTTCCAAGTTATTCACATAATGAAAACCTATACTTTGTTTCGGTCGAGTTCCCCATTCAAAATGCATGTAACAGTGAGAAACGCACTGTATTGGCGAAAGAAAGCATTTTTGTACAACTTCATATAAATAGCTGTAACTTTTGATAGAAGACTCGGATACACATGTTTATGGCTTTATCTTATAGAACTCAAGGTGCCCGTGCTGGGAAAACAGGTTTTGCAGCTGTTTGAGCTAAGATTTCAAAGTTATTCACATAATGAAAACCTATACTTTGTTTCGGTCAAGTTCCCCATTCAAATGCATGTAACAGTGAGAAACGCACTGTCTTGGCGAAAGAAAGCGTTTTTGTACAACTTCATATAAATAGCTGTAACTTTTGATAGAAGACTCAGACAACCATGTTTATGGCTTTATCTTATAGAACTCAAGGTCCCCGTGCTGGGAAAACAGGTTTTGCAGCTGTTTGAGCTAAGATTTCAAAGTTATTCACATAATGAAAACCTATACTTTGTTTCGGTGGTGTTCCCCATTCAAATGCATGTAACAGTGAGAAACGCACTGTCTTGGCGAAAGAAAGCGTTTTTGTACAACTTCATAGAAATAGCTGTAACTTTTGATAGAAGACTCGGATACACATGTTTATGGCTTTATCTTATAGAACTCAAGGTGCCCGTGCTGGGAAAACAGGTTTTGCAGCTGTTTGAGCTAAGATTTCAAAGTTATTCACATAATGAAAACCTATACTTTGTTTCGGTCAAGTTCCCCATTCAAATGCATGTAACAGTGAGAAACGCACTGTCTTGGCGAAAGAAAGCGTTTTTGTACAACTTCATATAAATAGCTGTAACTTTTGATAGAAGACTCAGACAACCATGTTTATGGCTTTATCTTATAGAACTCAAGGTCCCCGTGCTGGGAAAACAGGTTTTGCAGCTGTTTGAGCTAAGATTTCAAAGTTATTCACATAATGAAAACCTATACTTTGTGTCGGTCGAGTTCCCCATTCAAATGCATGTAACAGTGAGAAACGCACTGTCTTGCCGAAAGAAAGCGTTTTTGTACAACTTCATATAAATAGCTGTAACTTTTGATAGAAGACTCAGACAAACATGTTTATGGCTTTATCTTATAGAACTCAAGGTCCCCGTGCTGGGAAAACAGGTTTTGCAGCTGTTTGAGCTAAGATTTCCAAGTTATTCACATAATGAAAACCTATACTTTGTTTCGGTCGAGTTCCCCATTCAAAATGCATGTAACAGTGAGAAACGCACTGTATTGGCGAAAGAAAGCATTTTTGTACAACTTCATATAAATAGCTGTAACTTTTGATAGAAGACTCGGATACACATGTTTATGGCTTTATCTTATAGAACTCAAGGTGCCCGTGCTGGGAAAACAGGTTTTGCAGCTGTTTGAGCTAAGATTTCAAAGTTATTCACATAATGAAAACCTATACTTTGTTTCGGTGGAGTTCCCCATTCAAATGCATGTAACAGTGAGAAACGCACTGTCTTGGCGAAAGAAAGCGTTTTTGTACAACTTCATATAAATAGCTGTAACTTTTGATAGAAGACTCGGATACACATGTTTATGGCTTTATCTTATAGAACTCAAGGTCCCCGTGCTGGGAAAACAGGTTTTGCAGCTGTTTGAGCTAAGATTTCCAAGTTATTCACATAATGAAAACCTATACTTTGTTTCGGTCGAGTTCCCCATTCAAAATGCATGTAACAGTGAGAAACGCACTGTATTGGCGAAAGAAAGCATTTTTGTACAACTTCATATAAATAGCTGTAACTTTTGATAGAAGACTCGGATACACATGTTTATGGCTTTATCTTATAGAACTCAAGGTCCCCGTGCTGGCAAAACAGGTTTTGCAGCTGTTTGAGCTAAGATTTCAAAGTTATTCACATAATGAAAACCTATACTTTGTTTCGGTGGAGTTCCCCATTCAAATGCATGTAACAGTGAGAAACGCACTGTCTTGCCGAAAGAAAGCGTTTTTGTACAACTTCATATAAATAGCTGTAACTTTTGATAGAAGACTCGGATACACATGTTTATGGCTTTATCTTATAGAACTCAAGGTGCCCGTGCTGGGAAAACAGGTTTTGCAGCTGTTTGAGCTAAGATTTTCAAGTTATTCACATAATGAAAACCTATACTTTGTGTCGGACGAGAACTCCATTCAAATGCATGTAATCGTCAGAAACGCACTAACGTGGTGAAATAAAGCCTTTTTCATGGTCTTCATAAAGACAGCTGTAACTTTTGATAGAAGACTCAGAAATACATGTTTATGGCTTTATCTTATAGAATTCAATATCCCCGTGCTGGGCAAACAGGTTTTGCAGCTGTTTGAGCTAAGATTTTCAAGTTATTCACATAATGAAAACCTATACTTTGTTTCGTGCGAGTTCCCCATTCAAATGCATGTAATCGTCAGAAACGCACTAACGTGGTGAAATGAAGCGTTTTTCTTGGTCTTAATAAAGACAGCTGTAACGTTTGATACAAGACTCAGAAATACATATTTATGGCTTTATCTTATAGAATTCAATATCCCCGTGCTGGGCAAAAAGGTTTTGCAGCTGTTTGAGCTAAGATTTTCAAGTTATTCACATAATGAAAACCAATACTTTGTTTCAGGCGAGTTCCCCATTCAAATGCATGTAACAGTGAGAAACGCACTGTCTTGGCGAAATAAAGCGTTTTTCATCAACTTCATATAAATAGCTGTAACCTTTGATAGAAGACTCAGAAATACATGTTCATGGCTTTATCTTATAGAATTCAATATCCCCGTGCTGGGCAAAAAGGTTTTGCAGCTGTTTGAGCTAATATTTTCAAGTTATTCACATAATGAAAACCTATACTTTGTGTCGGACGAGAACTCCATTCAAATGCATGTAATAGCGAGAAACGCACTAACGTGGTGAAATAAAGCCTTTTTCATGGTCTTCATAAAGACAGCTGTAACTTTTGATAGAAGACTCAGAAATACATGTTTATGGCTTTATCTTATAGAATTCAATATCCCCGTGCTGGGCAAACGGGCTTTGCAGCTGTTTGAGCTAAGATTTTCAAGTTATTCACATAATGAAAACCTATACTTTGTTTCGTGCGAGTTCCCCATTCAAATGCATGTAATCGTCAGAAACGCACTGTCTTGGCGAAATAAAGCGTTTTTGCACAACTTCATATAAATGGGTGTAACTTTTGATAGAAGATTCAGATATATGTATTCATGGCTTTATCTTATAGAATTCAATTTCCCCGTGCTGGGCAAAAACGTTTTGCAGCTGTTTGAGCTAAGATTTTCAAGTTATTCACATAATGAAAACCTATACTTTGTTTCTGGCGAGTTCCCCATTCAAATGCATGTAATTGTCAGAAACGCACTGTCTTGGCGAAATAAAGCGTTTTTGCACAACTTCATATAAATCGGTGTAACTTTTGATAGAAGATTCAGATATACGTATTCATGGCTTTATCTTATAGAATTCAATATCCCCGTGCTGGGCAAACAGGTTTTAAAGCTGTGTGAGCTAAGATTTTCAAGTTATTCACATAATGAAAACCTATACTTTGTGTCGGACGAGAACTCCATTCAAATGCATGTAATAGCGAGAAACGCACTAACGTGGTGAAATAAAGCCTTTTTCATGGTCTTCATAAAGACAGCTGTAACTTTTGATAGAAGACTCAAAAATACATATTTATGGCTTTATCTTATAGAATTCAATATCCCCGTGCTGGGCAAAAAGGTTTTGCAGCTGTTTGAGCTAAGATTTTCAAGTTATTCACATAATGAAAACCTATACTTTGTTTCGTGCGAGTTCCCCATTCAAATGCATGTAATCGTCAGAAACGCACTAACGTGGTGAATAAAGCGTTTTTCTTGGTCTTAATAAAGACAGCTGTAACGTTTGATAGAAGACTCAGAAATACATATTTATGGCTTTATCTTATAGAATTCAATATCCCCGTGCTGGGCAAAAAGGTTTTGCAGCTGTTTGAGCTAAGATTTTCAAGTTATTCACATAATGAAAACCAATACTTTGTTTCAGGCGAGTTCCCCATTCAAATGCATGTAACAGTGAGAAACGCACTGTCTTGGCGAAATAAAGCGTTTTTCATCAACTTCATATAAATAGCTGTAACCTTTGATAGAAGACTCAGAAATACATGTTCATGGCTTTATCTTATAGAATTCAATATCCCCGTGCTGGGCAAAAAGGTTTTGCAGCTGTTTGAGCTAAGATTTTCAAGTTATTCACATAATGAAAACCTATACTTTGTTTCGTGCGAGTTCCCCATTCAAATGCATGTAATCGTCAGAAACGCACTAACGTGGCGAAATAAAGCGTTTTTCTTGGTCTTCATAAAGACAGCTGTAACTTTTGATAGAAGACTCAGAAATACACATTTATGGCTTTATCTTATAGAATTCAATATCCCCGTCTTGGGCAAACAGGTTTTGCAGCTGTTTGAGCTAAGATTTTCAAGTTATTCACATAATGAAAACCTATACTTTGTGTCGGACGAGAACTCCATTCAAATGCATGTAATAGCGAGAAACGCACTAACGTGGTGAAATAAAGCCTTTTTCATGGTCTTCATAAAGACAGCTGTAACTTAAAGCCAGAAATACATATTTATGGCTTTATCTTATAGAATTCAATTTCCCCGTGCTGGGTAAAAATGTTTTGCAGCTGTTTGAGCTAAGATTTTCAAGTTATTCACATAATGAAAACCTATACTTTGTTTCTGGCGAGTTCCCCATTCAAATGCATGTAATCGTCATAAACGCACTAACGTGGCGAAATAAAGCGTTTTTGCACAACTTCATATAAATCGGTGTAACTTTTGATAGAAGATTCAGATATACGTATTAATGGCTTTATCTTATAGAATTCAATATCCCCGTGCTGGGCAAACAGGTTTTGCAGCTGTTTGAGCTAAGATTTTCAAGTTATTCACATAATGAAAACCTATACTTTGTTTCGTGCGAGTTCCCCATTCAAATGCATGTAATCGTCAGAAACGCACTAACGTGGTGAATAAAGCGTTTTTCTTGGTCTTAATAAAGACAGCTGTAACGTTTGATAGAAGACTCAGAAATACATGTTTATGGCTTTATCTTATAGAATTCAATATCCCCGTGCTGGGCAAAAAGGTTTTGCAGCTGTTTGAGCTAAGATTTTCAAGTTATTCACATAATGAAAACCAATACTTTGTTTCAGGCGAGTTCCCCATTCAAATGCATGTAACAGTGAGAAACGCACTGTCTTGGCGAAATAAAGCGTTTTTCATCAACTTCATATAAATAGCTGTAACCTTTGATAGAAGACTCAGAAATACATGTTCATGGCTTTATCTTATAGAATTCAATATCCCCGTGCTGGGCAAAAAGGTTTTGCAGCTGTTTGAGCTAAGATTTTCAAGTTATTCACATAATGAAAACCTATACTTTGTTTCGTGCGAGTTCCCCATTCAAATGCATGTAATCGTCAGAAACGCACTGTCTTGGCGAAATAAAGCGTTTTTGAACAACTTCATATAAATCGGTGTAACTTTTGATAGAAGATTCAGATATACGTATTCATGGCTTTATCTTATAGAATTCAATATCCCCGTGCTGGGCAAACGGGTTTTGCAGCTGTTTGAGCTAAGATTTTCAAGTTATTCACATAATGAAAACCTATACTTTGTTTCGTGCGAGTTCCCCATTCAAATGCATGTAACAGTGAGAAACGCACTGTCTTGGCGAAAGAAAGCGTTTTTGTACAACTTCATATAAATAGCTGTAACTTTTGATAGAAGACTCAGACAAACATGTTTATGGCTTTATCTTATAGAACTCAAGGTCTCCGTTGTTCAAAAACGCTTTATTTCGCCAAGACAATGCGTTTCTCACTGTTACATGCATTTGAATGGGAAACTCGCCTGAAACAAAGTATAGGTTTTCATTATGTGAATAATTTTAAAATCTTAGCTCAAACGGCTGCAAAACCTGTTTGCCCAGCACGGGGATATTGAGTTCTATAAGATAAAGCCATATGTTTGTCTGAGTCTTCTATCAAAAGTTACAGCGATTTATATGAAGTTGTTCAAAAACGCTTTATTTCGCCAAGACAATGCGTTTCTCACTGTTACATGCATTTGAATGGGAAACTCGCCTGAAACAAAGTATAGGTTTTCATTATGTGAATAATTTTAAAATCTTAGCTCAAACGGCTGCAAAACCTGTTTGCCCAGCACGGGGATATTGAGTTCTATAAGATAAAGCCATAAACATGTTTGTCTGAGTCTTCTATCAAAAGTTACAGCGATTTATATGAAGTTGTTCAAAAACGCTTTATTTCGCCAAGACAATGCGTTTCTCACTGTTACATGCATTTGAATGGGAAACTCGCCTGAAACAAAGTATAGGTTTTCATTATGTGAATAATTTTAAAATCTTAGCTCAAACGGCTGCAAAACCTGTTTGCCCAGCACGGGGATATTGAGTTCTATAAGATAAAGCCATATGTTTGTCTGAGTCTTCTATCAAAAGTTACAGCGATTTATATGAAGTTGTTCAAAAACGCTTTATTTCGCCAAGACAATGCGTTTCTCACTGTTACATGCATTTGAATGGGAAACTCGCCTGAAACAAAGTATAGGTTTTCATTATGTGAATAATTTTAAAATCTTAGCTCAAACGGCTGCAAAACCTGTTTGCCCAGCACGGGGATATTGAGTTCTATAAGATAAAGCCATAAACATGTTTGTCTGAGTCTTCTATCAAAAGTTACAGCGATTTATATGAAGTTGTTCAAAAACGCTTTATTTCGCCAAGACAATGCGTTTCTCACTGTTACATGCATTTGAATGGGAAACTCGCCTGAAACAAAGTATAGGTTTTCATTATGTGAATAATTTTAAAATCTTAGCTCAAACGGCTGCAAAACCTGTTTGCCCAGCACGGGGATATTGAGTTCTATAAGATAAAGCCATATGTTTGTCTGAGTCTTCTATCAAAGGTTACAGCGATTTATATGAAGTTGTTCAAAAACGCTTTATTTCGCCAAGACAATGCGTTTCTCACTGTTACATGCATTTGAATGGGAAACTCGCCTGAGACAAAGTATAGGTTTTCATTATGTGAATAATTTTAAAATCTTAGCTCAAACGGCTGCAAAACCTGTTTGCCCAGCACGGGGATATTGAGTTCTATAAGATAAAGCCATAAACATGTTTGTCTGAGTCTTCTATCAAAGGTTACAGCGATTTATATGAAGTTGTTCAAAAACGCTTTATTTCGCCAAGACAATGCGTTTCTCACTGTTACATGCATTTGAATGGGAAACTAGCCTGAGACAAAGTATAGGTTTTCATTATGTGAATAATTTTAAAATCTTAGCTCAAACGGCTGCAAAACCTGTTTGCCCAGCACGGGGATATTGAGTTCTATAAGATAAAGCCATAAACATGTTTGTCTGAGTCTTCTATCAAAAGTTACAGCGATTTATATGAAGTTGTTCAAAAACGCTTTATTTCGCCAAGACAATGCGTTTCTCACTGTTACATGCATTTGAATGGGAAACTCGCCTGAAACAAAGTATAGGTTTTCATTATGTGAATAATTTTAAAATCTTAGCTCAAACGGCTGCAAAACCTGTTTGCCCAGCACGGGGATATTGAGTTCTATAAGATAAAGCCATATGTTTGTCTGAGTCTTCTATCAAAGGTTACAGCGATTTATATGAAGTTGTTCAAAAACGCTTTATTTCGCCAAGACAATGCGTTTCTCACTGTTACATGCATTTGAATGGGAAACTCGCCTGAAACAAAGTATAGGTTTTCATTATGTGAATAATTTTAAAATCTTAGCTCAAACGGCTGCAAAACCTGTTTGCCCAGCACGGGGATATTGAGTTCTATAAGATAAAGCCATAAACATGTTTGTCTGAGTCTTCTATCAAAAGTTACAGCGATTTATATGAAGTTGTTCAAAAACGCTTTATTTCGCCAAGACAATGCGTTTCTCACTGTTACATGCATTTGAATGGGAAACTCGCCTGAAACAAAGTATAGGTTTTCATTATGTGAATAATTTTAAAATCTTAGCTCAAACGGCTGCAAAACCTGTTTGCCCAGCACGGGGATATTGAGTTCTATAAGATAAAGCCATATGTTTGTCTGAGTCTTCTATCAAAAGTTACAGCGATTTATATGAAGTTGTTCAAAAACGCTTTATTTCGCCAAGACAATGCGTTTCTCACTGTTACATGCATTTGAATGGGAAACTCGCCTGAGACAAAGTATAGGTTTTCATTATGTGAATAATTTTAAAATCTTAGCTCAAACGGCTGCAAAACCTGTTTGCCCAGCACGGGGATATTGAGTTCTATAAGATAAAGCCATAAACATGTTTGTCTGAGTCTTCTATCAAAGGTTACAGCGATTTATATGAAGTTGTTCAAAAACGCTTTATTTCGCCAAGACAATGCGTTTCTCACTGTTACATGCATTTGAATGGGAAACTAGCCTGAGACAAAGTATAGGTTTTCATTATGTGAATAATTTTAAAATCTTAGCTCAAACGGCTGCAAAACCTGTTTGCCCAGCACGGGGATATTGAGTTCTATAAGATAAAGCCATATGTTTGTCTGAGTCTTCTATCAAAGGTTACAGCGATTTATATGAAGTTGTTCAAAAACGCTTTATTTCGCCAAGACAATGCGTTTCTCACTGTTACATGCATTTGAATGGGAAACTCGCCTGAGACAAAGTATAGGTTTTCATTATGTGAATAATTTTAAAATCTTAGCTCAAACGGCTGCAAAACCTGTTTGCCCAGCACGGGGATATTGAGTTCTATAAGATAAAGCCATAAACATGTTTGTCTGAGTCTTCTATCAAAGGTTACAGCGATTTATATGAAGTTGTTCAAAAACGCTTTATTTCGCCAAGACAATGCGTTTCTCACTGTTACATGCATTTGAATGGGAAACTAGCCTGAGACAAAGTATAGGTTTTCATTATGTGAATAACTTGGAAATCTTAGCTCAAACGGCTGCAAAACCTGTTTGCCCAGCACGGGGATATTGAGTTCTATAAGATAAAGCCATAAACATGTTTGTCTGAGTCTTCTATCAAAAGTTACAGCTATTTATATGAAGTTGTTCAAAAACGCTTTATTTCGCCAAGACAATGCGTTTCTCACTGTTACATGCATTTGAATGGGAAACTCGCCTGAAACAAAGTATAGGTTTTCATTATGTGAATAATTTTAAAATCTTAGCTCAAACGGCTGCAAAACCTGTTTGCCCAGCACGGGGATATTGAGTTCTATAAGATAAAGCCATAAACATGTTTGTCTGAGTCTTCTATCAAAAGTTACAGCGATTTATATGAAGTTGTTCAAAAACGCTTTATTTCGCCAAGACACTGCGTTTCTCACTGTTACATGCATTTGAATGGGAAACTCGCCTGAAACAAAGTATAGGTTTTCATTATGTGAATAATTTTAAAATCTTAGCTCAAACGGCTGCAAAACCTGTTTGCCCAGCACGGGGATATTGAGTTCTATAAGATAAAGCCATAAACATGTTTGTCTGAGTCTTCTATCAAAAGTTACAGCGATTTATATGAAGTTGTTCAAAAACGCTTTATTTCGCCAAGACAATGCGTTTCTCACTGTTACATGCATTTGAATGGGAAACTCGCCTGAAACAAAGTATAGGTTTTCATTATGTGAATAATTTTAAAATCTTAGCTCAAACGGCTGCAAAACCTGTTTGCCCAGCACGGGGATATTGAGTTCTATAAGATAAAGCCATATGTTTGTCTGAGTCTTCTATCAAAAGTTACAGCGATTTATATGAAGTTGTTCAAAAACGCTTTATTTCGCCAAGACAATGCGTTTCTCACTGTTACATGCATTTGAATGGGAAACTCGCCTGAAACAAAGTATAGGTTTTCATTATGTGAATAATTTTAAAATCTTAGCTCAAACGGCTGCAAAACCTGTTTGCCCAGCACGGGGATATTGAGTTCTATAAGATAAAGCCATATGTTTGTCTGAGTCTTCTATCAAAGGTTACAGCGATTTATATGAAGTTGTTCAAAAACGCTTTATTTCGCCAAGACAATGCGTTTCTCACTGTTACATGCATTTGAATGGGAAACTCGCCTGAGACAAAGTATAGGTTTTCATTATGTGAATAATTTTAAAATCTTAGCTCAAACGGCTGCAAAACCTGTTTGCCCAGCACGGGGATATTGAGTTCTATAAGATAAAGCCATAAACATGTTTGTCTGAGTCTTCTATCAAAGGTTACAGCGATTTATATGAAGTTGTTCAAAAACGCTTTATTTCGCCAAGACAATGCGTTTCTCACTGTTACATGCATTTGAATGGGAAACTAGCCTGAGACAAAGTATAGGTTTTCATTATGTGAATAATTTTAAAATCTTAGCTCAAACGGCTGCAAAACCTGTTTGCCCAGCACGGGGATATTGAGTTCTATAAGATAAAGCCATATGTTTGTCTGAGTCTTCTATCAAAAGTTACAGCGATTTATATGAAGTTGTTCAAAAACGCTTTATTTCGCCAAGACAATGCGTTTCTCACTGTTACATGCATTTGAATGGGAAACTCGCCTGAAACAAAGTATAGGTTTTCATTATGTGAATAATTTTAAAATCTTAGCTCAAACGGCTGCAAAACCTGTTTGCCCAGCACGGGGATATTGAGTTCTATAAGATAAAGCCATATGTTTGTCTGAGTCTTCTATCAAAAGTTACAGCGATTTATATGAAGTTGTTCAAAAACGCTTTATTTCGCCAAGACAATGCGTTTCTCACTGTTACATGCATTTGAATGGGAAACTCGCCTGAAACAAAGTATAGGTTTTCATTATGTGAATAATTTTAAAATCTTAGCTCAAACGGCTGCAAAACCTGTTTGCCCAGCACGGGGATATTGAGTTCTATAAGATAAAGCCATAAACATGTTTGTCTGAGTCTTCTATCAAAAGTTACAGCGATTTATATGAAGTTGTTCAAAAACGCTTTATTTCGCCAAGACAATGCGTTTCTCACTGTTACATGCATTTGAATGGGAAACTCGCCTGAGACAAAGTATAGGTTTTCATTATGTGAATAATTTTAAAATCTTAGCTCAAACGGCTGCAAAACCTGTTTGCCCAGCACGGGGATATTGAGTTCTATAAGATAAAGCCATAAACATGTTTGTCTGAGTCTTCTATCAAAAGTTACAGCGATTTATATGAAGTTGTTCAAAAACGCTTTATTTCGCCAAGACAATGCGTTTCTCACTGTTACATGCATTTGAATGGGAAACTCGCCTGAAACAAAGTATAGGTTTTCATTATGTGAATAATTTTAAAATCTTAGCTCAAACGGCTGCAAAACCTGTTTGCCCAGCACGGGGATATTGAGTTCTATAAGATAAAGCCATATGTTTGTCTGAGTCTTCTATCAAAGGTTACAGCGATTTATATGAAGTTGTTCAAAAACGCTTTATTTCGCCAAGACAATGCGTTTCTCACTGTTACATGCATTTGAATGGGAAACTCGCCTGAGACAAAGTATAGGTTTTCATTATGTGAATAATTTTAAAATCTTAGCTCAAACGGCTGCAAAACCTGTTTGCCCAGCACGGGGATATTGAGTTCTATAAGATAAAGCCATAAACATGTTTGTCTGAGTCTTCTATCAAAGGTTACAGCGATTTATATGAAGTTGTTCAAAAACGCTTTATTTCGCCAAGACAATGCGTTTCTCACTGTTACATGCATTTGAATGGGAAACTAGCCTGAGACAAAGTATAGGTTTTCATTATGTGAATAACTTGGAAATCTTAGCTCAAACGGCTGCAAAACCTGTTTGCCCAGCACGGGGATATTGAGTTCTATAAGATAAAGCCATAAACATGTTTGTCTGAGTCTTCTATCAAAAGTTACAGCGATTTATATGAAGTTGTTCAAAAACGCTTTATTTCGCCAAGACAATGCGTTTCTCACTGTTACATGCATTTGAATGGGAAACTCGCCTGAAACAAAGTATAGGTTTTCATTATGTGAATAATTTTAAAATCTTAGCTCAAACGGCTGCAAAACCTGTTTGCCCAGCACGGGGATATTGAGTTCTATAAGATAAAGCCATAAACATGTTTGTCTGAGTCTTCTATCAAAAGTTACAGCGATTTATATGAAGTTGTTCAAAAACGCTTTATTTCGCCAAGACAATGCGTTTCTCACTGTTACATGCATTTGAATGGGAAACTCGCCTGAAACAAAGTATAGGTTTTCATTATGTGAATAATTTTAAAATCTTAGCTCAAACGGCTGCAAAACCTGTTTGCCCAGCACGGGGATATTGAGTTCTATAAGATAAAGCCATATGTTTGTCTGAGTCTTCTATCAAAAGTTACAGCGATTTATATGAAGTTGTTCAAAAACGCTTTATTTCGCCAAGACAATGCGTTTCTCACTGTTACATGCATTTGAATGGGAAACTCGCCTGAAACAAAGTATAGGTTTTCATTATGTGAATAATTTTAAAATCTTAGCTCAAACGGCTGCAAAACCTGTTTGCCCAGCACGGGGATATTGAGTTCTATAAGATAAAGCCATATGTTTGTCTGAGTCTTCTATCAAAGGTTACAGCGATTTATATGAAGTTGTTCAAAAACGCTTTATTTCGCCAAGACAATGCGTTTCTCACTGTTACATGCATTTGAATGGGAAACTCGCCTGAGACAAAGTATAGGTTTTCATTATGTGAATAATTTTAAAATCTTAGCTCAAACGGCTGCAAAACCTGTTTGCCCAGCACGGGGATATTGAGTTCTATAAGATAAAGCCATAAACATGTTTGTCTGAGTCTTCTATCAAAGGTTACAGCGATTTATATGAAGTTGTTCAAAAACGCTTTATTTCGCCAAGACAATGCGTTTCTCACTGTTACATGCATTTGAATGGGAAACTAGCCTGAGACAAAGTATAGGTTTTCATTATGTGAATAATTTTAAAATCTTAGCTCAAACGGCTGCAAAACCTGTTTGCCCAGCACGGGGATATTGAGTTCTATAAGATAAAGCCATATGTTTGTCTGAGTCTTCTATCAAAAGTTACAGCGATTTATATGAAGTTGTTCAAAAACGCTTTATTTCGCCAAGACAATGCGTTTCTCACTGTTACATGCATTTGAATGGGAAACTCGCCTGAAACAAAGTATAGGTTTTCATTATGTGAATAATTTTAAAATCTTAGCTCAAACGGCTGCAAAACCTGTTTGCCCAGCACGGGGATATTGAGTTCTATAAGATAAAGCCATATGTTTGTCTGAGTCTTCTATCAAAAGTTACAGCGATTTATATGAAGTTGTTCAAAAACGCTTTATTTCGCCAAGACAATGCGTTTCTCACTGTTACATGCATTTGAATGGGAAACTCGCCTGAAACAAAGTATAGGTTTTCATTATGTGAATAATTTTAAAATCTTAGCTCAAACGGCTGCAAAACCTGTTTGCCCAGCACGGGGATATTGAGTTCTATAAGATAAAGCCATAAACATGTTTGTCTGAGTCTTCTATCAAAAGTTACAGCGATTTATATGAAGTTGTTCAAAAACGCTTTATTTCGCCAAGACAATGCGTTTCTCACTGTTACATGCATTTGAATGGGAAACTCGCCTGAGACAAAGTATAGGTTTTCATTATGTGAATAATTTTAAAATCTTAGCTCAAACGGCTGCAAAACCTGTTTGCCCAGCACGGGGATATTGAGTTCTATAAGATAAAGCCATAAACATGTTTGTCTGAGTCTTCTATCAAAAGTTACAGCGATTTATATGAAGTTGTTCAAAAACGCTTTATTTCGCCAAGACAATGCGTTTCTCACTGTTACATGCATTTGAATGGGAAACTCGCCTGAAACAAAGTATAGGTTTTCATTATGTGAATAATTTTAAAATCTTAGCTCAAACGGCTGCAAAACCTGTTTGCCCAGCACGGGGATATTGAGTTCTATAAGATAAAGCCATATGTTTGTCTGAGTCTTCTATCAAAGGTTACAGCGATTTATATGAAGTTGTTCAAAAACGCTTTATTTCGCCAAGACAATGCGTTTCTCACTGTTACATGCATTTGAATGGGAAACTCGCCTGAGACAAAGTATAGGTTTTCATTATGTGAATAATTTTAAAATCTTAGCTCAAACGGCTGCAAAACCTGTTTGCCCAGCACGGGGATATTGAGTTCTATAAGATAAAGCCATAAACATGTTTGTCTGAGTCTTCTATCAAAGGTTACAGCGATTTATATGAAGTTGTTCAAAAACGCTTTATTTCGCCAAGACAATGCGTTTCTCACTGTTACATGCATTTGAATGGGAAACTAGCCTGAGACAAAGTATAGGTTTTCATTATGTGAATAACTTGGAAATCTTAGCTCAAACGGCTGCAAAACCTGTTTGCCCAGCACGGGGATATTGAGTTCTATAAGATAAAGCCATAAACATGTTTGTCTGAGTCTTCTATCAAAAGTTACAGCGATTTATATGAAGTTGTTCAAAAACGCTTTATTTCGCCAAGACAATGCGTTTCTCACTGTTACATGCATTTGAATGGGAAACTCGCCTGAAACAAAGTATAGGTTTTCATTATGTGAATAATTTTAAAATCTTAGCTCAAACGGCTGCAAAACCTGTTTGCCCAGCACGGGGATATTGAGTTCTATAAGATAAAGCCATATGTTTGTCTGAGTCTTCTATCAAAAGTTACAGCGATTTATATGAAGTTGTTCAAAAACGCTTTATTTCGCCAAGACAATGCGTTTCTCACTGTTACATGCATTTGAATGGGAAACTCGCCTGAAACAAAGTATAGGTTTTCATTATGTGAATAATTTTAAAATCTTAGCTCAAACGGCTGCAAAACCTGTTTGCCCAGCACGGGGATATTGAGTTCTATAAGATAAAGCCATAAACATGTTTGTCTGAGTCTTCTATCAAAAGTTACAGCGATTTATATGAAGTTGTTCAAAAACGCTTTATTTCGCCAAGACAATGCGTTTCTCACTGTTACATGCATTTGAATGGGAAACTCGCCTGAGACAAAGTATAGGTTTTCATTATGTGAATAATTTTAAAATCTTAGCTCAAACGGCTGCAAAACCTGTTTGCCCAGCACGGGGATATTGAGTTCTATAAGATAAAGCCATAAACATGTTTGTCTGAGTCTTCTATCAAAGGTTACAGCGATTTATATGAAGTTGTTCAAAAACGCTTTATTTCGCCAAGACAATGCGTTTCTCACTGTTACATGCATTTGAATGGGAAACTAGCCTGAGACAAAGTATAGGTTTTCATTATGTGAATAACTTGGAAATCTTAGCTCAAACGGCTGCAAAACCTGTTTGCCCAGCACGGGGATATTGAGTTCTATAAGATAAAGCCATAAACATGTTTGTCTGAGTCTTCTATCAAAAGTTACAGCGATTTATATGAAGTTGTTCAAAAACGCTTTATTTCGCCAAGACAATGCGTTTCTCACTGTTACATGCATTTGAATGGGAAACTCGCCTGAAACAAAGTATAGGTTTTCATTATGTGAATAATTTTAAAATCTTAGCTCAAACGGCTGCAAAACCTGTTTGCCCAGCACGGGGATATTGAGTTCTATAAGATAAAGCCATATGTTTGTCTGAGTCTTCTATCAAAAGTTACAGCGATTTATATGAAGTTGTTCAAAAACGCTTTATTTCGCCAAGACAATGCGTTTCTCACTGTTACATGCATTTGAATGGGAAACTCGCCTGAAACAAAGTATAGGTTTTCATTATGTGAATAATTTTAAAATCTTAGCTCAAACGGCTGCAAAACCTGTTTGCCCAGCACGGGGATATTGAGTTCTATAAGATAAAGCCATATGTTTGTCTGAGTCTTCTATCAAAGGTTACAGCGATTTATATGAAGTTGTTCAAAAACGCTTTATTTCGCCAAGACAATGCGTTTCTCACTGTTACATGCATTTGAATGGGAAACTCGCCTGAGACAAAGTATAGGTTTTCATTATGTGAATAATTTTAAAATCTTAGCTCAAACGGCTGCAAAACCTGTTTGCCCAGCACGGGGATATTGAGTTCTATAAGATAAAGCCATAAACATGTTTGTCTGAGTCTTCTATCAAAGGTTACAGCGATTTATATGAAGTTGTTCAAAAACGCTTTATTTCGCCAAGACAATGCGTTTCTCACTGTTACATGCATTTGAATGGGAAACTAGCCTGAGACAAAGTATAGGTTTTCATTATGTGAATAATTTTAAAATCTTAGCTCAAACGGCTGCAAAACCTGTTTGCCCAGCACGGGGATATTGAGTTCTATAAGATAAAGCCATAAACATGTTTGTCTGAGTCTTCTATCAAAAGTTACAGCGATTTATATGAAGTTGTTCAAAAACGCTTTATTTCGCCAAGACAATGCGTTTCTCACTGTTACATGCATTTGAATGGGAAACTCGCCTGAAACAACGTATAGGTTTTCATTATGTGAATAATTTTAAAATCTTAGCTCAAACGGCTGCAAAACCTGTTTGCCCAGCACGGGGATATTGAGTTCTATAAGATAAAGCCATAAACATGTTTGTCTGAGTCTTCTATCAAAAGTTACAGCGATTTATATGAAGTTGTTCAAAAACGCTTTATTTCGCCAAGACAATGCGTTTCTCACTGTTACATGCATTTGAATGGGAAACTCGCCTGAAACAAAGTATAGGTTTTCATTATGTGAATAATTTTAAAATCTTAGCTCAAACGGCTGCAAAACCTGTTTGCCCAGCACGGGGATATTGAGTTCTATAAGATAAAGCCATAAACATGTTTGTCTGAGTCTTCTATCAAAAGTTACAGCGATTTATATGAAGTTGTTCAAAAACGCTTTATTTCGCCAAGACAATGCGTTTCTCACTGTTACATGCATTTGAATGGGAAACTCGCCTGAAACAAAGTATAGGTTTTCATTATGTGAATAATTTTAAAATCTTAGCTCAAACGGCTGCAAAACCTGTTTGCCCAGCACGGGGATATTGAGTTCTATAAGATAAAGCCATATGTTTGTCTGAGTCTTCTATCAAAAGTTACAGCGATTTATATGAAGTTGTTCAAAAAAAACTTTATTTCGCCAAGACAATGCGTTTCTCACTGTTACATGCATTTGAATGGGAAACTCGCCTGAGACAAAGTATAGGTTTTCATTATGTGAATAATTTTAAAATCTTAGCTCAAACGGCTGCAAAACCTGTTTGCCCAGCACGGGGATATTGAGTTCTATAAGATAAAGCCATAAACATGTTTGTCTGAGTCTTCTATCAAAAGTTACAGCGATTTATATGAAGTTGTTCAAAAAAAACTTTATTTCGCCAAGACAATGCGTTTCTCACTGTTACATGCATTTGAATGGGAAACTCGCCTGAGACAAAGTATAGGTTTTCATTATGTGAATAATTTTAAAATCTTAGCTCAAACGGCTGCAAAACCTGTTTGCCCAGCACGGGGATATTGAGTTCTATAAGATAAAGCCATATGTTTGTCTGAGTCTTCTATCAAAGGTTACAGCGATTTATATGAAGTGGTTGAAAAACGCTTTATTTCGCCAAGACAGTGTGTTTCTCACTGTTACATGCATTTGAATGGGAAACTCGCCTGAAACAAAGTATAGGTTTTCATTATGTGAATAATTTTAAAATCTTAGCTCAAACGGCTGCAAAACCTGTTTGCCCAGCACGGGGATATTGAGTTCTATAAGATAAAGCCATAAACATGTTTGTCTGAGTCTTCTATCAAAAGTTACAGCGATTTATATGAAGTGGTTGAAAAACGCTTTATTTCGCAAAGACAGTGTGTTTCTCACTGTTACATGCATTTGAATGGGAAACTCGCCTGAAACAAAGTATAGGTTTTCATTATGTGAATAATTTTAAAATCTTAGCTCAAACGGCTGCAAAACCTGTTTGCCCAGCACGGGGATATTGAGTTCTATAAGATAAAGCCATAAACATGTTTGTCTGAGTCTTCTATCAAAAGTTACAGCGATTTATATGAAGTTGTTCAAAAACGCTTTATTTCGCCAAGACAATGCGTTTCTCACTGTTACATGCATTTGAATGGGAAACTCGCCTGAAACAAAGTATAGGTTTTCATTATGTGAATAATTTTAAAATCTTAGCTCAAACGGCTGCAAAACCTGTTTGCCCAGCACGGGGATATTGAGTTCTATAAGATAAAGCCATAAACATGTTTGTCTGAGTCTTCTATCAAAAGTTACAGCGATTTATATGAAGTTGTTCAAAAACGCTTTATTTCGCCAAGACAATGCGTTTCTCACTGTTACATGCATTTGAATGGGAAACTCGCCTGAAACAAAGTATAGGTTTTCATTATGTGAATAATTTTAAAATCTTAGCTCAAACGGCTGCAAAACCTGTTTGCCCAGCACGGGGATATTGAGTTCTATAAGATAAAGCCATAAACATGTTTGTCTGAGTCTTCTATCAAAAGTTACAGCGATTTATATGAAGTTGTTCAAAAACGCTTTATTTCGCCAAGACAATGCGTTTCTCACTGTTACATGCATTTGAATGGGAAACTCGCCTGAAACAAAGTATAGGTTTTCATTATGTGAATAATTTTAAAATCTTAGCTCAAACGGCTGCAAAACCTGTTTGCCCAGCACGGGGATATTGAGTTCTATAAGATAAAGCCATAAACATGTTTGTCTGAGTCTTCTATCAAAAGTTACAGCGATTTATATGAAGTTGTTCAAAAACGCTTTATTTCGCCAAGACAATGCGTTTCTCACTGTTACATGCATTTGAATGGGAAACTCGCCTGAAACAAAGTATAGGTTTTCATTATGTGAATAATTTTAAAATCTTAGCTCAAACGGCTGCAAAACCTGTTTGCCCAGCACGGGGATATTGAGTTCTATAAGATAAAGCCATATGTTTGTCTGAGTCTTCTATCAAAAGTTACAGCGATTTATATGAAGTTGTTCAAAAAAAACTTTATTTCGCCAAGACAATGCGTTTCTCACTGTTACATGCATTTGAATGGGAAACTCGCCTGAGACAAAGTATAGGTTTTCATTATGTGAATAATTTTAAAATCTTAGCTCAAACGGCTGCAAAACCTGTTTGCCCAGCACGGGGATATTGAGTTCTATAAGATAAAGCCATATGTTTGTCTGAGTCTTCTATCAAAAGTTACAGCGATTTATATGAAGTTGATGAAAAACGCTTTATTTCGCCAAGACAATGCGTTTCTCACTGTTACATGCATTTGAATGGGAAACTCGCCTGAAACAAAGTATAGGTTTTCATTATGTGAATAATTTTAAAATCTTAGCTCAAACGGCTGCAAAACCTGTTTGCCCAGCACGGGGATATTGAGTTCTATAAGATAAAGCCATAAACATGTTTGTCTGAGTCTTCTATCAAAAGTTACAGCGATTTATATGAAGTTGTTCAAAAACGCTTTATTTCGCCAAGACAATGCGTTTCTCACTGTTACATGCATTTGAATGGGAAACTCGCCTGAAACAAAGTATAGGTTTTCATTATGTGAATAATTTTAAAATCTTAGCTCAAACGGCTGCAAAACCTGTTTGCCCAGCACGGGGATATTGAGTTCTATAAGATAAAGCCATATGTTTGTCTGAGTCTTCTATCAAAAGTTACAGCGATTTATATGAAGTTGTTCAAAAAAAACTTTATTTCGCCAAGACAATGCGTTTCTCACTGTTACATGCATTTGAATGGGAAACTCGCCTGAGACAAAGTATAGGTTTTCATTATGTGAATAATTTTAAAATCTTAGCTCAAACGGCTGCAAAACCTGTTTGCCCAGCACGGGGATATTGAGTTCTATAAGATAAAGCCATAAACATGTTTGTCTGAGTCTTCTATCAAAAGTTACAGCGATTTATATGAAGTTGTTCAAAAAAAACTTTATTTCGCCAAGACAATGCGTTTCTCACTGTTACATGCATTTGAATGGGAAACTCGCCTGAGACAAAGTATAGGTTTTCATTATGTGAATAATTTTAAAATCTTAGCTCAAACGGCTGCAAAACCTGTTTGCCCAGCACGGGGATATTGAGTTCTATAAGATAAAGCCATAAACATGTTTGTCTGAGTCTTCTATCAAAGGTTACAGCGATTTATATGAAGTTGTTCAAAAACGCTTTATTTCGCCAAGACAATGCGTTTCTCACTGTTACATGCATTTGAATGGGAAACTCGCCTGAAACAAAGTATAGGTTTTCATTATGTGAATAATTTTAAAATCTTAGCTCAAACGGCTGCAAAACCTGTTTGCCCAGCACGGGGATATTGAGTTCTATAAGATAAAGCCATATGTTTGTCTGAGTCTTCTATCAAAAGTTACAGCGATTTATATGAAGTTGTTCAAAAACGCTTTATTTCGCCAAGACAATGCGTTTCTCACTGTTACATGCATTTGAATGGGAAACTCGCCTGAGACAAAGTATAGGTTTTCATTATGTGAATAATTTTAAAATCTTAGCTCAAACGGCTGCAAAACCTGTTTGCCCAGCACGGGGATATTGAGTTCTATAAGATAAAGCCATAAACATGTTTGTCTGAGTCTTCTATCAAAAGTTACAGCGATTTATATGAAGTTGTTCAAAAACGCTTTATTTCGCCAAGACAATGCGTTTCTCACTGTTACATGCATTTGAATGGGAAACTCGCCTGAAACAAAGTATAGGTTTTCATTATGTGAATAATTTTAAAATCTTAGCTCAAACGGCTGCAAAACCTGTTTGCCCAGCACGGGGATATTGAGTTCTATAAGATAAAGCCATAAACATGTTTGTCTGAGTCTTCTATCAAAAGTTACAGCGATTTATATGAAGTTGTTCAAAAACGCTTTATTTCGCCAAGACAATGCGTTTCTCACTGTTACATGCATTTGAATGGGAAACTCGCCTGAAACAAAGTATAGGTTTTCATTATGTGAATAATTTTAAAATCTTAGCTCAAACGGCTGCAAAACCTGTTTGCCCAGCACGGGGATATTGAGTTCTATAAGATAAAGCCATATGTTTGTCTGAGTCTTCTATCAAAAGTTACAGCGATTTATATGAAGTTGTTCAAAAACGCTTTATTTCGCCAAGACAATGCGTTTCTCACTGTTACATGCATTTGAATGGGAAACTCGCCTGAAACAAAGTATAGGTTTTCATTATGTGAATAATTTTAAAATCTTAGCTCAAACGGCTGCAAAACCTGTTTGCCCAGCACGGGGATATTGAGTTCTATAAGATAAAGCCATAAACATGTTTGTCTGAGTCTTCTATCAAAAGTTACAGCGATTTATATGAAGTTGTTCAAAAACGCTTTATTTCGCCAAGACAATGCGTTTCTCACTGTTACATGCATTTGAATGGGAAACTCGCCTGAAACAAAGTATAGGTTTTCATTATGTGAATAATTTTAAAATCTTAGCTCAAACGGCTGCAAAACCTGTTTGCCCAGCACGGGGATATTGAGTTCTATAAGATAAAGCCATAAACATGTTTGTCTGAGTCTTCTATCAAAAGTTACAGCGATTTATATGAAGTTGTTCAAAAACGCTTTATTTCGCCAAGACAATGCGTTTCTCACTGTTACATGCATTTGAATGGGAAACTCGCCTGAAACAAAGTATAGGTTTTCATTATGTGAATAATTTTAAAATCTTAGCTCAAACGGCTGCAAAACCTGTTTGCCCAGCACGGGGATATTGAGTTCTATAAGATAAAGCCATATGTTTGTCTGAGTCTTCTATCAAAAGTTACAGCGATTTATATGAAGTTGTTCAAAAACGCTTTATTTCGCCAAGACAATGCGTTTCTCACTGTTACATGCATTTGAATGGGAAACTCGCCTGAAACAAAGTATAGGTTTTCATTATGTGAATAATTTTAAAATCTTAGCTCAAACGGCTGCAAAACCTGTTTGCCCAGCACGGGGATATTGAGTTCTATAAGATAAAGCCATAAACATGTTTGTCTGAGTCTTCTATCAAAAGTTACAGCGATTTATATGAAGTTGTTCAAAAACGCTTTATTTCGCCAAGACAATGCGTTTCTCACTGTTACATGCATTTGAATGGGAAACTCGCCTGAAACAAAGTATAGGTTTTCATTATGTGAATAATTTTAAAATCTTAGCTCAAACGGCTGCAAAACCTGTTTGCCCAGCACGGGGATATTGAGTTCTATAAGATAAAGCCATATGTTTGTCTGAGTCTTCTATCAAAAGTTACAGCGATTTATATGAAGTTGTTCAAAAAAAACTTTATTTCGCCAAGACAATGCGTTTCTCACTGTTACATGCATTTGAATGGGAAACTCGCCTGAGACAAAGTATAGGTTTTCATTATGTGAATAATTTTAAAATCTTAGCTCAAACGGCTGCAAAACCTGTTTGCCCAGCACGGGGATATTGAGTTCTATAAGATAAAGCCATATGTTTGTCTGAGTCTTCTATCAAAAGTTACAGCGATTTATATGAAGTTGTTCAAAAACGCTTTATTTCGCCAAGACAATGCGTTTCTCACTGTTACATGCATTTGAATGGGAAACTCGCCTGAGACAAAGTATAGGTTTTCATTATGTGAATAATTTTAAAATCTTAGCTCAAACGGCTGCAAAACCTGTTTGCCCAGCACGGGGATATTGAGTTCTATAAGATAAAGCCATATGTTTGTCTGAGTCTTCTATCAAAAGTTACAGCGATTTATATGAAGTTGTTCAAAAAAAACTTTATTTCGCCAAGACAATGCGTTTCTCACTGTTACATGCATTTGAATGGGAAACTCGCCTGAGACAAAGTATAGGTTTTCATTATGTGAATAATTTTAAAAGCTTAGCTCAAACGGCTGCAAAACCTGTTTGCCCAGCACGGGGATATTGAGTTCTATAAGATAAAGCCATATGTTTGTCTGAGTCTTCTATCAAAAGTTACAGCGATTTATATGAAGTTGTTCAAAAACGCTTTATTTCGCCAAGACAATGCGTTTCTCACTGTTACATGCATTTGAATGGGAAACTCGCCTGAGACAAAGTATAGGTTTTCATTATGTGAATAATTTTAAAATCTTAGCTCAAACGGCTGCAAAACCTGTTTGCCCAGCACGGGGATATTGAGTTCTATAAGATAAAGCCATAAACATGTTTGTCTGAGTCTTCTATCAAAAGTTACAGCGATTTATATGAAGTTGTTCAAAAACGCTTTATTTCGCCAAGACAATGCGTTTCTCACTGTTACATGCATTTGAATGGGAAACTCGCCTGAAACAAAGTATAGGTTTTCATTATGTGAATAATTTTAAAATCTTAGCTCAAACGGCTGCAAAACCTGTTTGCCCAGCACGGGGATATTGAGTTCTATAAGATAAAGCCATAAACATGTTTGTCTGAGTCTTCTATCAAAAGTTACAGCGATTTATATGAAGTTGTTCAAAAACGCTTTATTTCGCCAAGACAATGCGTTTCTCACTGTTACATGCATTTGAATGGGAAACTCGCCTGAAACAAAGTATAGGTTTTCATTATGTGAATAATTTTAAAATCTTAGCTCAAACGGCTGCAAAACCTGTTTGCCCAGCACGGGGATATTGAGTTCTATAAGATAAAGCCATATGTTTGTCTGAGTCTTCTATCAAAAGTTACAGCGATTTATATGAAGTTGTTCAAAAACGCTTTATTTCGCCAAGACAATGCGTTTCTCACTGTTACATGCATTTGAATGGGAAACTCGCCTGAAACAAAGTATAGGTTTTCATTATGTGAATAATTTTAAAATCTTAGCTCAAACGGCTGCAAAACCTGTTTGCCCAGCACGGGGATATTGAGTTCTATAAGATAAAGCCATAAACATGTTTGTCTGAGTCTTCTATCAAAAGTTACAGCGATTTATATGAAGTTGTTCAAAAACGCTTTATTTCGCCAAGACAATGCGTTTCTCACTGTTACATGCATTTGAATGGGAAACTCGCCTGAAACAAAGTATAGGTTTTCATTATGTGAATAATTTTAAAATCTTAGCTCAAACGGCTGCAAAACCTGTTTGCCCAGCACGGGGATATTGAGTTCTATAAGATAAAGCCATATGTTTGTCTGAGTCTTCTATCAAAAGTTACAGCGATTTATATGAAGTTGTTCAAAAACGCTTTATTTCGCCAAGACAATGCGTTTCTCACTGTTACATGCATTTGAATGGGAAACTCGCCTGAAACAAAGTATAGGTTTTCATTATGTGAATAATTTTAAAATCTTAGCTCAAACGGCTGCAAAACCTGTTTGCCCAGCACGGGGATATTGAGTTCTATAAGATAAAGCCATAAACATGTTTGTCTGAGTCTTCTATCAAAAGTTACAGCGATTTATATGAAGTTGTTCAAAAACGCTTTATTTCGCCAAGACAATGCGTTTCTCACTGTTACATGCATTTGAATGGGAAACTCGCCTGAAACAAAGTATAGGTTTTCATTATGTGAATAATTTTAAAATCTTAGCTCAAACGGCTGCAAAACCTGTTTGCCCAGCACGGGGATATTGAGTTCTATAAGATAAAGCCATAAACATGTTTGTCTGAGTCTTCTATCAAAAGTTACAGCGATTTATATGAAGTTGTTCAAAAACGCTTTATTTCGCCAAGACAATGCGTTTCTCACTGTTACATGCATTTGAATGGGAAACTCGCCTGAAACAAAGTATAGGTTTTCATTATGTGAATAATTTTAAAATCTTAGCTCAAACGGCTGCAAAACCTGTTTGCCCAGCACGGGGATATTGAGTTCTATAAGATAAAGCCATATGTTTGTCTGAGTCTTCTATCAAAAGTTACAGCGATTTATATGAAGTTGTTCAAAAACGCTTTATTTCGCCAAGACAATGCGTTTCTCACTGTTACATGCATTTGAATGGGAAACTCGCCTGAAACAAAGTATAGGTTTTCATTATGTGAATAATTTTAAAATCTTAGCTCAAACGGCTGCAAAACCTGTTTGCCCAGCACGGGGATATTGAGTTCTATAAGATAAAGCCATAAACATGTTTGTCTGAGTCTTCTATCAAAAGTTACAGCGATTTATATGAAGTTGTTCAAAAACGCTTTATTTCGCCAAGACAATGCGTTTCTCACTGTTACATGCATTTGAATGGGAAACTCGCCTGAAACAAAGTATAGGTTTTCATTATGTGAATAATTTTAAAATCTTAGCTCAAACGGCTGCAAAACCTGTTTGCCCAGCACGGGGATATTGAGTTCTATAAGATAAAGCCATATGTTTGTCTGAGTCTTCTATCAAAAGTTACAGCGATTTATATGAAGTTGTTCAAAAAAAACTTTATTTCGCCAAGACAATGCGTTTCTCACTGTTACATGCATTTGAATGGGAAACTCGCCTGAGACAAAGTATAGGTTTTCATTATGTGAATAATTTTAAAATCTTAGCTCAAACGGCTGCAAAACCTGTTTGCCCAGCACGGGGATATTGAGTTCTATAAGATAAAGCCATATGTTTGTCTGAGTCTTCTATCAAAAGTTACAGCGATTTATATGAAGTTGTTCAAAAACGCTTTATTTCGCCAAGACAATGCGTTTCTCACTGTTACATGCATTTGAATGGGAAACTCGCCTGAGACAAAGTATAGGTTTTCATTATGTGAATAATTTTAAAATCTTAGCTCAAACGGCTGCAAAACCTGTTTGCCCAGCACGGGGATATTGAGTTCTATAAGATAAAGCCATATGTTTGTCTGAGTCTTCTATCAAAAGTTACAGCGATTTATATGAAGTTGTTCAAAAAAAACTTTATTTCGCCAAGACAATGCGTTTCTCACTGTTACATGCATTTGAATGGGAAACTCGCCTGAGACAAAGTATAGGTTTTCATTATGTGAATAATTTTAAAAGCTTAGCTCAAACGGCTGCAAAACCTGTTTGCCCAGCACGGGGATATTGAGTTCTATAAGATAAAGCCATATGTTTGTCTGAGTCTTCTATCAAAAGTTACAGCGATTTATATGAAGTTGTTCAAAAACGCTTTATTTCGCCAAGACAATGCGTTTCTCACTGTTACATGCATTTGAATGGGAAACTCGCCTGAGACAAAGTATAGGTTTTCATTATGTGAATAATTTTAAAATCTTAGCTCAAACGGCTGCAAAACCTGTTTGCCCAGCACGGGGATATTGAGTTCTATAAGATAAAGCCATAAACATGTTTGTCTGAGTCTTCTATCAAAAGTTACAGCGATTTATATGAAGTTGTTCAAAAACGCTTTATTTCGCCAAGACAATGCGTTTCTCACTGTTACATGCATTTGAATGGGAAACTCGCCTGAAACAAAGTATAGGTTTTCATTATGTGAATAATTTTAAAATCTTAGCTCAAACGGCTGCAAAACCTGTTTGCCCAGCACGGGGATATTGAGTTCTATAAGATAAAGCCATAAACATGTTTGTCTGAGTCTTCTATCAAAAGTTACAGCGATTTATATGAAGTTGTTCAAAAACGCTTTATTTCGCCAAGACAATGCGTTTCTCACTGTTACATGCATTTGAATGGGAAACTCGCCTGAAACAAAGTATAGGTTTTCATTATGTGAATAATTTTAAAATCTTAGCTCAAACGGCTGCAAAACCTGTTTGCCCAGCACGGGGATATTGAGTTCTATAAGATAAAGCCATATGTTTGTCTGAGTCTTCTATCAAAAGTTACAGCGATTTATATGAAGTTGTTCAAAAACGCTTTATTTCGCCAAGACAATGCGTTTCTCACTGTTACATGCATTTGAATGGGAAACTCGCCTGAAACAAAGTATAGGTTTTCATTATGTGAATAATTTTAAAATCTTAGCTCAAACGGCTGCAAAACCTGTTTGCCCAGCACGGGGATATTGAGTTCTATAAGATAAAGCCATAAACATGTTTGTCTGAGTCTTCTATCAAAAGTTACAGCGATTTATATGAAGTTGTTCAAAAACGCTTTATTTCGCCAAGACAATGCGTTTCTCACTGTTACATGCATTTGAATGGGAAACTCGCCTGAAACAAAGTATAGGTTTTCATTATGTGAATAATTTTAAAATCTTAGCTCAAACGGCTGCAAAACCTGTTTGCCCAGCACGGGGATATTGAGTTCTATAAGATAAAGCCATAAACATGTTTGTCTGAGTCTTCTATCAAAAGTTACAGCGATTTATATGAAGTTGTTCAAAAAAAACTTTATTTCGCCAAGACAATGCGTTTCTCACTGTTACATGCATTTGAATGGGAAACTCGCCTGAGACAAAGTATAGGTTTTCATTATGTGAATAATTTTAAAATCTTAGCTCAAACGGCTGCAAAACCTGTTTGCCCAGCACGGGGATATTGAGTTCTATAAGATAAAGCCATAAACATGTTTGTCTGAGTCTTCTATCAAAAGTTACAGCGATTTATATGAAGTTGTTCAAAAACGCTTTATTTCGCCAAGACAATGCGTTTCTCACTGTTACATGCATTTGAATGGGAAACTCGCCTGAAACAAAGTATAGGTTTTCATTATGTGAATAATTTTAAAATCTTAGCTCAAACGGCTGCAAAACCTGTTTGCCCAGCACGGGGATATTGAGTTCTATAAGATAAAGCCATATGTTTGTCTGAGTCTTCTATCAAAAGTTACAGCGATTTATATGAAGTTGATGAAAAACGCTTTATTTCGCCAAGACAATGCGTTTCTCACTGTTACATGCATTTGAATGGGAAACTCGCCTGAAACAAAGTATAGGTTTTCATTATGTGAATAATTTTAAAATCTTAGCTCAAACGGCTGCAAAACCTTTTTGCCCAGCACGGGGATATTGAATTCTATAAGATAAAGCCATGAACATGTATTTCTGAGTCTTCTATCAAAGGTTACAGCTATTTATATGAAGTTGATGAAAAACGCTTTATTTCGCCAAGACAATGCGTTTCTCACTGTTACATGCATTTGAATGGGAAACTCGCCTGAAACAAAGTATAGGTTTTCATTATGTGAATAATTTTAAAATCTTAGCTCAAACGGCTGCAAAACCTGTTTGCCCAGCACGGGGATATTGAGTTCTATAAGATAAAGCCATAAACATGTTTGTCTGAGTCTTCTATCAAAAGTTACAGCGATTTATATGAAGTGGTTGAAAAACGCTTTATTTCGCCAAGACAGTGTGTTTCTCACTGTTACATGCATTTGAATGGGAAACTCGCCTGAAACAAAGTATAGATTTTCATTATGTGAATAATTTTAAAATCTTAGCTCAAACGGCTGCAAAACCTGTTTGCCCAGCACGGGGATATTGAGTTCTATAAGATAAAGCCATATGTTTGTCTGAGTCTTCTATCAAAAGTTACAGCGATTTATATGAAGTTGTTCAAAAACGCTTTATTTCGCCAAGACAATGCGTTTCTCACTGTTACATGCATTTGAATGGGAAACTCGCCTGAAACAAAGTATAGGTTTTCATTATGTGAATAATTTTAAAATCTTAGCTCAAACGGCTGCAAAACCTTTTTGCCCAGCACGGGGATATTGAGTTCTATAAGATAAAGCCATAAACATGTTTGTCTGAGTCTTCTATCAAAAGTTACAGCGATTTATATGAAGTTGTTCAAAAACGCTTTATTTCGCCAAGACAATGCGTTTCTCACTGTTACATGCATTTGAATGGGAAACTCGCCTGAAACAAAGTATAGGTTTTCATTATGTGAATAATTTTAAAATCTTAGCTCAAACGGCTGCAAAACCTGTTTGCCCAGCACGGGATATTGAGTTCTATAAGATAAAGCCATATGTTTGTCTGAGTCTTCTATCAAAAGTTACAGCGATTTATATGAAGTTGTTCAAAAACGCTTTATTTCGCCAAGACAATGCGTTTCTCACTGTTACATGCATTTGAATGGGAAACTCGCCTGAAACAAAGTATAGGTTTTCATTATGTGAATAATTTTAAAATCTTAGCTCAAACGGCTGCAAAACCTGTTTGCCCAGCACGGGGATATTGAATTCTATAAGATAAAGCCATGAACATGTATTTCTGAGTCTTCTATCAAAGGTTACAGCTATTTATATGAAGTTGATGAAAAACGCTTTATTTCGCCAAGACAATGCGTTTCTCACTGTTACATGCATTTGAATGGGAAACTCGCCTGAAACAAAGTATAGGTTTTCATTATGTGAATAATTTTAAAATCTTAGCTCAAACGGCTGCAAAACCTGTTTGCCCAGCACGGGATATTGAGTTCTATAAGATAAAGCCATATGTTTGTCTGAGTCTTCTATCAAAAGTTACAGCGATTTATATGAAGTTGTTCAAAAACGCTTTATTTCGCCAAGACAATGCGTTTCTCACTGTTACATGCATTTGAATGGGAAACTCGCCTGAAACAAAGTATAGGTTTTCATTATGTGAATAATATTAAAATCTTAGCTCAAACGGCTGCAAAACCTGTTTGCCCAGCACGGGGATATTGAGTTCTATAAGATAAAGCCATAAACATGTTTGTCTGAGTCTTCTATCAAAAGTTACAGCGATTTATATGAAGTTGTTCAAAAACGCTTTATTTCGCCAAGACAATGCGTTTCTCACTGTTACATGCATTTGAATGGGAAACTCGCCTGAAACAAAGTATAGGTTTTCATTATGTGAATAATTTTAAAATCTTAGCTCAAACGGCTGCAAAACCTGTTTGCCCAGCACGGGGATATTGAGTTCTATAAGATAAAGCCATATGTTTGTCTGAGTCTTCTATCAAAAGTTACAGCGATTTATATGAAGTTGTTCAAAAACGCTTTATTTCGCCAAGACAATGCGTTTCTCACTGTTACATGCATTTGAATGGGAAACTCGCCTGAAACAAAGTATAGGTTTTCATTATGTGAATAATTTTAAAATCTTAGCTCAAACGGCTGCAAAACCTGTTTGCCCAGCACGGGGATATTGAGTTCTATAAGATAAAGCCATATGTTTGTCTGAGTCTTCTATCAAAAGTTACAGCGATTTATATGAAGTTGTTCAAAAAAAACTTTATTTCGCCAAGACAATGCGTTTCTCACTGTTACATGCATTTGAATGGGAAACTCGCCTGAGACAAAGTATAGGTTTTCATTATGTGAATAATTTTAAAATCTTAGCTCAAACGGCTGCAAAACCTGTTTGCCCAGCACGGGGATATTGAGTTCTATAAGATAAAGCCATAAACATGTTTGTCTGAGTCTTCTATCAAAAGTTACAGCGATTTATATGAAGTGGTTGAAAAACGCTTTATTTCGCCAAGACAGTGTGTTTCTCACTGTTACATGCATTTGAATGGGAAACTCGCCTGAAACAAAGTATAGATTTTCATTATGTGAATAATTTTAAAATCTTAGCTCAAACGGCTGCAAAACCTGTTTGCCCAGCACGGGGATATTGAGTTCTATAAGATAAAGCCATAAACATGTTTGTCTGAGTCTTCTATCAAAAGTTACAGCGATTTATATGAAGTTGTTCAAAAACGCTTTATTTCGCCAAGACAATGCGTTTCTCACTGTTACATGCATTTGAATGGGAAACTCGCCTGAAACAAAGTATAGGTTTTCATTATGTGAATAATTTTAAAATCTTAGCTCAAACGGCTGCAAAACCTGTTTGCCCAGCACGGGGATATTGAGTTCTATAAGATAAAGCCATAAACATGTTTGTCTGAGTCTTCTATCAAAAGTTACAGCGATTTATATGAAGTTGTTCAAAAACGCTTTATTTCGCCAAGACAATGCGTTTCTCACTGTTACATGCATTTGAATGGGAAACTCGCCTGAAACAAAGTATAGGTTTTCATTATGTGAATAATTTTAAAATCTTAGCTCAAACGGCTGCAAAACCTGTTTGCCCAGCACGGGGATATTGAGTTCTATAAGATAAAGCCATAAACATGTTTGTCTGAGTCTTCTATCAAAAGTTACAGCGATTTATATGAAGTTGTTCAAAAACGCTTTATTTCGCCAAGACAATGCGTTTCTCACTGTTACATGCATTTGAATGGGAAACTCGCCTGAAACAAAGTATAGGTTTTCATTATGTGAATAATTTTAAAATCTTAGCTCAAACGGCTGCAAAACCTGTTTGCCCAGCACGGGGATATTGAGTTCTATAAGATAAAGCCATAAACATGTTTGTCTGAGTCTTCTATCAAAAGTTACAGCGATTTATATGAAGTTGTTCAAAAAAAACTTTATTTCGCCAAGACAATGCGTTTCTCACTGTTACATGCATTTGAATGGGAAACTCGCCTGAGACAAAGTATAGGTTTTCATTATGTGAATAATTTTAAAATCTTAGCTCAAACGGCTGCAAAACCTGTTTGCCCAGCACGGGGATATTGAGTTCTATAAGATAAAGCCATAAACATGTTTGTCTGAGTCTTCTATCAAAAGTTACAGCGATTTATATGAAGTTGTTCAAAAACGCTTTATTTCGCCAAGACAATGCGTTTCTCACTGTTACATGCATTTGAATGGGAAACTCGCCTGAAACAAAGTATAGGTTTTCATTATGTGAATAATTTTAAAATCTTAGCTCAAACGGCTGCAAAACCTGTTTGCCCAGCACGGGGATATTGAGTTCTATAAGATAAAGCCATATGTTTGTCTGAGTCTTCTATCAAAGGTTACAGCGATTTATATGAAGTTGTTCAAAAACGCTTTATTTCGCCAAGACAATGCGTTTCTCACTGTTACATGCATTTGAATGGGAAACTCGCCTGAGACAAAGTATAGGTTTTCATTATGTGAATACTTTTAAAATCTTAGCTCAAACGGCTGCAAAACCTGTTTGCCCAGCACGGGGATATTGAGTTCTATAAGATAAAGCCATAAACATGTTTGTCTGAGTCTTCTATCAAAGGTTACAGCGATTTATATGAAGTTGTTCAAAAACGCTTTATTTCGCCAAGACAATGCGTTTCTCACTGTTACATGCATTTGAATGGGAAACTCGCCTGAAACAAAGTATAGGTTTTCATTATGTGAATAATTTTAAAATCTTAGCTCAAACGGCTGCAAAACCTGTTTGCCCAGCACGGGGATATTGAGTTCTATAAGATAAAGCCATAAACATGTTTGTCTGAGTCTTCTATCAAAAGTTACAGCGATTTATATGAAGTTGTTCAAAAACGCTTTATTTCGCCAAGACAATGCGTTTCTCACTGTTACATGCATTTGAATGGGAAACTCGCCTGAAACAAAGTATAGGTTTTCATTATGTGAATAATTTTAAAATCTTAGCTCAAACGGCTGCAAAACCTGTTTGCCCAGCACGGGGATATTGAGTTCTATAAGATAAAGCCATAAACATGTTTGTCTGAGTCTTCTATCAAAAGTTACAGCGATTTATATGAAGTTGTTCAAAAACGCTTTATTTCGCCAAGACAATGCGTTTCTCACTGTTACATGCATTTGAATGGGAAACTCGCCTGAAACAAAGTATAGGTTTTCATTATGTGAATAATTTTAAAATCTTAGCTCAAACGGCTGCAAAACCTTTTTGCCCAGCACGGGGATATTGAATTCTATAAGATAAAGCCATGAACATGTATTTCTGAGTCTTCTATCAAAGGTTACAGCTATTTATATGAAGTTGATGAAAAACGCTTTATTTCGCCAAGACAATGCGTTTCTCACTGTTACATGCATTTGAATGGGAAACTCGCCTGAAACAAAGTATAGGTTTTCATTATGTGAATAATTTTAAAATCTTAGCTCAAACGGCTGCAAAACCTGTTTGCCCAGCACGGGATATTGAGTTCTATAAGATAAAGCCATATGTTTGTCTGAGTCTTCTATCAAAAGTTACAGCGATTTATATGAAGTTGTTCAAAAACGCTTTATTTCGCCAAGACAATGCGTTTCTCACTGTTACATGCATTTGAATGGGAAACTAGCCTGAAACAAAGTATAGGTTTTCATTATGTGAATAATTTTAAAATCTTAGCTCAAACGGCTGCAAAACCTGTTTGCCCAGCACGGGGATATTGAGTTCTATAAGATAAAGCCATAAACATGTTTGTCTGAGTCTTCTATCAAAAGTTACAGCGATTTATATGAAGTTGTTCAAAAACGCTTTATTTCGCCAAGACAATGCGTTTCTCACTGTTACATGCATTTGAATGGGAAACTCGCCTGAAACAAAGTATAGGTTTTCATTATGTGAATAATTTTAAAATCTTAGCTCAAACGGCTGCAAAACCTGTTTGCCCAGCACGGGGATATTGAGTTCTATAAGATAAAGCCATAAACATGTTTGTCTGAGTCTTCTATCAAAAGTTACAGCGATTTATATGAAGTTGTTCAAAAACGCTTTATTTCGCCAAGACAATGCGTTTCTCACTGTTACATGCATTTGAATGGGAAACTCGCCTGAAACAAAGTATAGGTTTTCATTATGTGAATAATTTTAAAATCTTAGCTCAAACGGCTGCAAAACCTGTTTGCCCAGCACGGGGATATTGAGTTCTATAAGATAAAGCCATAAACATGTTTGTCTGAGTCTTCTATCAAAAGTTACAGCGATTTATATGAAGTTGTTCAAAAACGCTTTATTTCGCCAAGACAATGCGTTTCTCACTGTTACATGCATTTGAATGGGAAACTCGCCTGAAACAAAGTATAGGTTTTCATTATGTGAATAATTTTAAAATCTTAGCTCAAACGGCTGCAAAACCTGTTTGCCCAGCACGGGGATATTGAGTTCTATAAGATAAAGCCATAAACATGTTTGTCTGAGTCTTCTATCAAAAGTTACAGCGATTTATATGAAGTTGTTCAAAAACGCTTTATTTCGCCAAGACAATGCGTTTCTCACTGTTACATGCATTTGAATGGGAAACTCGCCTGAAACAAAGTATAGGTTTTCATTATGTGAATAATTTTAAAATCTTAGCTCAAACGGCTGCAAAACCTGTTTGCCCAGCACGGGGATATTGAGTTCTATAAGATAAAGCCATATGTTTGTCTGAGTCTTCTATCAAAAGTTACAGCGATTTATATGAAGTTGTTCAAAAACGCTTTATTTCGCCAAGACAATGCGTTTCTCACTGTTACATGCATTTGAATGGGAAACTCGCCTGAGACAAAGTATAGGTTTTCATTATGTGAATACTTTTAAAATCTTAGCTCAAACGGCTGCAAAACCTGTTTGCCCAGCACGGGGATATTGAGTTCTATAAGATAAAGCCATAAACATGTTTGTCTGAGTCTTCTATCAAAGGTTACAGCGATTTATATGAAGTTGTTCAAAAACGCTTTATTTCGCCAAGACAATGCGTTTCTCACTGTTACATGCATTTGAATGGGAAACTCGCCTGAAACAAAGTATAGGTTTTCATTATGTGAATAATTTTAAAATCTTAGCTCAAACGGCTGCAAAACCTGTTTGCCCAGCACGGGGATATTGAGTTCTATAAGATAAAGCCATAAACATGTTTGTCTGAGTCTTCTATCAAAAGTTACAGCGATTTATATGAAGTGGTTGAAAAACGCTTTATTTCGCCAAGACAATGCGTTTCTCACTGTTACATGCATTTGAATGGGAAACTCGCCTGAAACAAAGTATAGGTTTTCATTATGTGAATAATTTTAAAATCTTAGCTCAAACGGCTGCAAAACCTGTTTGCCCAGCACGGGGATATTGAGTTCTATAAGATAAAGCCATAAACATGTTTGTCTGAGTCTTCTATCAAAAGTTACAGCGATTTATATGAAGTTGTTCAAAAACGCTTTATTTCGCCAAGACAATGCGTTTCTCACTGTTACATGCATTTGAATGGGAAACTCGCCTGAAACAAAGTATAGGTTTTCATTATGTGAATAATTTTAAAATCTTAGCTCAAACGGCTGCAAAACCTTTTTGCCCAGCACGGGGATATTGAATTCTATAAGATAAAGCCATGAACATGTATTTCTGAGTCTTCTATCAAAGGTTACAGCTATTTATATGAAGTTGTTCAAAAACGCTTTATTTCGCCAAGACAATGCGTTTCTCACTGTTACATGCATTTGAATGGGAAACTCGCCTGAAACAAAGTATAGGTTTTCATTATGTGAATAATTTTAAAATCTTAGCTCAAACGGCTGCAAAACCTGTTTGCCCAGCACGGGATATTGAGTTCTATAAGATAAAGCCATATGTTTGTCTGAGTCTTCTATCAAAAGTTACAGCGATTTATATGAAGTTGTTCAAAAACGCTTTATTTCGCCAAGACAATGCGTTTCTCACTGTTACATGCATTTGAATGGGAAACTCGCCTGAAACAAAGTATAGGTTTTCATTATGTGAATAATTTTAAAATCTTAGCTCAAACGGCTGCAAAACCTGTTTGCCCAGCACGGGGATATTGAGTTCTATAAGATAAAGCCATAAACATGTTTGTCTGAGTCTTCTATCAAAAGTTACAGCGATTTATATGAAGTTGTTCAAAAACGCTTTATTTCGCCAAGACAATGCGTTTCTCACTGTTACATGCATTTGAATGGGAAACTCGCCTGAAACAAAGTATAGGTTTTCATTATGTGAATAATTTTAAAATCTTAGCTCAAACGGCTGCAAAACCTGTTTGCCCAGCACGGGGATATTGAGTTCTATAAGATAAAGCCATAAACATGTTTGTCTGAGTCTTCTATCAAAAGTTACAGCGATTTATATGAAGTTGTTCAAAAACGCTTTATTTCGCCAAGACAATGCGTTTCTCACTGTTACATGCATTTGAATGGGAAACTCGCCTGAAACAAAGTATAGGTTTTCATTATGTGAATAATTTTAAAATCTTAGCTCAAACGGCTGCAAAACCTTTTTGCCCAGCACGGGGATATTGAATTCTATAAGATAAAGCCATGAACATGTATTTCTGAGTCTTCTATCAAAGGTTACAGCTATTTATATGAAGTTGATGAAAAACGCTTTATTTCGCCAAGACAATGCGTTTCTCACTGTTACATGCATTTGAATGGGAAACTCGCCTGAAACAAAGTATAGGTTTTCATTATGTGAATAATTTTAAAATCTTAGCTCAAACGGCTGCAAAACCTGTTTGCCCAGCACGGGATATTGAGTTCTATAAGATAAAGCCATATGTTTGTCTGAGTCTTCTATCAAAAGTTACAGCGATTTATATGAAGTTGTTCAAAAACGCTTTATTTCGCCAAGACAATGCGTTTCTCACTGTTACATGCATTTGAATGGGAAACTCGCCTGAAACAAAGTATAGGTTTTCATTATGTGAATAATTTTAAAATCTTAGCTCAAACGGCTGCAAAACCTGTTTGCCCAGCACGGGGATATTGAGTTCTATAAGATAAAGCCATAAACATGTTTGTCTGAGTCTTCTATCAAAAGTTACAGCGATTTATATGAAGTTGTTCAAAAACGCTTTATTTCGCCAAGACAATGCGTTTCTCACTGTTACATGCATTTGAATGGGAAACTCGCCTGAAACAAAGTATAGGTTTTCATTATGTGAATAATTTTAAAATCTTAGCTCAAACGGCTGCAAAACCTGTTTGCCCAGCACGGGGATATTGAGTTCTATAAGATAAAGCCATAAACATGTTTGTCTGAGTCTTCTATCAAAAGTTACAGCGATTTATATGAAGTTGTTCAAAAACGCTTTATTTCGCCAAGACAATGCGTTTCTCACTGTTACATGCATTTGAATGGGAAACTCGCCTGAAACAAAGTATAGGTTTTCATTATGTGAATAATTTTAAAATCTTAGCTCAAACGGCTGCAAAACCTGTTTGCCCAGCACGGGGATATTGAGTTCTATAAGATAAAGCCATATGTTTGTCTGAGTCTTCTATCAAAAGTTACAGCGATTTATATGAAGTTGTTCAAAAAAAACTTTATTTCGCCAAGACAATGCGTTTCTCACTGTTACATGCATTTGAATGGGAAACTCGCCTGAGACAAAGTATAGGTTTTCATTATGTGAATAATTTTAAAATCTTAGCTCAAACGGCTGCAAAACCTGTTTGCCCAGCACGGGGATATTGAGTTCTATAAGATAAAGCCATAAACATGTTTGTCTGAGTCTTCTATCAAAAGTTACAGCGATTTATATGAAGTTGTTCAAAAACGCTTTATTTCGCCAAGACAATGCGTTTCTCACTGTTACATGCATTTGAATGGGAAACTCGCCTGAAACAAAGTATAGGTTTTCATTATGTGAATAATTTTAAAATCTTAGCTCAAACGGCTGCAAAACCTGTTTGCCCAGCACGGGGATATTGAGTTCTATAAGATAAAGCCATATGTTTGTCTGAGTCTTCTATCAAAAGTTACAGCGATTTATATGAAGTTGTTCAAAAAAAACTTTATTTCGCCAAGACAATGCGTTTCTCACTGTTACATGCATTTGAATGGGAAACTCGCCTGAGACAAAGTATAGGTTTTCATTATGTGAATAATTTTAAAATCTTAGCTCAAACGGCTGCAAAACCTGTTTGCCCAGCACGGGGATATTGAGTTCTATAAGATAAAGCCATAAACATGTTTGTCTGAGTCTTCTATCAAAAGTTACAGCGATTTATATGAAGTGGTTGAAAAACGCTTTATTTCGCCAAGACAGTGTGTTTCTCACTGTTACATGCATTTGAATGGGAAACTCGCCTGAAACAAAGTATAGATTTTCATTATGTGAATAATTTTAAAATCTTAGCTCAAACGGCTGCAAAACCTGTTTGCCCAGCACGGGGATATTGAGTTCTATAAGATAAAGCCATAAACATGTTTGTCTGAGTCTTCTATCAAAAGTTACAGCGATTTATATGAAGTGGTTGAAAAACGCTTTATTTCGCCAAGACAGTGTGTTTCTCACTGTTACATGCATTTGAATGGGAAACTCGCCTGAAACAAAGTATAGATTTTCATTATGTGAATAATTTTAAAATCTTAGCTCAAACGGCTGCAAAACCTGTTTGCCCAGCACGGGGATATTGAGTTCTATAAGATAAAGCCATAAACATGTTTGTCTGAGTCTTCTATCAAAAGTTACAGCGATTTATATGAAGTTGTTCAAAAACGCTTTATTTCGCCAAGACAATGCGTTTCTCACTGTTACATGCATTTGAATGGGAAACTCGCCTGAAACAAAGTATAGGTTTTCATTATGTGAATAATTTTAAAATCTTAGCTCAAACGGCTGCAAAACCTGTTTGCCCAGCACGGGGATATTGAGTTCTATAAGATAAAGCCATAAACATGTTTGTCTGAGTCTTCTATCAAAAGTTACAGCGATTTATATGAAGTTGTTCAAAAACGCTTTATTTCGCCAAGACAATGCGTTTCTCACTGTTACATGCATTTGAATGGGAAACTCGCCTGAAACAAAGTATAGGTTTTCATTATGTGAATAATTTTAAAATCTTAGCTCAAACGGCTGCAAAACCTGTTTGCCCAGCACGGGGATATTGAGTTCTATAAGATAAAGCCATATGTTTGTCTGAGTCTTCTATCAAAAGTTACAGCGATTTATATGAAGTTGTTCAAAAAAAACTTTATTTCGCCAAGACAATGCGTTTCTCACTGTTACATGCATTTGAATGGGAAACTCGCCTGAGACAAAGTATAGGTTTTCATTATGTGAATAATTTTAAAATCTTAGCTCAAACGGCTGCAAAACCTGTTTGCCCAGCACGGGGATATTGAGTTCTATAAGATAAAGCCATAAACATGTTTGTCTGAGTCTTCTATCAAAAGTTACAGCGATTTATATGAAGTTGTTCAAAAACGCTTTATTTCGCCAAGACAATGCGTTTCTCACTGTTACATGCATTTGAATGGGAAACTCGCCTGAAACAAAGTATAGGTTTTCATTATGTGAATAATTTTAAAATCTTAGCTCAAACGGCTGCAAAACCTGTTTGCCCAGCACGGGGATATTGAGTTCTATAAGATAAAGCCATAAACATGTTTGTCTGAGTCTTCTATCAAAAGTTACAGCGATTTATATGAAGTGGTTGAAAAACGCTTTATTTCGCCAAGACAGTGTGTTTCTCACTGTTACATGCATTTGAATGGGAAACTCGCCTGAAACAAAGTATAGGTTTTCATTATGTGAATAATTTTAAAATCTTAGCTCAAACGGCTGCAAAACCTGTTTGCCCAGCACGGGGATATTGAGTTCTATAAGATAAAGCCATAAACATGTTTGTCTGAGTCTTCTATCAAAAGTTACAGCGATTTATATGAAGTTGTTCAAAAACGCTTTATTTCGCCAAGACAATGCGTTTCTCACTGTTACATGCATTTGAATGGGAAACTCGCCTGAAACAAAGTATAGGTTTTCATTATGTGAATAATTTTAAAATCTTAGCTCAAACGGCTGCAAAACCTGTTTGCCCAGCACGGGGATATTGAGTTCTATAAGATAAAGCCATAAACATGTTTGTCTGAGTCTTCTATCAAAAGTTACAGCGATTTATATGAAGTGGTTGAAAAACGCTTTATTTCGCCAAGACAGTGTGTTTCTCACTGTTACATGCATTTGAATGGGAAACTCGCCTGAAACAAAGTATAGATTTTCATTATGTGAATAATTTTAAAATCTTAGCTCAAACGGCTGCAAAACCTGTTTGCCCAGCACGGGGATATTGAGTTCTATAAGATAAAGCCATAAACATGTTTGTCTGAGTCTTCTATCAAAAGTTACAGCGATTTATATGAAGTTGTTCAAAAACGCTTTATTTCGCCAAGACAATGCGTTTCTCACTGTTACATGCATTTGAATGGGAAACTCGCCTGAAACAAAGTATAGGTTTTCATTATGTGAATAATTTTAAAATCTTAGCTCAAACGGCTGCAAAACCTGTTTGCCCAGCACGGGGATATTGAGTTCTATAAGATAAAGCCATAAACATGTTTGTCTGAGTCTTCTATCAAAAGTTACAGCGATTTATATGAAGTTGTTCAAAAACGCTTTATTTCGCCAAGACAATGCGTTTCTCACTGTTACATGCATTTGAATGGGAAACTCGCCTGAAACAAAGTATAGGTTTTCATTATGTGAATAATTTTAAAATCTTAGCTCAAACGGCTGCAAAACCTGTTTGCCCAGCACGGGGATATTGAGTTCTATAAGATAAAGCCATATGTTTGTCTGAGTCTTCTATCAAAAGTTACAGCGATTTATATGAAGTTGTTCAAAAAAAACTTTATTTCGCCAAGACAATGCGTTTCTCACTGTTACATGCATTTGAATGGGAAACTCGCCTGAGACAAAGTATAGGTTTTCATTATGTGAATAATTTTAAAATCTTAGCTCAAACGGCTGCAAAACCTGTTTGCCCAGCACGGGGATATTGAGTTCTATAAGATAAAGCCATAAACATGTTTGTCTGAGTCTTCTATCAAAAGTTACAGCGATTTATATGAAGTTGTTCAAAAACGCTTTATTTCGCCAAGACAATGCGTTTCTCACTGTTACATGCATTTGAATGGGAAACTCGCCTGAAACAAAGTATAGGTTTTCATTATGTGAATAATTTTAAAATCTTAGCTCAAACGGCTGCAAAACCTGTTTGCCCAGCACGGGGATATTGAGTTCTATAAGATAAAGCCATAAACATGTTTGTCTGAGTCTTCTATCAAAAGTTACAGCGATTTATATGAAGTGGTTGAAAAACGCTTTATTTCGCCAAGACAGTGTGTTTCTCACTGTTACATGCATTTGAATGGGAAACTCGCCTGAAACAAAGTATAGGTTTTCATTATGTGAATAATTTTAAAATCTTAGCTCAAACGGCTGCAAAACCTGTTTGCCCAGCACGGGGATATTGAGTTCTATAAGATAAAGCCATAAACATGTTTGTCTGAGTCTTCTATCAAAAGTTACAGCGATTTATATGAAGTTGTTCAAAAACGCTTTATTTCGCCAAGACAATGCGTTTCTCACTGTTACATGCATTTGAATGGGAAACTCGCCTGAAACAAAGTATAGGTTTTCATTATGTGAATAATTTTAAAATCTTAGCTCAAACGGCTGCAAAACCTGTTTGCCCAGCACGGGGATATTGAGTTCTATAAGATAAAGCCATAAACATGTTTGTCTGAGTCTTCTATCAAAAGTTACAGCGATTTATATGAAGTTGTTCAAAAACGCTTTATTTCGCCAAGACAATGCGTTTCTCACTGTTACATGCATTTGAATGGGAAACTCGCCTGAAACAAAGTATAGGTTTTCATTATGTGAATAATTTTAAAATCTTAGCTCAAACGGCTGCAAAACCTGTTTGCCCAGCACGGGGATATTGAGTTCTATAAGATAAAGCCATAAACATGTTTGTCTGAGTCTTCTATCAAAAGTTACAGCGATTTATATGAAGTTGTTCAAAAACGCTTTATTTCGCCAAGACAATGCGTTTCTCACTGTTACATGCATTTGAATGGGAAACTCGCCTGAAACAAAGTATAGGTTTTCATTATGTGAATAATTTTAAAATCTTAGCTCAAACGGCTGCAAAACCTGTTTGCCCAGCACGGGGATATTGAGTTCTATAAGATAAAGCCATATGTTTGTCTGAGTCTTCTATCAAAAGTTACAGCGATTTATATGAAGTTGTTAAAAAAAAACTTTATTTCGCCAAGACAATGCGTTTCTCACTGTTACATGCATTTGAATGGGAAACTCGCCTGAGACAAAGTATAGGTTTTCATTATGTGAATAATTTTAAAATCTTAGCTCAAACGGCTGCAAAACCTGTTTGCCCAGCACGGGGATATTGAGTTCTATAAGATAAAGCCATAAACATGTTTGTCTGAGTCTTCTATCAAAAGTTACAGCGATTTATATGAAGTGGTTGAAAAACGCTTTATTTCGCCAAGACAGTGTGTTTCTCACTGTTACATGCATTTGAATGGGAAACTCGCCTGAAACAAAGTATAGATTTTCATTATGTGAATAATTTTAAAATCTTAGCTCAAACGGCTGCAAAACCTGTTTGCCCAGCACGGGGATATTGAGTTCTATAAGATAAAGCCATAAACATGTTTGTCTGAGTCTTCTATCAAAAGTTACAGCGATTTATATGAAGTGGTTGAAAAACGCTTTATTTCGCCAAGACAGTGTGTTTCTCACTGTTACATGCATTTGAATGGGAAACTCGCCTGAAACAAAGTATAGATTTTCATTATGTGAATAATTTTAAAATCTTAGCTCAAACGGCTGCAAAACCTGTTTGCCCAGCACGGGGATATTGAGTTCTATAAGATAAAGCCATAAACATGTTTGTCTGAGTCTTCTATCAAAAGTTACAGCGATTTATATGAAGTTGTTCAAAAACGCTTTATTTCGCCAAGACAATGCGTTTCTCACTGTTACATGCATTTGAATGGGAAACTCGCCTGAAACAAAGTATAGGTTTTCATTATGTGAATAATTTTAAAATCTTAGCTCAAACGGCTGCAAAACCTGTTTGCCCAGCACGGGGATATTGAGTTCTATAAGATAAAGCCATAAACATGTTTGTCTGAGTCTTCTATCAAAAGTTACAGCGATTTATATGAAGTTGTTCAAAAACGCTTTATTTCGCCAAGACAATGCGTTTCTCACTGTTACATGCATTTGAATGGGAAACTCGCCTGAAACAAAGTATAGGTTTTCATTATGTGAATAATTTTAAAATCTTAGCTCAAACGGCTGCAAAACCTGTTTGCCCAGCACGGGGATATTGAGTTCTATAAGATAAAGCCATATGTTTGTCTGAGTCTTCTATCAAAAGTTACAGCGATTTATATGAAGTTGTTCAAAAAAAACTTTATTTCGCCAAGACAATGCGTTTCTCACTGTTACATGCATTTGAATGGGAAACTCGCCTGAGACAAAGTATAGGTTTTCATTATGTGAATAATTTTAAAATCTTAGCTCAAACGGCTGCAAAACCTGTTTGCCCAGCACGGGGATATTGAGTTCTATAAGATAAAGCCATAAACATGTTTGTCTGAGTCTTCTATCAAAAGTTACAGCGATTTATATGAAGTGGTTGAAAAACGCTTTATTTCGCCAAGACAGTGTGTTTCTCACTGTTACATGCATTTGAATGGGAAACTCGCCTGAAACAAAGTATAGATTTTCATTATGTGAATAATTTTAAAATCTTAGCTCAAACGGCTGCAAAACCTGTTTGCCCAGCACGGGGATATTGAGTTCTATAAGATAAAGCCATAAACATGTTTGTCTGAGTCTTCTATCAAAAGTTACAGCGATTTATATGAAGTTGTTCAAAAACGCTTTATTTCGCCAAGACAATGCGTTTCTCACTGTTACATGCATTTGAATGGGAAACTCGCCTGAAACAAAGTATAGGTTTTCATTATGTGAATAATTTTAAAATCTTAGCTCAAACGGCTGCAAAACCTGTTTGCCCAGCACGGGGATATTGAGTTCTATAAGATAAAGCCATAAACATGTTTGTCTGAGTCTTCTATCAAAAGTTACAGCGATTTATATGAAGTTGTTCAAAAACGCTTTATTTCGCCAAGACAATGCGTTTCTCACTGTTACATGCATTTGAATGGGAAACTCGCCTGAAACAAAGTATAGGTTTTCATTATGTGAATAATTTTAAAATCTTAGCTCAAACGGCTGCAAAACCTGTTTGCCCAGCACGGGGATATTGAGTTCTATAAGATAAAGCCATAAACATGTTTGTCTGAGTCTTCTATCAAAAGTTACAGCGATTTATATGAAGTTGTTCAAAAACGCTTTATTTCGCCAAGACAATGCGTTTCTCACTGTTACATGCATTTGAATGGGAAACTCGCCTGAAACAAAGTATAGGTTTTCATTATGTGAATAATTTTAAAATCTTAGCTCAAACGGCTGCAAAACCTGTTTGCCCAGCACGGGGATATTGAGTTCTATAAGATAAAGCCATAAACATGTTTGTCTGAGTCTTCTATCAAAAGTTACAGCGATTTATATGAAGTTGTTCAAAAACGCTTTATTTCGCCAAGACAATGCGTTTCTCACTGTTACATGCATTTGAATGGGAAACTCGCCTGAAACAAAGTATAGGTTTTCATTATGTGAATAATTTTAAAATCTTAGCTCAAACGGCTGCAAAACCTGTTTGCCCAGCACGGGGATATTGAGTTCTATAAGATAAAGCCATATGTTTGTCTGAGTCTTCTATCAAAAGTTACAGCGATTTATATGAAGTTGTTCAAAAAAAACTTTATTTCGCCAAGACAATGCGTTTCTCACTGTTACATGCATTTGAATGGGAAACTCGCCTGAGACAAAGTATAGGTTTTCATTATGTGAATAATTTTAAAATCTTAGCTCAAACGGCTGCAAAACCTGTTTGCCCAGCACGGGGATATTGAGTTCTATAAGATAAAGCCATAAACATGTTTGTCTGAGTCTTCTATCAAAAGTTACAGCGATTTATATGAAGTGGTTGAAAAACGCTTTATTTCGCCAAGACAGTGTGTTTCTCACTGTTACATGCATTTGAATGGGAAACTCGCCTGAAACAAAGTATAGATTTTCATTATGTGAATAATTTTAAAATCTTAGCTCAAACGGCTGCAAAACCTGTTTGCCCAGCACGGGGATATTGAGTTCTATAAGATAAAGCCATAAACATGTTTGTCTGAGTCTTCTATCAAAAGTTACAGCGATTTATATGAAGTTGTTCAAAAACGCTTTATTTCGCCAAGACAATGCGTTTCTCACTGTTACATGCATTTGAATGGGAAACTCGCCTGAAACAAAGTATAGGTTTTCATTATGTGAATAATTTTAAAATCTTAGCTCAAACGGCTGCAAAACCTGTTTGCCCAGCACGGGGATATTGAGTTCTATAAGATAAAGCCATAAACATGTTTGTCTGAGTCTTCTATCAAAAGTTACAGCGATTTATATGAAGTTGTTCAAAAACGCTTTATTTCGCCAAGACAATGCGTTTCTCACTGTTACATGCATTTGAATGGGAAACTCGCCTGAAACAAAGTATAGGTTTTCATTATGTGAATAATTTTAAAATCTTAGCTCAAACGGCTGCAAAACCTGTTTGCCCAGCACGGGGATATTGAGTTCTATAAGATAAAGCCATAAACATGTTTGTCTGAGTCTTCTATCAAAAGTTACAGCGATTTATATGAAGTTGTTCAAAAAAAACTTTATTTCGCCAAGACAATGCGTTTCTCACTGTTACATGCATTTGAATGGGAAACTCGCCTGAGACAAAGTATAGGTTTTCATTATGTGAATAATTTTAAAATCTTAGCTCAAACGGCTGCAAAACCTGTTTGCCCAGCACGGGGATATTGAGTTCTATAAGATAAAGCCATAAACATGTTTGTCTGAGTCTTCTATCAAAAGTTACAGCGATTTATATGAAGTTGTTCAAAAACGCTTTATTTCGCCAAGACAATGCGTTTCTCACTGTTACATGCATTTGAATGGGAAACTCGCCTGAAACAAAGTATAGGTTTTCATTATGTGAATAATTTTAAAATCTTAGCTCAAACGGCTGCAAAACCTGTTTGCCCAGCACGGGGATATTGAGTTCTATAAGATAAAGCCATAAACATGTTTGTCTGAGTCTTCTATCAAAGGTTACAGCGATTTATATGAAGTTGTTCAAAAACGCTTTATTTCGCCAAGACAATGCGTTTCTCACTGTTACATGCATTTGAATGGGAAACTCGCCTGAAACAAAGTATAGGTTTTCATTATGTGAATAATTTTAAAATCTTAGCTCAAACGGCTGCAAAACCTGTTTGCCCAGCACGGGGATATTGAGTTCTATAAGATAAAGCCATATGTTTGTCTGAGTCTTCTATCAAAGGTTACAGCTATTTATATGAAGTTGATGAAAAACGCTTTATTTCGCCAAGACAATGCGTTTCTCACTGTTACATGCATTTGAATGGGAAACTCGCCTGAAACAAAGTATAGGTTTTCATTATGTGAATAATTTTAAAATCTTAGCTCAAACGGCTGCAAAACCTGTTTGCCCAGCACGGGGATATTGAGTTCTATAAGATAAAGCCATATGTTTGTCTGAGTCTTCTATCAAAAGTTACAGCGATTTATATGAAGTTGTTCAAAAACGCTTTATTTCGCCAAGACAATGCGTTTCTCACTGTTACATGCATTTGAATGGGAAACTCGCCTGAAACAAAGTATAGGTTTTCATTATGTGAATAATTTTAAAATCTTAGCTCAAACGGCTGCAAAACCTGTTTGCCCAGCACGGGGATATTGAGTTCTATAAGATAAAGCCATAAACATGTTTGTCTGAGTCTTCTATCAAAAGTTACAGCGATTTATATGAAGTGGTTGAAAAACGCTTTATTTCGCCAAGACAGTGTGTTTCTCACTGTTACATGCATTTGAATGGGAAACTCGCCTGAAACAAAGTATAGATTTTCATTATGTGAATAATTTTAAAATCTTAGCTCAAACGGCTGCAAAACCTGTTTGCCCAGCACGGGGATATTGAGTTCTATAAGATAAAGCCATAAACATGTTTGTCTGAGTCTTCTATCAAAAGTTACAGCGATTTATATGAAGTTGTTCAAAAACGCTTTATTTCGCCAAGACAATGCGTTTCTCACTGTTACATGCATTTGAATGGGAAACTCGCCTGAAACAAAGTATAGGTTTTCATTATGTGAATAATTTTAAAATCTTAGCTCAAACGGCTGCAAAACCTGTTTGCCCAGCACGGGGATATTGAGTTCTATAAGATAAAGCCATATGTTTGTCTGAGTCTTCTATCAAAAGTTACAGCGATTTATATGAAGTTGTTCAAAAAAAACTTTATTTCGCCAAGACAATGCGTTTCTCACTGTTACATGCATTTGAATGGGAAACTCGCCTGAGACAAAGTATAGGTTTTCATTATGTGAATAATTTTAAAATCTTAGCTCAAACGGCTGCAAAACCTGTTTGCCCAGCACGGGGATATTGAGTTCTATAAGATAAAGCCATATGTTTGTCTGAGTCTTCTATCAAAAGTTACAGCGATTTATATGAAGTTGTTCAAAAACGCTTTATTTCGCCAAGACAATGCGTTTCTCACTGTTACATGCATTTGAATGGGAAACTCGCCTGAAACAAAGTATAGGTTTTCATTATGTGAATAATTTTAAAATCTTAGCTCAAACGGCTGCAAAACCTGTTTGCCCAGCACGGGGATATTGAGTTCTATAAGATAAAGCCATAAACATGTTTGTCTGAGTCTTCTATCAAAAGTTACAGCGATTTATATGAAGTGGTTGAAAAACGCTTTATTTCGCCAAGACAGTGTGTTTCTCACTGTTACATGCATTTGAATGGGAAACTCGCCTGAAACAAAGTATAGATTTTCATTATGTGAATAATTTTAAAATCTTAGCTCAAACGGCTGCAAAACCTGTTTGCCCAGCACGGGGATATTGAGTTCTATAAGATAAAGCCATAAACATGTTTGTCTGAGTCTTCTATCAAAAGTTACAGCGATTTATATGAAGTTGTTCAAAAACGCTTTATTTCGCCAAGACAATGCGTTTCTCACTGTTACATGCATTTGAATGGGAAACTCGCCTGAAACAAAGTATAGGTTTTCATTATGTGAATAATTTTAAAATCTTAGCTCAAACGGCTGCAAAACCTGTTTGCCCAGCACGGGGATATTGAGTTCTATAAGATAAAGCCATATGTTTGTCTGAGTCTTCTATCAAAAGTTACAGCGATTTATATGAAGTTGTTCAAAAAAAACTTTATTTCGCCAAGACAATGCGTTTCTCACTGTTACATGCATTTGAATGGGAAACTCGCCTGAGACAAAGTATAGGTTTTCATTATGTGAATAATTTTAAAATCTTAGCTCAAACGGCTGCAAAACCTGTTTGCCCAGCACGGGGATATTGAGTTCTATAAGATAAAGCCATAAACATGTTTGTCTGAGTCTTCTATCAAAAGTTACAGCGATTTATATGAAGTGGTTGAAAAACGCTTTATTTCGCCAAGACAGTGTGTTTCTCACTGTTACATGCATTTGAATGGGAAACTCGCCTGAAACAAAGTATAGATTTTCATTATGTGAATAATTTTAAAATCTTAGCTCAAACGGCTGCAAAACCTGTTTGCCCAGCACGGGGATATTGAGTTCTATAAGATAAAGCCATAAACATGTTTGTCTGAGTCTTCTATCAAAAGTTACAGCGATTTATATGAAGTGGTTGAAAAACGCTTTATTTCGCCAAGACAGTGTGTTTCTCACTGTTACATGCATTTGAATGGGAAACTCGCCTGAAACAAAGTATAGATTTTCATTATGTGAATAATTTTAAAATCTTAGCTCAAACGGCTGCAAAACCTGTTTGCCCAGCACGGGGATATTGAGTTCTATAAGATAAAGCCATATGTTTGTCTGAGTCTTCTATCAAAAGTTACAGCGATTTATATGAAGTTGTTGAAAAACGCTTTATTTCGCCAAGACAATGCGTTTCTCACTGTTACATGCATTTGAATGGGAAACTCGCCTGAAACAAAGTATAGGTTTTCATTATGTGAATAATTTTAAAATCTTAGCTCAAACGGCTGCAAAACCTGTTTGCCCAGCACGGGGATATTGAGTTCTATAAGATAAAGCCATAAACATGTTTGTCTGAGTCTTCTATCAAAAGTTACAGCGATTTATATGAAGTTGTTCAAAAACGCTTTATTTCGCCAAGACAATGCGTTTCTCACTGTTACATGCATTTGAATGGGAAACTCGCCTGAAACAAAGTATAGGTTTTCATTATGTGAATAATTTTAAAATCTTAGCTCAAACGGCTGCAAAACCTGTTTGCCCAGCACGGGGATATTGAGTTCTATAAGATAAAGCCATATGTTTGTCTGAGTCTTCTATCAAAAGTTACAGCGATTTATATGAAGTTGTTCAAAAACGCTTTATTTCGCCAAGACAATGCGTTTCTCACTGTTACATGCATTTGAATGGGAAACTCGCCTGAAACAAAGTATAGGTTTTCATTATGTGAATAATTTTAAAATCTTAGCTCAAACGGCTGCAAAACCTGTTTGCCCAGCACGGGGATATTGAGTTCTATAAGATAAAGCCATATGTTTGTCTGAGTCTTCTATCAAAAGTTACAGCGATTTATATGAAGTTGTTGAAAAACGCTTTATTTCGCCAAGACAATGCGTTTCTCACTGTTACATGCATTTGAATGGGAAACTCGCCTGAAACAAAGTATAGGTTTTCATTATGTGAATAATTTTAAAATCTTAGCTCAAACGGCTGCAAAACCTGTTTGCCCAGCACGGGGATATTGAGTTCTATAAGATAAAGCCATAAACATGTTTGTCTGAGTCTTCTATCAAAAGTTACAGCGATTTATATGAAGTTGTTCAAAAACGCTTTATTTCGCCAAGACAATGCGTTTCTCACTGTTACATGCATTTGAATGGGAAACTCGCCTGAAACAAAGTATAGATTTTCATTATGTGAATAATTTTAAAATCTTAGCTCAAACGGCTGCAAAACCTGTTTGCCCAGCACGGGGATATTGAGTTCTATAAGATAAAGCCATAAACATGTTTGTCTGAGTCTTCTATCAAAAGTTACAGCGATTTATATGAAGTTGTTCAAAAACGCTTTATTTCGCCAAGACAGTGTGTTTCTCACTGTTACATGCATTTGAATGGGAAACTCGCCTGAAACAAAGTATAGATTTTCATTATGTGAATAATTTTAAAATCTTAGCTCAAACGGCTGCAAAACCTGTTTGCCCAGCACGGGGATATTGAGTTCTATAAGATAAAGCCATAAACATGTTTGTCTGAGTCTTCTATCAAAAGTTACAGCGATTTATATGAAGTTGTTCAAAAACGCTTTATTTCGCCAAGACAATGCGTTTCTCACTGTTACATGCATTTGAATGGGAAACTCGCCTGAAACAAAGTATAGATTTTCATTATGTGAATAATTTTAAAATCTTAGCTCAAACGGCTGCAAAACCTGTTTGCCCAGCACGGGGATATTGAGTTCTATAAGATAAAGCCATATGTTTGTCTGAGTCTTCTATCAAAAGTTACAGCGATTTATATGAAGTTGTTCAAAAAAAACTTTATTTCGCCAAGACAATGCGTTTCTCACTGTTACATGCATTTGAATGGGAAACTCGCCTGAGACAAAGTATAGGTTTTCATTATGTGAATAATTTTAAAATCTTAGCTCAAACGGCTGCAAAACCTGTTTGCCCAGCACGGGGATATTGAGTTCTATAAGATAAAGCCATAAACATGTTTGTCTGAGTCTTCTATCAAAAGTTACAGCGATTTATATGAAGTTGTTCAAAAACGCTTTATTTCGCCAAGACAATGCGTTTCTCACTGTTACATGCATTTGAATGGGAAACTCGCCTGAAACAAAGTATAGATTTTCATTATGTGAATAATTTTAAAATCTTAGCTCAAACGGCTGCAAAACCTGTTTGCCCAGCACGGGGATATTGAGTTCTATAAGATAAAGCCATATGTTTGTCTGAGTCTTCTATCAAAAGTTACAGCGATTTATATGAAGTTGTTCAAAAAAAACTTTATTTCGCCAAGACAATGCGTTTCTCACTGTTACATGCATTTGAATGGGAAACTCGCCTGAGACAAAGTATAGGTTTTCATTATGTGAATAATTTTAAAATCTTAGCTCAAACGGCTGCAAAACCTGTTTGCCCAGCACGGGGATATTGAGTTCTATAAGATAAAGCCATAAACATGTTTGTCTGAGTCTTCTATCAAAAGTTACAGCGATTTATATGAAGTTGTTCAAAAACGCTTTATTTCGCCAAGACAATGCGTTTCTCACTGTTACATGCATTTGAATGGGAAACTCGCCTGAAACAAAGTATAGGTTTTCATTATGTGAATAATTTTAAAATCTTAGCTCAAACGGCTGCAAAACCTGTTTGCCCAGCACGGGGATATTGAGTTCTATAAGATAAAGCCATATGTTTGTCTGAGTCTTCTATCAAAAGTTACAGCGATTTATATGAAGTTGTTGAAAAACGCTTTATTTCGCCAAGACAATGCGTTTCTCACTGTTACATGCATTTGAATGGGAAACTCGCCTGAAACAAAGTATAGGTTTTCATTATGTGAATAATTTTAAAATCTTAGCTCAAACGGCTGCAAAACCTGTTTGCCCAGCACGGGGATATTGAGTTCTATAAGATAAAGCCATAAACATGTTTGTCTGAGTCTTCTATCAAAAGTTACAGCGATTTATATGAAGTTGTTCAAAAACGCTTTATTTCGCCAAGACAATGCGTTTCTCACTGTTACATGCATTTGAATGGGAAACTCGCCTGAAACAAAGTATAGATTTTCATTATGTGAATAATTTTAAAATCTTAGCTCAAACGGCTGCAAAACCTGTTTGCCCAGCACGGGGATATTGAGTTCTATAAGATAAAGCCATAAACATGTTTGTCTGAGTCTTCTATCAAAAGTTACAGCGATTTATATGAAGTTGTTCAAAAACGCTTTATTTCGCCAAGACAGTGTGTTTCTCACTGTTACATGCATTTGAATGGGAAACTCGCCTGAAACAAAGTATAGATTTTCATTATGTGAATAATTTTAAAATCTTAGCTCAAACGGCTGCAAAACCTGTTTGCCCAGCACGGGGATATTGAGTTCTATAAGATAAAGCCATAAACATGTTTGTCTGAGTCTTCTATCAAAAGTTACAGCGATTTATATGAAGTTGTTCAAAAACGCTTTATTTCGCCAAGACAATGCGTTTCTCACTGTTACATGCATTTGAATGGGAAACTCGCCTGAAACAAAGTATAGATTTTCATTATGTGAATAATTTTAAAATCTTAGCTCAAACGGCTGCAAAACCTGTTTGCCCAGCACGGGGATATTGAGTTCTATAAGATAAAGCCATATGTTTGTCTGAGTCTTCTATCAAAAGTTACAGCGATTTATATGAAGTTGTTCAAAAAAAACTTTATTTCGCCAAGACAATGCGTTTCTCACTGTTACATGCATTTGAATGGGAAACTCGCCTGAGACAAAGTATAGGTTTTCATTATGTGAATAATTTTAAAATCTTAGCTCAAACGGCTGCAAAACCTGTTTGCCCAGCACGGGGATATTGAGTTCTATAAGATAAAGCCATAAACATGTTTGTCTGAGTCTTCTATCAAAAGTTACAGCGATTTATATGAAGTTGTTCAAAAACGCTTTATTTCGCCAAGACAATGCGTTTCTCACTGTTACATGCATTTGAATGGGAAACTCGCCTGAAACAAAGTATAGATTTTCATTATGTGAATAATTTTAAAATCTTAGCTCAAACGGCTGCAAAACCTGTTTGCCCAGCACGGGGATATTGAGTTCTATAAGATAAAGCCATATGTTTGTCTGAGTCTTCTATCAAAAGTTACAGCGATTTATATGAAGTTGTTCAAAAAAAACTTTATTTCGCCAAGACAATGCGTTTCTCACTGTTACATGCATTTGAATGGGAAACTCGCCTGAGACAAAGTATAGGTTTTCATTATGTGAATAATTTTAAAATCTTAGCTCAAACGGCTGCAAAACCTGTTTGCCCAGCACGGGGATATTGAGTTCTATAAGATAAAGCCATAAACATGTTTGTCTGAGTCTTCTATCAAAAGTTACAGCGATTTATATGAAGTTGTTCAAAAACGCTTTATTTCGCCAAGACAGTGTGTTTCTCACTGTTACATGCATTTGAATGGGAAACTCGCCTGAAACAAAGTATAGGTTTTCATTATGTGAATAATTTTAAAATCTTAGCTCAAACGGCTGCAAAACCTGTTTGCCCAGCACGGGGATATTGAGTTCTATAAGATAAAGCCATAAACATGTTTGTCTGAGTCTTCTATCAAAAGTTACAGCGATTTATATGAAGTTGTTCAAAAACGCTTTATTTCGCCAAGACAATGCGTTTCTCACTGTTACATGCATTTGAATGGGAAACTCGCCTGAAACAAAGTATAGGTTTTCATTATGTGAATAATTTTAAAATCTTAGCTCAAACGGCTGCAAAACCTGTTTGCCCAGCACGGGGATATTGAGTTCTATAAGATAAAGCCATAAACATGTTTGTCTGAGTCTTCTATCAAAAGTTACAGCGATTTATATGAAGTTGTTCAAAAACGCTTTATTTCGCCAAGACAATGCGTTTCTCACTGTTACATGCATTTGAATGGGAAACTCGCCTGAAACAAAGTATAGGTTTTCATTATGTGAATAATTTTAAAATCTTAGCTCAAACGGCTGCAAAACCTGTTTGCCCAGCACGGGGATATTGAGTTCTATAAGATAAAGCCATATGTTTGTCTGAGTCTTCTATCAAAAGTTACAGCGATTTATATGAAGTTGTTCAAAAACGCTTTATTTCGCCAAGACAATGCGTTTCTCACTGTTACATGCATTTGAATGGGAAACTCGCCTGAAACAAAGTATAGGTTTTCATTATGTGAATAATTTTAAAATCTTAGCTCAAACGGCTGCAAAACCTGTTTGCCCAGCACGGGGATATTGAGTTCTATAAGATAAAGCCATATGTTTGTCTGAGTCTTCTATCAAAAGTTACAGCGATTTATATGAAGTTGTTCAAAAACGCTTTATTTCGCCAAGACAATGCGTTTCTCACTGTTACATGCATTTGAATGGGAAACTCGCCTGAAACAAAGTATAGGTTTTCATTATGTGAATAATTTTAAAATCTTAGCTCAAACGGCTGCAAAACCTGTTTGCCCAGCACGGGGATATTGAGTTCTATAAGATAAAGCCATAAACATGTTTGTCTGAGTCTTCTATCAAAAGTTACAGCGATTTATATGAAGTTGTTCAAAAACGCTTTATTTCGCCAAGACAATGCGTTTCTCACTGTTACATGCATTTGAATGGGAAACTCGCCTGAAACAAAGTATAGGTTTTCATTATGTGAATAATTTTAAAATCTTAGCTCAAACGGCTGCAAAACCTGTTTGCCCAGCACGGGGATATTGAGTTCTATAAGATAAAGCCATATGTTTGTCTGAGTCTTCTATCAAAAGTTACAGCGATTTATATGAAGTTGTTGAAAAACGCTTTATTTCGCCAAGACAATGCGTTTCTCACTGTTACATGCATTTGAATGGGAAACTCGCCTGAAACAAAGTATAGGTTTTCATTATGTGAATAATTTTAAAATCTTAGCTCAAACGGCTGCAAAACCTGTTTGCCCAGCACGGGGATATTGAGTTCTATAAGATAAAGCCATATGTTTGTCTGAGTCTTCTATCAAAAGTTACAGCGATTTATATGAAGTTGTTGAAAAACGCTTTATTTCGCCAAGACAATGCGTTTCTCACTGTTACATGCATTTGAATGGGAAACTCGCCTGAAACAAAGTATAGGTTTTCATTATGTGAATAATTTTAAAATCTTAGCTCAAACGGCTGCAAAACCTGTTTGCCCAGCACGGGGATATTGAGTTCTATAAGATAAAGCCATATGTTTGTCTGAGTCTTCTATCAAAAGTTACAGCGATTTATATGAAGTTGTTCAAAAACGCTTTATTTCGCCAAGACAATGCGTTTCTCACTGTTACATGCATTTGAATGGGAAACTCGCCTGAAACAAAGTATAGGTTTTCATTATGTGAATAATTTTAAAATCTTAGCTCAAACGGCTGCAAAACCTGTTTGCCCAGCACGGGGATATTGAGTTCTATAAGATAAAGCCATATGTTTGTCTGAGTCTTCTATCAAAAGTTACAGCGATTTATATGAAGTTGTTCAAAAACGCTTTATTTCGCCAAGACAATGCGTTTCTCACTGTTACATGCATTTGAATGGGAAACTCGCCTGAAACAAAGTATAGGTTTTCATTATGTGAATAATTTTAAAATCTTAGCTCAAACGGCTGCAAAACCTGTTTGCCCAGCACGGGGATATTGAGTTCTATAAGATAAAGCCATATGTTTGTCTGAGTCTTCTATCAAAAGTTACAGCGATTTATATGAAGTTGTTCAAAAACGCTTTATTTCGCCAAGACAATGCGTTTCTCACTGTTACATGCATTTGAATGGGAAACTCGCCTGAAACAAAGTATAGGTTTTCATTATGTGAATAATTTTAAAATCTTAGCTCAAACGGCTGCAAAACCTGTTTGCCCAGCACGGGGATATTGAGTTCTATAAGATAAAGCCATAAACATGTTTGTCTGAGTCTTCTATCAAAAGTTACAGCGATTTATATGAAGTTGTTCAAAAACGCTTTATTTCGCCAAGACAATGCGTTTCTCACTGTTACATGCATTTGAATGGGAAACTCGCCTGAAACAAAGTATAGGTTTTCATTATGTGAATAATTTTAAAATCTTAGCTCAAACGGCTGCAAAACCTGTTTGCCCAGCACGGGGATATTGAGTTCTATAAGATAAAGCCATATGTTTGTCTGAGTCTTCTATCAAAAGTTACAGCGATTTATATGAAGTTGTTGAAAAACGCTTTATTTCGCCAAGACAATGCGTTTCTCACTGTTACATGCATTTGAATGGGAAACTCGCCTGAAACAAAGTATAGGTTTTCATTATGTGAATAATTTTAAAATCTTAGCTCAAACGGCTGCAAAACCTGTTTGCCCAGCACGGGGATATTGAGTTCTATAAGATAAAGCCATATGTTTGTCTGAGTCTTCTATCAAAAGTTACAGCGATTTATATGAAGTTGTTCAAAAACGCTTTATTTCGCCAAGACAATGCGTTTCTCACTGTTACATGCATTTGAATGGGAAACTCGCCTGAAACAAAGTATAGGTTTTCATTATGTGAATAATTTTAAAATCTTAGCTCAAACGGCTGCAAAACCTGTTTGCCCAGCACGGGGATATTGAGTTCTATAAGATAAAGCCATAAACATGTTTGTCTGAGTCTTCTATCAAAAGTTACAGCGATTTATATGAAGTTGTTCAAAAACGCTTTATTTCGCCAAGACAATGCGTTTCTCACTGTTACATGCATTTGAATGGGAAACTCGCCTGAAACAAAGTATAGGTTTTCATTATGTGAATAATTTTAAAATCTTAGCTCAAACGGCTGCAAAACCTGTTTGCCCAGCACGGGGATATTGAGTTCTATAAGATAAAGCCATATGTTTGTCTGAGTCTTCTATCAAAAGTTACAGCGATTTATATGAAGTTGTTCAAAAACGCTTTATTTCGCCAAGACAATGCGTTTCTCACTGTTACATGCATTTGAATGGGAAACTCGCCTGAAACAAAGTATAGGTTTTCATTATGTGAATAATTTTAAAATCTTAGCTCAAACGGCTGCAAAACCTGTTTGCCCAGCACGGGGATATTGAGTTCTATAAGATAAAGCCATAAACATGTTTGTCTGAGTCTTCTATCAAAAGTTACAGCGATTTATATGAAGTTGTTCAAAAACGCTTTATTTCGCCAAGACAATGCGTTTCTCACTGTTACATGCATTTGAATGGGAAACTCGCCTGAAACAAAGTATAGGTTTTCATTATGTGAATAATTTTAAAATCTTAGCTCAAACGGCTGCAAAACCTGTTTGCCCAGCACGGGGATATTGAGTTCTATAAGATAAAGCCATATGTTTGTCTGAGTCTTCTATCAAAAGTTACAGCGATTTATATGAAGTTGTTGAAAAACGCTTTATTTCGCCAAGACAATGCGTTTCTCACTGTTACATGCATTTGAATGGGAAACTCGCCTGAAACAAAGTATAGGTTTTCATTATGTGAATAATTTTAAAATCTTAGCTCAAACGGCTGCAAAACCTGTTTGCCCAGCACGGGGATATTGAGTTCTATAAGATAAAGCCATATGTTTGTCTGAGTCTTCTATCAAAAGTTACAGCGATTTATATGAAGTTGTTCAAAAACGCTTTATTTCGCCAAGACAATGCGTTTCTCACTGTTACATGCATTTGAATGGGAAACTCGCCTGAAACAAAGTATAGGTTTTCATTATGTGAATAATTTTAAAATCTTAGCTCAAACGGCTGCAAAACCTGTTTGCCCAGCACGGGGATATTGAGTTCTATAAGATAAAGCCATAAACATGTTTGTCTGAGTCTTCTATCAAAAGTTACAGCGATTTATATGAAGTTGTTCAAAAACGCTTTATTTCGCCAAGACAATGCGTTTCTCACTGTTACATGCATTTGAATGGGAAACTCGCCTGAAACAAAGTATAGGTTTTCATTATGTGAATAATTTTAAAATCTTAGCTCAAACGGCTGCAAAACCTGTTTGCCCAGCACGGGGATATTGAGTTCTATAAGATAAAGCCATATGTTTGTCTGAGTCTTCTATCAAAAGTTACAGCGATTTATATGAAGTTGTTGAAAAACGCTTTATTTCGCCAAGACAATGCGTTTCTCACTGTTACATGCATTTGAATGGGAAACTCGCCTGAAACAAAGTATAGGTTTTCATTATGTGAATAATTTTAAAATCTTAGCTCAAACGGCTGCAAAACCTGTTTGCCCAGCACGGGGATATTGAGTTCTATAAGATAAAGCCATATGTTTGTCTGAGTCTTCTATCAAAAGTTACAGCGATTTATATGAAGTTGTTGAAAAACGCTTTATTTCGCCAAGACAATGCGTTTCTCACTGTTACATGCATTTGAATGGGAAACTCGCCTGAAACAAAGTATAGGTTTTCATTATGTGAATAATTTTAAAATCTTAGCTCAAACGGCTGCAAAACCTGTTTGCCCAGCACGGGGATATTGAGTTCTATAAGATAAAGCCATATGTTTGTCTGAGTCTTCTATCAAAAGTTACAGCGATTTATATGAAGTTGTTCAAAAACGCTTTATTTCGCCAAGACAATGCGTTTCTCACTGTTACATGCATTTGAATGGGAAACTCGCCTGAAACAAAGTATAGGTTTTCATTATGTGAATAATTTTAAAATCTTAGCTCAAACGGCTGCAAAACCTGTTTGCCCAGCACGGGGATATTGAGTTCTATAAGATAAAGCCATATGTTTGTCTGAGTCTTCTATCAAAAGTTACAGCGATTTATATGAAGTTGTTCAAAAACGCTTTATTTCGCCAAGACAATGCGTTTCTCACTGTTACATGCATTTGAATGGGAAACTCGCCTGAAACAAAGTATAGGTTTTCATTATGTGAATAATTTTAAAATCTTAGCTCAAACGGCTGCAAAACCTGTTTGCCCAGCACGGGGATATTGAGTTCTATAAGATAAAGCCATATGTTTGTCTGAGTCTTCTATCAAAAGTTACAGCGATTTATATGAAGTTGTTCAAAAACGCTTTATTTCGCCAAGACAATGCGTTTCTCACTGTTACATGCATTTGAATGGGAAACTCGCCTGAAACAAAGTATAGGTTTTCATTATGTGAATAATTTTAAAATCTTAGCTCAAACGGCTGCAAAACCTGTTTGCCCAGCACGGGGATATTGAGTTCTATAAGATAAAGCCATAAACATGTTTGTCTGAGTCTTCTATCAAAAGTTACAGCGATTTATATGAAGTTGTTCAAAAACGCTTTATTTCGCCAAGACAATGCGTTTCTCACTGTTACATGCATTTGAATGGGAAACTCGCCTGAAACAAAGTATAGGTTTTCATTATGTGAATAATTTTAAAATCTTAGCTCAAACGGCTGCAAAACCTGTTTGCCCAGCACGGGGATATTGAGTTCTATAAGATAAAGCCATATGTTTGTCTGAGTCTTCTATCAAAAGTTACAGCGATTTATATGAAGTTGTTGAAAAACGCTTTATTTCGCCAAGACAATGCGTTTCTCACTGTTACATGCATTTGAATGGGAAACTCGCCTGAAACAAAGTATAGGTTTTCATTATGTGAATAATTTTAAAATCTTAGCTCAAACGGCTGCAAAACCTGTTTGCCCAGCACGGGGATATTGAGTTCTATAAGATAAAGCCATATGTTTGTCTGAGTCTTCTATCAAAAGTTACAGCGATTTATATGAAGTTGTTCAAAAACGCTTTATTTCGCCAAGACAATGCGTTTCTCACTGTTACATGCATTTGAATGGGAAACTCGCCTGAAACAAAGTATAGGTTTTCATTATGTGAATAATTTTAAAATCTTAGCTCAAACGGCTGCAAAACCTGTTTGCCCAGCACGGGGATATTGAGTTCTATAAGATAAAGCCATAAACATGTTTGTCTGAGTCTTCTATCAAAAGTTACAGCGATTTATATGAAGTTGTTCAAAAACGCTTTATTTCGCCAAGACAATGCGTTTCTCACTGTTACATGCATTTGAATGGGAAACTCGCCTGAAACAAAGTATAGGTTTTCATTATGTGAATAATTTTAAAATCTTAGCTCAAACGGCTGCAAAACCTGTTTGCCCAGCACGGGGATATTGAGTTCTATAAGATAAAGCCATATGTTTGTCTGAGTCTTCTATCAAAAGTTACAGCGATTTATATGAAGTTGTTCAAAAACGCTTTATTTCGCCAAGACAATGCGTTTCTCACTGTTACATGCATTTGAATGGGAAACTCGCCTGAAACAAAGTATAGGTTTTCATTATGTGAATAATTTTAAAATCTTAGCTCAAACGGCTGCAAAACCTGTTTGCCCAGCACGGGGATATTGAGTTCTATAAGATAAAGCCATAAACATGTTTGTCTGAGTCTTCTATCAAAAGTTACAGCGATTTATATGAAGTTGTTCAAAAACGCTTTATTTCGCCAAGACAATGCGTTTCTCACTGTTACATGCATTTGAATGGGAAACTCGCCTGAAACAAAGTATAGGTTTTCATTATGTGAATAATTTTAAAATCTTAGCTCAAACGGCTGCAAAACCTGTTTGCCCAGCACGGGGATATTGAGTTCTATAAGATAAAGCCATATGTTTGTCTGAGTCTTCTATCAAAAGTTACAGCGATTTATATGAAGTTGTTGAAAAACGCTTTATTTCGCCAAGACAATGCGTTTCTCACTGTTACATGCATTTGAATGGGAAACTCGCCTGAAACAAAGTATAGGTTTTCATTATGTGAATAATTTTAAAATCTTAGCTCAAACGGCTGCAAAACCTGTTTGCCCAGCACGGGGATATTGAGTTCTATAAGATAAAGCCATATGTTTGTCTGAGTCTTCTATCAAAAGTTACAGCGATTTATATGAAGTTGTTCAAAAACGCTTTATTTCGCCAAGACAATGCGTTTCTCACTGTTACATGCATTTGAATGGGAAACTCGCCTGAAACAAAGTATAGGTTTTCATTATGTGAATAATTTTAAAATCTTAGCTCAAACGGCTGCAAAACCTGTTTGCCCAGCACGGGGATATTGAGTTCTATAAGATAAAGCCATAAACATGTTTGTCTGAGTCTTCTATCAAAAGTTACAGCGATTTATATGAAGTGGTTGAAAAACGCTTTATTTCGCCAAGACAGTGTGTTTCTCACTGTTACATGCATTTGAATGGGAAACTCGCCTGAAACAAAGTATAGATTTTCATTATGTGAATAATTTTAAAATCTTAGCTCAAACGGCTGCAAAACCTGTTTGCCCAGCACGGGGATATTGAGTTCTATAAGATAAAGCCATAAACATGTTTGTCTGAGTCTTCTATCAAAAGTTACAGCGATTTATATGAAGTTGTTCAAAAACGCTTTATTTCGCCAAGACAATGCGTTTCTCACTGTTACATGCATTTGAATGGGAAACTCGCCTGAAACAAAGTATAGGTTTTCATTATGTGAATAATTTTAAAATCTTAGCTCAAACGGCTGCAAAACCTGTTTGCCCAGCACGGGGATATTGAGTTCTATAAGATAAAGCCATATGTTTGTCTGAGTCTTCTATCAAAAGTTACAGCGATTTATATGAAGTTGTTCAAAAACGCTTTATTTCGCCAAGACAATGCGTTTCTCACTGTTACATGCATTTGAATGGGAAACTCGCCTGAAACAAAGTATAGGTTTTCATTATGTGAATAATTTTAAAATCTTAGCTCAAACGGCTGCAAAACCTGTTTGCCCAGCACGGGGATATTGAGTTCTATAAGATAAAGCCATATGTTTGTCTGAGTCTTCTATCAAAAGTTACAGCGATTTATATGAAGTTGTTCAAAAACGCTTTATTTCGCCAAGACAATGCGTTTCTCACTGTTACATGCATTTGAATGGGAAACTCGCCTGAAACAAAGTATAGGTTTTCATTATGTGAATAATTTTAAAATCTTAGCTCAAACGGCTGCAAAACCTGTTTGCCCAGCACGGGGATATTGAGTTCTATAAGATAAAGCCATAAACATGTTTGTCTGAGTCTTCTATCAAAAGTTACAGCGATTTATATGAAGTTGTTCAAAAACGCTTTATTTCGCCAAGACAATGCGTTTCTCACTGTTACATGCATTTGAATGGGAAACTCGCCTGAAACAAAGTATAGGTTTTCATTATGTGAATAATTTTAAAATCTTAGCTCAAACGGCTGCAAAACCTGTTTGCCCAGCACGGGGATATTGAGTTCTATAAGATAAAGCCATATGTTTGTCTGAGTCTTCTATCAAAAGTTACAGCGATTTATATGAAGTTGTTCAAAAACGCTTTATTTCGCCAAGACAATGCGTTTCTCACTGTTACATGCATTTGAATGGGAAACTCGCCTGAAACAAAGTATAGGTTTTCATTATGTGAATAATTTTAAAATCTTAGCTCAAACGGCTGCAAAACCTGTTTGCCCAGCACGGGGATATTGAGTTCTATAAGATAAAGCCATAAACATGTTTGTCTGAGTCTTCTATCAAAAGTTACAGCGATTTATATGAAGTTGTTCAAAAACGCTTTATTTCGCCAAGACAATGCGTTTCTCACTGTTACATGCATTTGAATGGGAAACTCGCCTGAAACAAAGTATAGGTTTTCATTATGTGAATAATTTTAAAATCTTAGCTCAAACGGCTGCAAAACCTGTTTGCCCAGCACGGGGATATTGAGTTCTATAAGATAAAGCCATATGTTTGTCTGAGTCTTCTATCAAAAGTTACAGCGATTTATATGAAGTTGTTCAAAAACGCTTTATTTCGCCAAGACAATGCGTTTCTCACTGTTACATGCATTTGAATGGGAAACTCGCCTGAAACAAAGTATAGGTTTTCATTATGTGAATAATTTTAAAATCTTAGCTCAAACGGCTGCAAAACCTGTTTGCCCAGCACGGGGATATTGAGTTCTATAAGATAAAGCCATAAACATGTTTGTCTGAGTCTTCTATCAAAAGTTACAGCGATTTATATGAAGTGGTTGAAAAACGCTTTATTTCGCCAAGACAGTGTGTTTCTCACTGTTACATGCATTTGAATGGGAAACTCGCCTGAAACAAAGTATAGATTTTCATTATGTGAATAATTTTAAAATCTTAGCTCAAACGGCTGCAAAACCTGTTTGCCCAGCACGGGGATATTGAGTTCTATAAGATAAAGCCATAAACATGTTTGTCTGAGTCTTCTATCAAAAGTTACAGCGATTTATATGAAGTTGTTCAAAAACGCTTTATTTCGCCAAGACAATGCGTTTCTCACTGTTACATGCATTTGAATGGGAAACTCGCCTGAAACAAAGTATAGGTTTTCATTATGTGAATAATTTTAAAATCTTAGCTCAAACGGCTGCAAAACCTGTTTGCCCAGCACGGGGATATTGAGTTCTATAAGATAAAGCCATATGTTTGTCTGAGTCTTCTATCAAAAGTTACAGCGATTTATATGAAGTTGTTCAAAAACGCTTTATTTCGCCAAGACAATGCGATTCTCACTGTTACATGCATTTGAATGGGAAACTCGCCTGAAACAAAGTATAGGTTTTCATTATGTGAATAATTTTAAAATCTTAGCTCAAACGGCTGCAAAACCTGTTTGCCCAGCACGGGGATATTGAGTTCTATAAGATAAAGCCATATGTTTGTCTGAGTCTTCTATCAAAAGTTACAGCGATTTATATGAAGTTGTTCAAAAAAAACTTTATTTCGCCAAGACAATGCGTTTCTCACTGTTACATGCATTTGAATGGGAAACTCGCCTGAAACAACGTATAGGTTTTCATTATGTGAATAATTTTAAAATCTTAGCTCAAACGGCTGCAAAACCTGTTTGCCCAGCACGGGGATATTGAGTTCTATAAGATAAAGCCATAAACATGTTTGTCTGAGTCTTCTATCAAAAGTTACAGCGATTTATATGAAGTTGTTCAAAAACGCTTTATTTCGCCAAGACAGTGTGTTTCTCACTGTTACATGCATTTGAATGGGAAACTCGCCTGAAACAAAGTATAGGTTTTCATTATGTGAATAATTTTAAAATCTTAGCTCAAACGGCTGCAAAACCTGTTTGCCCAGCACGGGGATATTGAGTTCTATAAGATAAAGCCATAAACATGTTTGTCTGAGTCTTCTATCAAAAGTTACAGCGATTTATATGAAGTTGTTCAAAAACGCTTTATTTCGCCAAGACAATGCGTTTCTCACTGTTACATGCATTTGAATGGGAAACTCGCCTGAAACAAAGTATAGGTTTTCATTATGTGAATAATTTTAAAATCTTAGCTCAAACGGCTGCAAAACCTGTTTGCCCAGCACGGGGATATTGAGTTCTATAAGATAAAGCCATAAACATGTTTGTCTGAGTCTTCTATCAAAAGTTACAGCGATTTATATGAAGTTGTTCAAAAACGCTTTATTTCGCCAAGACAATGCGTTTCTCACTGTTACATGCATTTGAATGGGAAACTCGCCTGAAACAAAGTATAGGTTTTCATTATGTGAATAATTTTAAAATCTTAGCTCAAACGGCTGCAAAACCTGTTTGCCCAGCACGGGGATATTGAGTTCTATAAGATAAAGCCATAAACATGTTTGTCTGAGTCTTCTATCAAAAGTTACAGCGATTTATATGAAGTTGTTCAAAAACGCTTTATTTCGCCAAGACAATGCGTTTCTCACTGTTACATGCATTTGAATGGGAAACTCGCCTGAAACAACGTATAGGTTTTCATTATGTGAATAATTTTAAAATCTTAGCTCAAACGGCTGCAAAACCTGTTTGCCCAGCACGGGGATATTGAGTTCTATAAGATAAAGCCATAAACATGTTTGTCTGAGTCTTCTATCAAAAGTTACAGCGATTTATATGAAGTTGTTCAAAAACGCTTTATTTCGCCAAGACAGTGTGTTTCTCACTGTTACATGCATTTGAATGGGAAACTCGCCTGAAACAAAGTATAGGTTTTCATTATGTGAATAATTTTAAAATCTTAGCTCAAACGGCTGCAAAACCTGTTTGCCCAGCACGATATTGAGTTCTATAAGATAAAGCCATAAACATGTTTGTCTGAGTCTTCTATCAAAAGTTACAGCGATTTATATGAAGTTGTTCAAAAACGCTTTATTTCGCCAAGACAATGCGTTTCTCACTGTTACATGCATTTGAATGGGAAACTCGCCTGAAACAAAGTATAGGTTTTCATTATGTGAATAATTTTAAAATCTTAGCTCAAACGGCTGCAAAACCTGTTTGCCCAGCACGGGGATATTGAGTTCTATAAGATAAAGCCATATGTTTGTCTGAGTCTTCTATCAAAAGTTACAGCGATTTATATGAAGTTGTTCAAAAACGCTTTATTTCGCCAAGACAATGCGTTTCTCACTGTTACATGCATTTGAATGGGAAACTCGCCTGAAACAACGTATAGGTTTTCATTATGTGAATAATTTTAAAATCTTAGCTCAAACGGCTGCAAAACCTGTTTGCCCAGCACGGGGATATTGAGTTCTATAAGATAAAGCCATAAACATGTTTGTCTGAGTCTTCTATCAAAAGTTACAGCGATTTATATGAAGTTGTTCAAAAACGCTTTATTTCGCCAAGACAGTGTGTTTCTCACTGTTACATGCATTTGAATGGGAAACTCGCCTGAAACAACGTATAGGTTTTCATTATGTGAATAATTTTAAAATCTTAGCTCAAACGGCTGCAAAACCTGTTTGCCCAGCACGGGGATATTGAGTTCTATAAGATAAAGCCATAAACATGTTTGTCTGAGTCTTCTATCAAAAGTTACAGCGATTTATATGAAGTTGTTCAAAAACGCTTTATTTCGCCAAGACAGTGTGTTTCTCACTGTTACATGCATTTGAATGGGAAACTCGCCTGAAACAAAGTATAGGTTTTCATTATGTGAATAATTTTAAAATCTTAGCTCAAACGGCTGCAAAACCTGTTTGCCCAGCACGGGGATATTGAGTTCTATAAGATAAAGCCATAAACATGTTTGTCTGAGTCTTCTATCAAAAGTTACAGCGATTTATATGAAGTTGTTCAAAAACGCTTTATTTCGCCAAGACAATGCGTTTCTCACTGTTACATGCATTTGAATGGGAAACTCGCCTGAAACAAAGTATAGGTTTTCATTATGTGAATAATTTTAAAATCTTAGCTCAAACGGCTGCAAAACCTGTTTGCCCAGCACGGGGATATTGAGTTCTATAAGATAAAGCCATAAACATGTTTGTCTGAGTCTTCTATCAAAAGTTACAGCGATTTATATGAAGTTGTTCAAAAACGCTTTATTTCGCCAAGACAATGCGTTTCTCACTGTTACATGCATTTGAATGGGAAACTCGCCTGAAACAAAGTATAGGTTTTCATTATGTGAATAATTTTAAAATCTTAGCTCAAACGGCTGCAAAACCTGTTTGCCCAGCACGGGGATATTGAGTTCTATAAGATAAAGCCATAAACATGTTTGTCTGAGTCTTCTATCAAAAGTTACAGCGATTTATATGAAGTTGTTCAAAAACGCTTTATTTCGCCAAGACAATGCGTTTCTCACTGTTACATGCATTTGAATGGGAAACTCGCCTGAAACAAAGTATAGGTTTTCATTATGTGAATAATTTTAAAATCTTAGCTCAAACGGCTGCAAAACCTGTTTGCCCAGCACGGGGATATTGAGTTCTATAAGATAAAGCCATAAACATGTTTGTCTGAGTCTTCTATCAAAAGTTACAGCGATTTATATGAAGTTGTTCAAAAACGCTTTATTTCGCCAAGACAATGCGTTTCTCACTGTTACATGCATTTGAATGGGAAACTCGCCTGAAACAAAGTATAGGTTTTCATTATGTGAATAATTTTAAAATCTTAGCTCAAACGGCTGCAAAACCTGTTTGCCCAGCACGGGGATATTGAGTTCTATAAGATAAAGCCATAAACATGTTTGTCTGAGTCTTCTATCAAAAGTTACAGCGATTTATATGAAGTTGTTCAAAAACGCTTTATTTCGCCAAGACAGTGTGTTTCTCACTGTTACATGCATTTGAATGGGAAACTCGCCTGAAACAAAGTATAGGTTTTCATTATGTGAATAATTTTAAAATCTTAGCTCAAACGGCTGCAAAACCTGTTTGCCCAGCACGATATTGAGTTCTATAAGATAAAGCCATAAACATGTTTGTCTGAGTCTTCTATCAAAAGTTACAGCGATTTATATGAAGTTGTTCAAAAACGCTTTATTTCGCCAAGACAATGCGTTTCTCACTGTTACATGCATTTGAATGGGAAACTCGCCTGAAACAAAGTATAGGTTTTCATTATGTGAATAATTTTAAAATCTTAGCTCAAACGGCTGCAAAACCTGTTTGCCCAGCACGGGGATATTGAGTTCTATAAGATAAAGCCATATGTTTGTCTGAGTCTTCTATCAAAAGTTACAGCGATTTATATGAAGTTGTTCAAAAACGCTTTATTTCGCCAAGACAGTGTGTTTCTCACTGTTACATGCATTTGAATGGGAAACTCGCCTGAAACAAAGTATAGGTTTTCATTATGTGAATAATTTTAAAATCTTAGCTCAAACGGCTGCAAAACCTGTTTGCCCAGCACGGGGATATTGAGTTCTATAAGATAAAGCCATAAACATGTTTGTCTGAGTCTTCTATCAAAAGTTACAGCGATTTATATGAAGTTGTTCAAAAACGCTTTATTTCGCCAAGACAATGCGTTTCTCACTGTTACATGCATTTGAATGGGAAACTCGCCTGAAACAAAGTATAGGTTTTCATTATGTGAATAATTTTAAAATCTTAGCTCAAACGGCTGCAAAACCTGTTTGCCCAGCACGGGGATATTGAGTTCTATAAGATAAAGCCATAAACATGTTTGTCTGAGTCTTCTATCAAAAGTTACAGCGATTTATATGAAGTTGTTCAAAAACGCTTTATTTCGCCAAGACAATGCGTTTCTCACTGTTACATGCATTTGAATGGGAAACTCGCCTGAAACAAAGTATAGGTTTTCATTATGTGAATAATTTTAAAATCTTAGCTCAAACGGCTGCAAAACCTGTTTGCCCAGCACGGGGATATTGAGTTCTATAAGATAAAGCCATAAACATGTTTGTCTGAGTCTTCTATCAAAAGTTACAGCGATTTATATGAAGTTGTTCAAAAACGCTTTATTTCGCCAAGACAATGCGTTTCTCACTGTTACATGCATTTGAATGGGAAACTCGCCTGAAACAACGTATAGGTTTTCATTATGTGAATAATTTTAAAATCTTAGCTCAAACGGCTGCAAAACCTGTTTGCCCAGCACGGGGATATTGAGTTCTATAAGATAAAGCCATAAACATGTTTGTCTGAGTCTTCTATCAAAAGTTACAGCGATTTATATGAAGTTGTTCAAAAACGCTTTATTTCGCCAAGACAGTGTGTTTCTCACTGTTACATGCATTTGAATGGGAAACTCGCCTGAAACAAAGTATAGGTTTTCATTATGTGAATAATTTTAAAATCTTAGCTCAAACGGCTGCAAAACCTGTTTGCCCAGCACGGGGATATTGAGTTCTATAAGATAAAGCCATATGTTTGTCTGAGTCTTCTATCAAAAGTTACAGCGATTTATATGAAGTTGTTCAAAAACGCTTTATTTCGCCAAGACAATGCGATTCTCACTGTTACATGCATTTGAATGGGAAACTCGCCTGAAACAAAGTATAGGTTTTCATTATGTGAATAATTTTAAAATCTTAGCTCAAACGGCTGCAAAACCTGTTTGCCCAGCACGGGGATATTGAGTTCTATAAGATAAAGCCATAAACATGTTTGTCTGAGTCTTCTATCAAAAGTTACAGCGATTTATATGAAGTTGTTCAAAAACGCTTTATTTCGCCAAGACAGTGTGTTTCTCACTGTTACATGCATTTGAATGGGAAACTCGCCTGAAACAAAGTATAGGTTTTCATTATGTGAATAATTTTAAAATCTTAGCTCAAACGGCTGCAAAACCTGTTTGCCCAGCACGGGGATATTGAGTTCTATAAGATAAAGCCATAAACATGTTTGTCTGAGTCTTCTATCAAAAGTTACAGCGATTTATATGAAGTTGTTCAAAAACGCTTTATTTCGCCAAGACAGTGTGTTTCTCACTGTTACATGCATTTGAATGGGAAACTCGCCTGAAACAAAGTATAGGTTTTCATTATGTGAATAATTTTAAAATCTTAGCTCAAACGGCTGCAAAACCTGTTTGCCCAGCACGGGGATATTGAGTTCTATAAGATAAAGCCATATGTTTGTCTGAGTCTTCTATCAAAAGTTACAGCGATTTATATGAAGTTGTTCAAAAACGCTTTATTTCGCCAAGACAATGCGATTCTCACTGTTACATGCATTTGAATGGGAAACTCGCCTGAAACAAAGTATAGGTTTTCATTATGTGAATAATTTTAAAATCTTAGCTCAAACGGCTGCAAAACCTGTTTGCCCAGCACGGGGATATTGAGTTCTATAAGATAAAGCCATAAACATGTTTGTCTGAGTCTTCTATCAAAAGTTACAGCGATTTATATGAAGTTGTTCAAAAACGCTTTATTTCGCCAAGACAATGCGTTTCTCACTGTTACATGCATTTGAATGGGAAACTCGCCTGAAACAAAGTATAGGTTTTCATTATGTGAATAATTTTAAAATCTTAGCTCAAACGGCTGCAAAACCTGTTTGCCCAGCACGGGGATATTGAGTTCTATAAGATAAAGCCATATGTTTGTCTGAGTCTTCTATCAAAAGTTACAGCGATTTATATGAAGTTGTTCAAAAAAACTTTATTTCGCCAAGACAATGCGTTTCTCACTGTTACATGCATTTGAATGGGAAACTCGCCTGAGACAAAGTATAGGTTTTCATTATGTGAATAATTTTAAAATCTTAGCTCAAACGGCTGCAAAACCTGTTTGCCCAGCACGGGGATATTGAGTTCTATAAGATAAAGCCATAAACATGTTTGTCTGAGTCTTCTATCAAAAGTTACAGCGATTTATATGAAGTGGTTGAAAAACGCTTTATTTCGCCAAGACAGTGTGTTTCTCACTGTTACATGCATTTGAATGGGAAACTCGCCTGAAACAAAGTATAGATTTTCATTATGTGAATAATTTTAAAATCTTAGCTCAAACGGCTGCAAAACCTGTTTGCCCAGCACGGGGATATTGAGTTCTATAAGATAAAGCCATAAACATGTTTGTCTGAGTCTTCTATCAAAAGTTACAGCGATTTATATGAAGTTGTTCAAAAACGCTTTATTTCGCCAAGACAATGCGTTTCTCACTGTTACATGCATTTGAATGGGAAACTCGCCTGAAACAAAGTATAGGTTTTCATTATGTGAATAATTTTAAAATCTTAGCTCAAACGGCTGCAAAACCTGTTTGCCCAGCACGGGGATATTGAGTTCTATAAGATAAAGCCATATGTTTGTCTGAGTCTTCTATCAAAGGTTACAGCTATTTATATGAAGTTGATGAAAAACGCTTTATTTCGCCAAGACAATGCGTTTCTCACTGTTACATGCATTTGAATGGGAAACTCGCCTGAAACAAAGTATAGGTTTTCATTATGTGAATAATTTTAAAATCTTAGCTCAAACGGCTGCAAAACCTGTTTGCCCAGCACGGGGATATTGAGTTCTATAAGATAAAGCCATAAACATGTTTGTCTGAGTCTTCTATCAAAAGTTACAGCGATTTATATGAAGTTGTTCAAAAACGCTTTATTTCGCCAAGACAATGCGTTTCTCACTGTTACATGCATTTGAATGGGAAACTCGCCTGAAACAAAGTATAGGTTTTCATTATGTGAATAATTTTAAAATCTTAGCTCAAACGGCTGCAAAACCTGTTTGCCCAGCACGGGGATATTGAGTTCTATAAGATAAAGCCATAAACATGTTTGTCTGAGTCTTCTATCAAAAGTTACAGCGATTTATATGAAGTTGTTCAAAAACGCTTTATTTCGCCAAGACAGTGTGTTTCTCACTGTTACATGCATTTGAATGGGAAACTCGCCTGAAACAAAGTATAGGTTTTCATTATGTGAATAATTTTAAAATCTTAGCTCAAACGGCTGCAAAACCTGTTTGCCCAGCACGATATTGAGTTCTATAAGATAAAGCCATAAACATGTTTGTCTGAGTCTTCTATCAAAAGTTACAGCGATTTATATGAAGTTGTTCAAAAACGCTTTATTTCGCCAAGACAATGCGTTTCTCACTGTTACATGCATTTGAATGGGAAACTCGCCTGAAACAAAGTATAGGTTTTCATTATGTGAATAATTTTAAAATCTTAGCTCAAACGGCTGCAAAACCTGTTTGCCCAGCACGGGGATATTGAGTTCTATAAGATAAAGCCATATGTTTGTCTGAGTCTTCTATCAAAAGTTACAGCGATTTATATGAAGTTGTTCAAAAAAAACTTTATTTCGCCAAGACAATGCGTTTCTCACTGTTACATGCATTTGAATGGGAAACTCGCCTGAGACAAAGTATAGGTTTTCATTATGTGAATAATTTTAAAATCTTAGCTCAAACGGCTGCAAAACCTGTTTGCCCAGCACGGGGATATTGAGTTCTATAAGATAAAGCCATAAACATGTTTGTCTGAGTCTTCTATCAAAAGTTACAGCGATTTATATGAAGTGGTTGAAAAACGCTTTATTTCGCCAAGACAGTGTGTTTCTCACTGTTACATGCATTTGAATGGGAAACTCGCCTGAAACAAAGTATAGATTTTCATTATGTGAATAATTTTAAAATCTTAGCTCAAACGGCTGCAAAACCTGTTTGCCCAGCACGGGGATATTGAGTTCTATAAGATAAAGCCATAAACATGTTTGTCTGAGTCTTCTATCAAAAGTTACAGCGATTTATATGAAGTTGTTCAAAAACGCTTTATTTCGCCAAGACAGTGTGTTTCTCACTGTTACATGCATTTGAATGGGAAACTCGCCTGAAACAAAGTATAGGTTTTCATTATGTGAATAATTTTAAAATCTTAGCTCAAACGGCTGCAAAACCTGTTTGCCCAGCACGATATTGAGTTCTATAAGATAAAGCCATAAACATGTTTGTCTGAGTCTTCTATCAAAAGTTACAGCGATTTATATGAAGTTGTTCAAAAACGCTTTATTTCGCCAAGACAATGCGTTTCTCACTGTTACATGCATTTGAATGGGAAACTCGCCTGAAACAAAGTATAGGTTTTCATTATGTGAATAATTTTAAAATCTTAGCTCAAACGGCTGCAAAACCTGTTTGCCCAGCACGGGGATATTGAGTTCTATAAGATAAAGCCATATGTTTGTCTGAGTCTTCTATCAAAAGTTACAGCGATTTATATGAAGTTGTTCAAAAAAAACTTTATTTCGCCAAGACAATGCGTTTCTCACTGTTACATGCATTTGAATGGGAAACTCGCCTGAGACAAAGTATAGGTTTTCATTATGTGAATAATTTTAAAATCTTAGCTCAAACGGCTGCAAAACCTGTTTGCCCAGCACGGGGATATTGAGTTCTATAAGATAAAGCCATAAACATGTTTGTCTGAGTCTTCTATCAAAAGTTACAGCGATTTATATGAAGTGGTTGAAAAACGCTTTATTTCGCCAAGACAGTGTGTTTCTCACTGTTACATGCATTTGAATGGGAAACTCGCCTGAAACAAAGTATAGATTTTCATTATGTGAATAATTTTAAAATCTTAGCTCAAACGGCTGCAAAACCTGTTTGCCCAGCACGGGGATATTGAGTTCTATAAGATAAAGCCATAAACATGTTTGTCTGAGTCTTCTATCAAAAGTTACAGCGATTTATATGAAGTTGTTCAAAAACGCTTTATTTCGCCAAGACAATGCGTTTCTCACTGTTACATGCATTTGAATGGGAAACTCGCCTGAAACAAAGTATAGGTTTTCATTATGTGAATAATTTTAAAATCTTAGCTCAAACGGCTGCAAAACCTGTTTGCCCAGCACGGGGATATTGAGTTCTATAAGATAAAGCCATATGTTTGTCTGAGTCTTCTATCAAAGGTTACAGCTATTTATATGAAGTTGATGAAAAACGCTTTATTTCGCCAAGACAATGCGTTTCTCACTGTTACATGCATTTGAATGGGAAACTCGCCTGAAACAAAGTATAGGTTTTCATTATGTGAATAATTTTAAAATCTTAGCTCAAACGGCTGCAAAACCTGTTTGCCCAGCACGGGGATATTGAGTTCTATAAGATAAAGCCATATGTTTGTCTGAGTCTTCTATCAAAAGTTACAGCGATTTATATGAAGTTGTTCAAAAAAAACTTTATTTCGCCAAGACAATGCGTTTCTCACTGTTACATGCATTTGAATGGGAAACTCGCCTGAAACAACGTATAGGTTTTCATTATGTGAATAATTTTAAAATCTTAGCTCAAACGGCTGCAAAACCTGTTTGCCCAGCACGGGGATATTGAGTTCTATAAGATAAAGCCATAAACATGTTTGTCTGAGTCTTCTATCAAAAGTTACAGCGATTTATATGAAGTTGTTCAAAAACGCTTTATTTCGCCAAGACAGTGTGTTTCTCACTGTTACATGCATTTGAATGGGAAACTCGCCTGAAACAAAGTATAGGTTTTCATTATGTGAATAATTTTAAAATCTTAGCTCAAACGGCTGCAAAACCTGTTTGCCCAGCACGGGGATATTGAGTTCTATAAGATAAAGCCATAAACATGTTTGTCTGAGTCTTCTATCAAAAGTTACAGCGATTTATATGAAGTTGTTCAAAAACGCTTTATTTCGCCAAGACAATGCGTTTCTCACTGTTACATGCATTTGAATGGGAAACTCGCCTGAAACAAAGTATAGGTTTTCATTATGTGAATAATTTTAAAATCTTAGCTCAAACGGCTGCAAAACCTGTTTGCCCAGCACGGGGATATTGAGTTCTATAAGATAAAGCCATAAACATGTTTGTCTGAGTCTTCTATCAAAAGTTACAGCGATTTATATGAAGTTGTTCAAAAACGCTTTATTTCGCCAAGACAATGCGTTTCTCACTGTTACATGCATTTGAATGGGAAACTCGCCTGAAACAAAGTATAGGTTTTCATTATGTGAATAATTTTAAAATCTTAGCTCAAACGGCTGCAAAACCTGTTTGCCCAGCACGGGGATATTGAGTTCTATAAGATAAAGCCATAAACATGTTTGTCTGAGTCTTCTATCAAAAGTTACAGCGATTTATATGAAGTTGTTCAAAAACGCTTTATTTCGCCAAGACAATGCGTTTCTCACTGTTACATGCATTTGAATGGGAAACTCGCCTGAAACAACGTATAGGTTTTCATTATGTGAATAATTTTAAAATCTTAGCTCAAACGGCTGCAAAACCTGTTTGCCCAGCACGGGGATATTGAGTTCTATAAGATAAAGCCATAAACATGTTTGTCTGAGTCTTCTATCAAAAGTTACAGCGATTTATATGAAGTTGTTCAAAAACGCTTTATTTCGCCAAGACAGTGTGTTTCTCACTGTTACATGCATTTGAATGGGAAACTCGCCTGAAACAAAGTATAGGTTTTCATTATGTGAATAATTTTAAAATCTTAGCTCAAACGGCTGCAAAACCTGTTTGCCCAGCACGATATTGAGTTCTATAAGATAAAGCCATAAACATGTTTGTCTGAGTCTTCTATCAAAAGTTACAGCGATTTATATGAAGTTGTTCAAAAACGCTTTATTTCGCCAAGACAATGCGTTTCTCACTGTTACATGCATTTGAATGGGAAACTCGCCTGAAACAAAGTATAGGTTTTCATTATGTGAATAATTTTAAAATCTTAGCTCAAACGGCTGCAAAACCTGTTTGCCCAGCACGGGGATATTGAGTTCTATAAGATAAAGCCATATGTTTGTCTGAGTCTTCTATCAAAAGTTACAGCGATTTATATGAAGTTGTTCAAAAACGCTTTATTTCGCCAAGACAATGCGTTTCTCACTGTTACATGCATTTGAATGGGAAACTCGCCTGAAACAACGTATAGGTTTTCATTATGTGAATAATTTTAAAATCTTAGCTCAAACGGCTGCAAAACCTGTTTGCCCAGCACGGGGATATTGAGTTCTATAAGATAAAGCCATAAACATGTTTGTCTGAGTCTTCTATCAAAAGTTACAGCGATTTATATGAAGTTGTTCAAAAACGCTTTATTTCGCCAAGACAGTGTGTTTCTCACTGTTACATGCATTTGAATGGGAAACTCGCCTGAAACAACGTATAGGTTTTCATTATGTGAATAATTTTAAAATCTTAGCTCAAACGGCTGCAAAACCTGTTTGCCCAGCACGGGGATATTGAGTTCTATAAGATAAAGCCATAAACATGTTTGTCTGAGTCTTCTATCAAAAGTTACAGCGATTTATATGAAGTTGTTCAAAAACGCTTTATTTCGCCAAGACAGTGTGTTTCTCACTGTTACATGCATTTGAATGGGAAACTCGCCTGAAACAAAGTATAGGTTTTCATTATGTGAATAATTTTAAAATCTTAGCTCAAACGGCTGCAAAACCTGTTTGCCCAGCACGGGGATATTGAGTTCTATAAGATAAAGCCATAAACATGTTTGTCTGAGTCTTCTATCAAAAGTTACAGCGATTTATATGAAGTTGTTCAAAAACGCTTTATTTCGCCAAGACAATGCGTTTCTCACTGTTACATGCATTTGAATGGGAAACTCGCCTGAAACAAAGTATAGGTTTTCATTATGTGAATAATTTTAAAATCTTAGCTCAAACGGCTGCAAAACCTGTTTGCCCAGCACGGGGATATTGAGTTCTATAAGATAAAGCCATAAACATGTTTGTCTGAGTCTTCTATCAAAAGTTACAGCGATTTATATGAAGTTGTTCAAAAACGCTTTATTTCGCCAAGACAATGCGTTTCTCACTGTTACATGCATTTGAATGGGAAACTCGCCTGAAACAAAGTATAGGTTTTCATTATGTGAATAATTTTAAAATCTTAGCTCAAACGGCTGCAAAACCTGTTTGCCCAGCACGGGGATATTGAGTTCTATAAGATAAAGCCATAAACATGTTTGTCTGAGTCTTCTATCAAAAGTTACAGCGATTTATATGAAGTTGTTCAAAAACGCTTTATTTCGCCAAGACAATGCGTTTCTCACTGTTACATGCATTTGAATGGGAAACTCGCCTGAAACAAAGTATAGGTTTTCATTATGTGAATAATTTTAAAATCTTAGCTCAAACGGCTGCAAAACCTGTTTGCCCAGCACGGGGATATTGAGTTCTATAAGATAAAGCCATAAACATGTTTGTCTGAGTCTTCTATCAAAAGTTACAGCGATTTATATGAAGTTGTTCAAAAACGCTTTATTTCGCCAAGACAATGCGTTTCTCACTGTTACATGCATTTGAATGGGAAACTCGCCTGAAACAAAGTATAGGTTTTCATTATGTGAATAATTTTAAAATCTTAGCTCAAACGGCTGCAAAACCTGTTTGCCCAGCACGGGGATATTGAGTTCTATAAGATAAAGCCATAAACATGTTTGTCTGAGTCTTCTATCAAAAGTTACAGCGATTTATATGAAGTTGTTCAAAAACGCTTTATTTCGCCAAGACAGTGTGTTTCTCACTGTTACATGCATTTGAATGGGAAACTCGCCTGAAACAAAGTATAGGTTTTCATTATGTGAATAATTTTAAAATCTTAGCTCAAACGGCTGCAAAACCTGTTTGCCCAGCACGATATTGAGTTCTATAAGATAAAGCCATAAACATGTTTGTCTGAGTCTTCTATCAAAAGTTACAGCGATTTATATGAAGTTGTTCAAAAACGCTTTATTTCGCCAAGACAATGCGTTTCTCACTGTTACATGCATTTGAATGGGAAACTCGCCTGAAACAAAGTATAGGTTTTCATTATGTGAATAATTTTAAAATCTTAGCTCAAACGGCTGCAAAACCTGTTTGCCCAGCACGGGGATATTGAGTTCTATAAGATAAAGCCATATGTTTGTCTGAGTCTTCTATCAAAAGTTACAGCGATTTATATGAAGTTGTTCAAAAACGCTTTATTTCGCCAAGACAGTGTGTTTCTCACTGTTACATGCATTTGAATGGGAAACTCGCCTGAAACAAAGTATAGGTTTTCATTATGTGAATAATTTTAAAATCTTAGCTCAAACGGCTGCAAAACCTGTTTGCCCAGCACGGGGATATTGAGTTCTATAAGATAAAGCCATAAACATGTTTGTCTGAGTCTTCTATCAAAAGTTACAGCGATTTATATGAAGTTGTTCAAAAACGCTTTATTTCGCCAAGACAATGCGTTTCTCACTGTTACATGCATTTGAATGGGAAACTCGCCTGAAACAAAGTATAGGTTTTCATTATGTGAATAATTTTAAAATCTTAGCTCAAACGGCTGCAAAACCTGTTTGCCCAGCACGGGGATATTGAGTTCTATAAGATAAAGCCATAAACATGTTTGTCTGAGTCTTCTATCAAAAGTTACAGCGATTTATATGAAGTTGTTCAAAAACGCTTTATTTCGCCAAGACAATGCGTTTCTCACTGTTACATGCATTTGAATGGGAAACTCGCCTGAAACAAAGTATAGGTTTTCATTATGTGAATAATTTTAAAATCTTAGCTCAAACGGCTGCAAAACCTGTTTGCCCAGCACGGGGATATTGAGTTCTATAAGATAAAGCCATAAACATGTTTGTCTGAGTCTTCTATCAAAAGTTACAGCGATTTATATGAAGTTGTTCAAAAACGCTTTATTTCGCCAAGACAATGCGTTTCTCACTGTTACATGCATTTGAATGGGAAACTCGCCTGAAACAACGTATAGGTTTTCATTATGTGAATAATTTTAAAATCTTAGCTCAAACGGCTGCAAAACCTGTTTGCCCAGCACGGGGATATTGAGTTCTATAAGATAAAGCCATAAACATGTTTGTCTGAGTCTTCTATCAAAAGTTACAGCGATTTATATGAAGTTGTTCAAAAACGCTTTATTTCGCCAAGACAGTGTGTTTCTCACTGTTACATGCATTTGAATGGGAAACTCGCCTGAAACAAAGTATAGGTTTTCATTATGTGAATAATTTTAAAATCTTAGCTCAAACGGCTGCAAAACCTGTTTGCCCAGCACGATATTGAGTTCTATAAGATAAAGCCATAAACATGTTTGTCTGAGTCTTCTATCAAAAGTTACAGCGATTTATATGAAGTTGTTCAAAAACGCTTTATTTCGCCAAGACAATGCGTTTCTCACTGTTACATGCATTTGAATGGGAAACTCGCCTGAAACAAAGTATAGGTTTTCATTATGTGAATAATTTTAAAATCTTAGCTCAAACGGCTGCAAAACCTGTTTGCCCAGCACGGGGATATTGAGTTCTATAAGATAAAGCCATATGTTTGTCTGAGTCTTCTATCAAAAGTTACAGCGATTTATATGAAGTTGTTCAAAAAAAACTTTATTTCGCCAAGACAATGCGTTTCTCACTGTTACATGCATTTGAATGGGAAACTCGCCTGAGACAAAGTATAGGTTTTCATTATGTGAATAATTTTAAAATCTTAGCTCAAACGGCTGCAAAACCTGTTTGCCCAGCACGGGGATATTGAGTTCTATAAGATAAAGCCATAAACATGTTTGTCTGAGTCTTCTATCAAAAGTTACAGCGATTTATATGAAGTGGTTGAAAAACGCTTTATTTCGCCAAGACAGTGTGTTTCTCACTGTTACATGCATTTGAATGGGAAACTCGCCTGAAACAAAGTATAGATTTTCATTATGTGAATAATTTTAAAATCTTAGCTCAAACGGCTGCAAAACCTGTTTGCCCAGCACGGGGATATTGAGTTCTATAAGATAAAGCCATAAACATGTTTGTCTGAGTCTTCTATCAAAAGTTACAGCGATTTATATGAAGTTGTTCAAAAACGCTTTATTTCGCCAAGACAATGCGTTTCTCACTGTTACATGCATTTGAATGGGAAACTCGCCTGAAACAAAGTATAGGTTTTCATTATGTGAATAATTTTAAAATCTTAGCTCAAACGGCTGCAAAACCTGTTTGCCCAGCACGGGGATATTGAGTTCTATAAGATAAAGCCATATGTTTGTCTGAGTCTTCTATCAAAGGTTACAGCTATTTATATGAAGTTGATGAAAAACGCTTTATTTCGCCAAGACAATGCGTTTCTCACTGTTACATGCATTTGAATGGGAAACTCGCCTGAAACAAAGTATAGGTTTTCATTATGTGAATAATTTTAAAATCTTAGCTCAAACGGCTGCAAAACCTGTTTGCCCAGCACGGGGATATTGAGTTCTATAAGATAAAGCCATAAACATGTTTGTCTGAGTCTTCTATCAAAAGTTACAGCGATTTATATGAAGTTGTTCAAAAACGCTTTATTTCGCCAAGACAATGCGTTTCTCACTGTTACATGCATTTGAATGGGAAACTCGCCTGAAACAAAGTATAGGTTTTCATTATGTGAATAATTTTAAAATCTTAGCTCAAACGGCTGCAAAACCTGTTTGCCCAGCACGGGGATATTGAGTTCTATAAGATAAAGCCATAAACATGTTTGTCTGAGTCTTCTATCAAAAGTTACAGCGATTTATATGAAGTTGTTCAAAAACGCTTTATTTCGCCAAGACAGTGTGTTTCTCACTGTTACATGCATTTGAATGGGAAACTCGCCTGAAACAAAGTATAGGTTTTCATTATGTGAATAATTTTAAAATCTTAGCTCAAACGGCTGCAAAACCTGTTTGCCCAGCACGGGGATATTGAGTTCTATAAGATAAAGCCATAAACATGTTTGTCTGAGTCTTCTATCAAAAGTTACAGCGATTTATATGAAGTTGTTCAAAAACGCTTTATTTCGCCAAGACAATGCGTTTCTCACTGTTACATGCATTTGAATGGGAAACTCGCCTGAAACAAAGTATAGGTTTTCATTATGTGAATAATTTTAAAATCTTAGCTCAAACGGCTGCAAAACCTGTTTGCCCAGCACGGGGATATTGAGTTCTATAAGATAAAGCCATATGTTTGTCTGAGTCTTCTATCAAAAGTTACAGCGATTTATATGAAGTTGTTCAAAAAAAACTTTATTTCGCCAAGACAATGCGTTTCTCACTGTTACATGCATTTGAATGGGAAACTCGCCTGAGACAAAGTATAGGTTTTCATTATGTGAATAATTTTAAAATCTTAGCTCAAACGGCTGCAAAACCTGTTTGCCCAGCACGGGGATATTGAGTTCTATAAGATAAAGCCATAAACATGTTTGTCTGAGTCTTCTATCAAAAGTTACAGCGATTTATATGAAGTGGTTGAAAAACGCTTTATTTCGCCAAGACAGTGTGTTTCTCACTGTTACATGCATTTGAATGGGAAACTCGCCTGAAACAAAGTATAGATTTTCATTATGTGAATAATTTTAAAATCTTAGCTCAAACGGCTGCAAAACCTGTTTGCCCAGCACGGGGATATTGAGTTCTATAAGATAAAGCCATAAACATGTTTGTCTGAGTCTTCTATCAAAAGTTACAGCGATTTATATGAAGTTGTTCAAAAACGCTTTATTTCGCCAAGACAGTGTGTTTCTCACTGTTACATGCATTTGAATGGGAAACTCGCCTGAAACAAAGTATAGGTTTTCATTATGTGAATAATTTTAAAATCTTAGCTCAAACGGCTGCAAAACCTGTTTGCCCAGCACGATATTGAGTTCTATAAGATAAAGCCATAAACATGTTTGTCTGAGTCTTCTATCAAAAGTTACAGCGATTTATATGAAGTTGTTCAAAAACGCTTTATTTCGCCAAGACAATGCGTTTCTCACTGTTACATGCATTTGAATGGGAAACTCGCCTGAAACAAAGTATAGGTTTTCATTATGTGAATAATTTTAAAATCTTAGCTCAAACGGCTGCAAAACCTGTTTGCCCAGCACGGGGATATTGAGTTCTATAAGATAAAGCCATATGTTTGTCTGAGTCTTCTATCAAAAGTTACAGCGATTTATATGAAGTTGTTCAAAAAAAACTTTATTTCGCCAAGACAATGCGTTTCTCACTGTTACATGCATTTGAATGGGAAACTCGCCTGAGACAAAGTATAGGTTTTCATTATGTGAATAATTTTAAAATCTTAGCTCAAACGGCTGCAAAACCTGTTTGCCCAGCACGGGGATATTGAGTTCTATAAGATAAAGCCATAAACATGTTTGTCTGAGTCTTCTATCAAAAGTTACAGCGATTTATATGAAGTGGTTGAAAAACGCTTTATTTCGCCAAGACAGTGTGTTTCTCACTGTTACATGCATTTGAATGGGAAACTCGCCTGAAACAAAGTATAGATTTTCATTATGTGAATAATTTTAAAATCTTAGCTCAAACGGCTGCAAAACCTGTTTGCCCAGCACGGGGATATTGAGTTCTATAAGATAAAGCCATAAACATGTTTGTCTGAGTCTTCTATCAAAAGTTACAGCGATTTATATGAAGTTGTTCAAAAACGCTTTATTTCGCCAAGACAATGCGTTTCTCACTGTTACATGCATTTGAATGGGAAACTCGCCTGAAACAAAGTATAGGTTTTCATTATGTGAATAATTTTAAAATCTTAGCTCAAACGGCTGCAAAACCTGTTTGCCCAGCACGGGGATATTGAGTTCTATAAGATAAAGCCATATGTTTGTCTGAGTCTTCTATCAAAGGTTACAGCTATTTATATGAAGTTGATGAAAAACGCTTTATTTCGCCAAGACAATGCGTTTCTCACTGTTACATGCATTTGAATGGGAAACTCGCCTGAAACAAAGTATAGGTTTTCATTATGTGAATAATTTTAAAATCTTAGCTCAAACGGCTGCAAAACCTGTTTGCCCAGCACGGGGATATTGAGTTCTATAAGATAAAGCCATAAACATGTTTGTCTGAGTCTTCTATCAAAAGTTACAGCGATTTATATGAAGTTGTTCAAAAACGCTTTATTTCGCCAAGACAATGCGTTTCTCACTGTTACATGCATTTGAATGGGAAACTCGCCTGAAACAAAGTATAGGTTTTCATTATGTGAATAATTTTAAAATCTTAGCTCAAACGGCTGCAAAACCTGTTTGCCCAGCACGGGGATATTGAGTTCTATAAGATAAAGCCATAAACATGTTTGTCTGAGTCTTCTATCAAAAGTTACAGCGATTTATATGAAGTTGTTCAAAAACGCTTTATTTCGCCAAGACAGTGTGTTTCTCACTGTTACATGCATTTGAATGGGAAACTCGCCTGAAACAAAGTATAGGTTTTCATTATGTGAATAATTTTAAAATCTTAGCTCAAACGGCTGCAAAACCTGTTTGCCCAGCATGATATTGAGTTCTATAAGATAAAGCCATAAACATGTTTGTCTGAGTCTTCTATCAAAAGTTACAGCGATTTATATGAAGTTGTTCAAAAACGCTTTATTTCGCCAAGACAATGCGTTTCTCACTGTTACATGCATTTGAATGGGAAACTCGCCTGAAACAAAGTATAGGTTTTCATTATGTGAATAATTTTAAAATCTTAGCTCAAACGGCTGCAAAACCTGTTTGCCCAGCACGGGGATATTGAGTTCTATAAGATAAAGCCATATGTTTGTCTGAGTCTTCTATCAAAAGTTACAGCGATTTATATGAAGTTGTTCAAAAAAAACTTTATTTCGCCAAGACAATGCGTTTCTCACTGTTACATGCATTTGAATGGGAAACTCGCCTGAGACAAAGTATAGGTTTTCATTATGTGAATAATTTTAAAATCTTAGCTCAAACGGCTGCAAAACCTGTTTGCCCAGCACGGGGATATTGAGTTCTATAAGATAAAGCCATAAACATGTTTGTCTGAGTCTTCTATCAAAAGTTACAGCGATTTATATGAAGTGGTTGAAAAACGCTTTATTTCGCCAAGACAGTGTGTTTCTCACTGTTACATGCATTTGAATGGGAAACTCGCCTGAAACAAAGTATAGATTTTCATTATGTGAATAATTTTAAAATCTTAGCTCAAACGGCTGCAAAACCTGTTTGCCCAGCACGGGGATATTGAGTTCTATAAGATAAAGCCATAAACATGTTTGTCTGAGTCTTCTATCAAAAGTTACAGCGATTTATATGAAGTTGTTCAAAAACGCTTTATTTCGCCAAGACAATGCGTTTCTCACTGTTACATGCATTTGAATGGGAAACTCGCCTGAAACAAAGTATAGGTTTTCATTATGTGAATAATTTTAAAATCTTAGCTCAAACGGCTGCAAAACCTGTTTGCCCAGCACGGGGATATTGAGTTCTATAAGATAAAGCCATATGTTTGTCTGAGTCTTCTATCAAAGGTTACAGCTATTTATATGAAGTTGATGAAAAACGCTTTATTTCGCCAAGACAATGCGTTTCTCACTGTTACATGCATTTGAATGGGAAACTCGCCTGAAACAAAGTATAGGTTTTCATTATGTGAATAATTTTAAAATCTTAGCTCAAACGGCTGCAAAACCTGTTTGCCCAGCACGGGGATATTGAGTTCTATAAGATAAAGCCATATGTTTGTCTGAGTCTTCTATCAAAAGTTACAGCGATTTATATGAAGTTGTTCAAAAACGCTTTATTTCGCCAAGACAATGCGTTTCTCACTGTTACATGCATTTGAATGGGAAACTCGCCTGAAACAAAGTATAGGTTTTCATTATGTGAATAATTTTAAAATCTTAGCTCAAACGGCTGCAAAACCTGTTTGCCCAGCACGGGGATATTGAGTTCTATAAGATAAAGCCATAAACATGTTTGTCTGAGTCTTCTATCAAAAGTTACAGCGATTTATATGAAGTTGTTCAAAAACGCTTTATTTCGCCAAGACAATGCGTTTCTCACTGTTACATGCATTTGAATGGGAAACTCGCCTGAAACAAAGTATAGGTTTTCATTATGTGAATAATTTTAAAATCTTAGCTCAAACGGCTGCAAAACCTGTTTGCCCAGCACGGGGATATTGAGTTCTATAAGATAAAGCCATAAACATGTTTGTCTGAGTCTTCTATCAAAAGTTACAGCGATTTATATGAAGTTGTTCAAAAACGCTTTATTTCGCCAAGACAATGCGTTTCTCACTGTTACATGCATTTGAATGGGAAACTCGCCTGAAACAAAGTATAGGTTTTCATTATGTGAATAATTTTAAAATCTTAGCTCAAACGGCTGCAAAACCTGTTTGCCCAGCACGGGGATATTGAGTTCTATAAGATAAAGCCATAAACATGTTTGTCTGAGTCTTCTATCAAAAGTTACAGCGATTTATATGAAGTTGTTCAAAAACGCTTTATTTCGCCAAGACAATGCGTTTCTCACTGTTACATGCATTTGAATGGGAAACTCGCCTGAAACAAAGTATAGGTTTTCATTATGTGAATAATTTTAAAATCTTAGCTCAAACGGCTGCAAAACCTGTTTGCCCAGCACGGGGATATTGAGTTCTATAAGATAAAGCCATATGTTTGTCTGAGTCTTCTATCAAAAGTTACAGCGATTTATATGAAGTTGTTCAAAAAAAACTTTATTTCGCCAAGACAATGCGTTTCTCACTGTTACATGCATTTGAATGGGAAACTCGCCTGAGACAAAGTATAGGTTTTCATTATGTGAATAATTTTAAAATCTTAGCTCAAACGGCTGCAAAACCTGTTTGCCCAGCACGGGGATATTGAGTTCTATAAGATAAAGCCATAAACATGTTTGTCTGAGTCTTCTATCAAAAGTTACAGCGATTTATATGAAGTGGTTGAAAAACGCTTTATTTCGCCAAGACAGTGTGTTTCTCACTGTTACATGCATTTGAATGGGAAACTCGCCTGAAACAAAGTATAGATTTTCATTATGTGAATAATTTTAAAATCTTAGCTCAAACGGCTGCAAAACCTGTTTGCCCAGCACGGGGATATTGAGTTCTATAAGATAAAGCCATATGTTTGTCTGAGTCTTCTATCAAAGGTTACAGCTATTTATATGAAGTTGATGAAAAACGCTTTATTTCGCCAAGACAATGCGTTTCTCACTGTTACATGCATTTGAATGGGAAACTCGCCTGAAACAAAGTATAGGTTTTCATTATGTGAATAATTTTAAAATCTTAGCTCAAACGGCTGCAAAACCTGTTTGCCCAGCACGGGGATATTGAGTTCTATAAGATAAAGCCATATGTTTGTCTGAGTCTTCTATCAAAAGTTACAGCGATTTATATGAAGTTGTTCAAAAACGCTTTATTTCGCCAAGACAATGCGTTTCTCACTGTTACATGCATTTGAATGGGAAACTCGCCTGAAACAAAGTATAGGTTTTCATTATGTGAATAATTTTAAAATCTTAGCTCAAACGGCTGCAAAACCTGTTTGCCCAGCACGGGGATATTGAGTTCTATAAGATAAAGCCATAAACATGTTTGTCTGAGTCTTCTATCAAAAGTTACAGCGATTTATATGAAGTTGTTCAAAAACGCTTTATTTCGCCAAGACAATGCGTTTCTCACTGTTACATGCATTTGAATGGGAAACTCGCCTGAAACAAAGTATAGGTTTTCATTATGTGAATAATTTTAAAATCTTAGCTCAAACGGCTGCAAAACCTGTTTGCCCAGCACGGGGATATTGAGTTCTATAAGATAAAGCCATAAACATGTTTGTCTGAGTCTTCTATCAAAAGTTACAGCGATTTATATGAAGTTGTTCAAAAACGCTTTATTTCGCCAAGACAATGCGTTTCTCACTGTTACATGCATTTGAATGGGAAACTCGCCTGAAACAAAGTATAGGTTTTCATTATGTGAATAATTTTAAAATCTTAGCTCAAACGGCTGCAAAACCTGTTTGCCCAGCACGGGGATATTGAGTTCTATAAGATAAAGCCATAAACATGTTTGTCTGAGTCTTCTATCAAAAGTTACAGCGATTTATATGAAGTTGTTCAAAAACGCTTTATTTCGCCAAGACAATGCGTTTCTCACTGTTACATGCATTTGAATGGGAAACTCGCCTGAAACAAAGTATAGGTTTTCATTATGTGAATAATTTTAAAATCTTAGCTCAAACGGCTGCAAAACCTGTTTGCCCAGCACGGGGATATTGAGTTCTATAAGATAAAGCCATAAACATGTTTGTCTGAGTCTTCTATCAAAAGTTACAGCGATTTATATGAAGTTGTTCAAAAACGCTTTATTTCGCCAAGACAATGCGTTTCTCACTGTTACATGCATTTGAATGGGAAACTCGCCTGAAACAAAGTATAGGTTTTCATTATGTGAATAATTTTAAAATCTTAGCTCAAACGGCTGCAAAACCTGTTTGCCCAGCACGGGGATATTGAGTTCTATAAGATAAAGCCATATGTTTGTCTGAGTCTTCTATCAAAAGTTACAGCGATTTATATGAAGTTGTTCAAAAACGCTTTATTTCGCCAAGACAATGCGTTTCTCACTGTTACATGCATTTGAATGGGAAACTCGCCTGAAACAAAGTATAGGTTTTCATTATGTGAATAATTTTAAAATCTTAGCTCAAACGGCTGCAAAACCTGTTTGCCCAGCACGGGGATATTGAGTTCTATAAGATAAAGCCATAAACATGTTTGTCTGAGTCTTCTATCAAAAGTTACAGCGATTTATATGAAGTTGTTCAAAAACGCTTTATTTCGCCAAGACAATGCGTTTCTCACTGTTACATGCATTTGAATGGGAAACTCGCCTGAAACAAAGTATAGGTTTTCATTATGTGAATAATTTTAAAATCTTAGCTCAAACGGCTGCAAAACCTGTTTGCCCAGCACGGGGATATTGAGTTCTATAAGATAAAGCCATATGTTTGTCTGAGTCTTCTATCAAAGGTTACAGCTATTTATATGAAGTTGATGAAAAACGCTTTATTTCGCCAAGACAATGCGTTTCTCACTGTTACATGCATTTGAATGGGAAACTCGCCTGAAACAAAGTATAGGTTTTCATTATGTGAATAATTTTAAAATCTTAGCTCAAACGGCTGCAAAACCTGTTTGCCCAGCACGGGGATATTGAGTTCTATAAGATAAAGCCATAAACATGTTTGTCTGAGTCTTCTATCAAAAGTTACAGCGATTTATATGAAGTTGTTCAAAAACGCTTTATTTCGCCAAGACAATGCGTTTCTCACTGTTACATGCATTTGAATGGGAAACTCGCCTGAAACAAAGTATAGGTTTTCATTATGTGAATAATTTTAAAATCTTAGCTCAAACGGCTGCAAAACCTGTTTGCCCAGCACGGGGATATTGAGTTCTATAAGATAAAGCCATAAACATGTTTGTCTGAGTCTTCTATCAAAAGTTACAGCGATTTATATGAAGTTGTTCAAAAACGCTTTATTTCGCCAAGACAATGCGTTTCTCACTGTTACATGCATTTGAATGGGAAACTCGCCTGAAACAAAGTATAGGTTTTCATTATGTGAATAATTTTAAAATCTTAGCTCAAACGGCTGCAAAACCTGTTTGCCCAGCACGGGGATATTGAGTTCTATAAGATAAAGCCATAAACATGTTTGTCTGAGTCTTCTATCAAAAGTTACAGCGATTTATATGAAGTGGTTGAAAAACGCTTTATTTCGCCAAGACAGTGTGTTTCTCACTGTTACATGCATTTGAATGGGAAACTCGCCTGAAACAAAGTATAGATTTTCATTATGTGAATAATTTTAAAATCTTAGCTCAAACGGCTGCAAAACCTGTTTGCCCAGCACGGGGATATTGAGTTCTATAAGATAAAGCCATAAACATGTTTGTCTGAGTCTTCTATCAAAAGTTACAGCGATTTATATGAAGTTGTTCAAAAACGCTTTATTTCGCCAAGACAATGCGTTTCTCACTGTTACATGCATTTGAATGGGAAACTCGCCTGAAACAAAGTATAGGTTTTCATTATGTGAATAATTTTAAAATCTTAGCTCAAACGGCTGCAAAACCTGTTTGCCCAGCACGGGGATATTGAGTTCTATAAGATAAAGCCATATGTTTGTCTGAGTCTTCTATCAAAAGTTACAGCTATTTATATGAAGTTGATGAAAAACGCTTTATTTCGCCAAGACAATGCGTTTCTCACTGTTACATGCATTTGAATGGGAAACTCGCCTGAAACAAAGTATAGGTTTTCATTATGTGAATAATTTTAAAATCTTAGCTCAAACGGCTGCAAAACCTGTTTGCCCAGCACGGGGATATTGAGTTCTATAAGATAAAGCCATAAACATGTTTGTCTGAGTCTTCTATCAAAAGTTACAGCGATTTATATGAAGTTGTTCAAAAACGCTTTATTTCGCCAAGACAATGCGTTTCTCACTGTTACATGCATTTGAATGGGAAACTCGCCTGAAACAAAGTATAGGTTTTCATTATGTGAATAATTTTAAAATCTTAGCTCAAACGGCTGCAAAACCTGTTTGCCCAGCACGGGGATATTGAGTTCTATAAGATAAAGCCATATGTTTGTCTGAGTCTTCTATCAAAAGTTACAGCGATTTATATGAAGTTGTTCAAAAACGCTTTATTTCGCCAAGACAATGCGATTCTCACTGTTACATGCATTTGAATGGGAAACTCGCCTGAAACAAAGTATAGGTTTTCATTATGTGAATAATTTTAAAATCTTAGCTCAAACGGCTGCAAAACCTGTTTGCCCAGCACGGGGATATTGAGTTCTATAAGATAAAGCCATAAACATGTTTGTCTGAGTCTTCTATCAAAAGTTACAGCGATTTATATGAAGTTGTTCAAAAACGCTTTATTTCGCCAAGACAGTGTGTTTCTCACTGTTACATGCATTTGAATGGGAAACTCGCCTGAAACAAAGTATAGGTTTTCATTATGTGAATAATTTTAAAATCTTAGCTCAAACGGCTGCAAAACCTGTTTGCCCAGCACGGGGATATTGAGTTCTATAAGATAAAGCCATAAACATGTTTGTCTGAGTCTTCTATCAAAAGTTACAGCGATTTATATGAAGTTGTTCAAAAACGCTTTATTTCGCCAAGACAGTGTGTTTCTCACTGTTACATGCATTTGAATGGGAAACTCGCCTGAAACAAAGTATAGGTTTTCATTATGTGAATAATTTTAAAATCTTAGCTCAAACGGCTGCAAAACCTGTTTGCCCAGCACGGGGATATTGAGTTCTATAAGATAAAGCCATATGTTTGTCTGAGTCTTCTATCAAAAGTTACAGCGATTTATATGAAGTTGTTCAAAAACGCTTTATTTCGCCAAGACAATGCGATTCTCACTGTTACATGCATTTGAATGGGAAACTCGCCTGAAACAAAGTATAGGTTTTCATTATGTGAATAATTTTAAAATCTTAGCTCAAACGGCTGCAAAACCTGTTTGCCCAGCACGGGGATATTGAGTTCTATAAGATAAAGCCATAAACATGTTTGTCTGAGTCTTCTATCAAAAGTTACAGCGATTTATATGAAGTTGTTCAAAAACGCTTTATTTCGCCAAGACAATGCGTTTCTCACTGTTACATGCATTTGAATGGGAAACTCGCCTGAAACAAAGTATAGGTTTTCATTATGTGAATAATTTTAAAATCTTAGCTCAAACGGCTGCAAAACCTGTTTGCCCAGCACGGGGATATTGAGTTCTATAAGATAAAGCCATAAACATGTTTGTCTGAGTCTTCTATCAAAAGTTACAGCGATTTATATGAAGTTGTTCAAAAACGCTTTATTTCGCCAAGACAGTGTGTTTCTCACTGTTACATGCATTTGAATGGGAAACTCGCCTGAAACAAAGTATAGGTTTTCATTATGTGAATAATTTTAAAATCTTAGCTCAAACGGCTGCAAAACCTGTTTGCCCAGCACGGGGATATTGAGTTCTATAAGATAAAGCCATAAACATGTTTGTCTGAGTCTTCTATCAAAAGTTACAGCGATTTATATGAAGTTGTTCAAAAACGCTTTATTTCGCCAAGACAATGCGTTTCTCACTGTTACATGCATTTGAATGGGAAACTCGCCTGAAACAAAGTATAGGTTTTCATTATGTGAATAATTTTAAAATCTTAGCTCAAACGGCTGCAAAACCTGTTTGCCCAGCACGGGGATATTGAGTTCTATAAGATAAAGCCATATGTTTGTCTGAGTCTTCTATCAAAAGTTACAGCGATTTATATGAAGTTGTTCAAAAACGCTTTATTTCGCCAAGACAATGCGATTCTCACTGTTACATGCATTTGAATGGGAAACTCGCCTGAAACAAAGTATAGGTTTTCATTATGTGAATAATTTTAAAATCTTAGCTCAAACGGCTGCAAAACCTGTTTGCCCAGCACGGGGATATTGAGTTCTATAAGATAAAGCCATAAACATGTTTGTCTGAGTCTTCTATCAAAAGTTACAGCGATTTATATGAAGTTGTTCAAAAACGCTTTATTTCGCCAAGACAATGCGTTTCTCACTGTTACATGCATTTGAATGGGAAACTCGCCTGAAACAAAGTATAGGTTTTCATTATGTGAATAATTTTAAAATCTTAGCTCAAACGGCTGCAAAACCTGTTTGCCCAGCACGGGGATATTGAGTTCTATAAGATAAAGCCATAAACATGTTTGTCTGAGTCTTCTATCAAAAGTTACAGCGATTTATATGAAGTTGTTCAAAAACGCTTTATTTCGCCAAGACAGTGTGTTTCTCACTGTTACATGCATTTGAATGGGAAACTCGCCTGAAACAAAGTATAGGTTTTCATTATGTGAATAATTTTAAAATCTTAGCTCAAACGGCTGCAAAACCTGTTTGCCCAGCACGGGGATATTGAGTTCTATAAGATAAAGCCATAAACATGTTTGTCTGAGTCTTCTATCAAAAGTTACAGCGATTTATATGAAGTTGTTCAAAAACGCTTTATTTCGCCAAGACAATGCGTTTCTCACTGTTACATGCATTTGAATGGGAAACTCGCCTGAGACAAAGTATAGGTTTTCATTATGTGAATAATTTTAAAATCTTAGCTCAAACGGCTGCAAAACCTGTTTGCCCAGCACGGGGATATTGAGTTCTATAAGATAAAGCCATAAACATGTTTGTCTGAGTCTTCTATCAAAAGTTACAGCGATTTATATGAAGTTGTTCAAAAACGCTTTATTTCGCCAAGACAATGCGTTTCTCACTGTTACATGCATTTGAATGGGAAACTCGCCTGAAACAAAGTATAGGTTTTCATTATGTGAATAATTTTAAAATCTTAGCTCAAACGGCTGCAAAACCTGTTTGCCCAGCACGGGGATATTGAGTTCTATAAGATAAAGCCATATGTTTGTCTGAGTCTTCTATCAAAAGTTACAGCTATTTATATGAAGTTGATGAAAAACGCTTTATTTCGCCAAGACAATGCGTTTCTCACTGTTACATGCATTTGAATGGGAAACTCGCCTGAAACAAAGTATAGGTTTTCATTATGTGAATAATTTTAAAATCTTAGCTCAAACGGCTGCAAAACCTGTTTGCCCAGCACGGGGATATTGAGTTCTATAAGATAAAGCCATAAACATGTTTGTCTGAGTCTTCTATCAAAAGTTACAGCGATTTATATGAAGTTGTTCAAAAACGCTTTATTTCGCCAAGACAATGCGTTTCTCACTGTTACATGCATTTGAATGGGAAACTCGCCTGAAACAAAGTATAGGTTTTCATTATGTGAATAATTTTAAAATCTTAGCTCAAACGGCTGCAAAACCTGTTTGCCCAGCACGGGGATATTGAGTTCTATAAGATAAAGCCATATGTTTGTCTGAGTCTTCTATCAAAAGTTACAGCGATTTATATGAAGTTGTTCAAAAACGCTTTATTTCGCCAAGACAATGCGATTCTCACTGTTACATGCATTTGAATGGGAAACTCGCCTGAAACAAAGTATAGGTTTTCATTATGTGAATAATTTTAAAATCTTAGCTCAAACGGCTGCAAAACCTGTTTGCCCAGCACGGGGATATTGAGTTCTATAAGATAAAGCCATAAACATGTTTGTCTGAGTCTTCTATCAAAAGTTACAGCGATTTATATGAAGTTGTTCAAAAACGCTTTATTTCGCCAAGACAGTGTGTTTCTCACTGTTACATGCATTTGAATGGGAAACTCGCCTGAAACAAAGTATAGGTTTTCATTATGTGAATAATTTTAAAATCTTAGCTCAAACGGCTGCAAAACCTGTTTGCCCAGCACGGGGATATTGAGTTCTATAAGATAAAGCCATAAACATGTTTGTCTGAGTCTTCTATCAAAAGTTACAGCGATTTATATGAAGTTGTTCAAAAACGCTTTATTTCGCCAAGACAGTGTGTTTCTCACTGTTACATGCATTTGAATGGGAAACTCGCCTGAAACAAAGTATAGGTTTTCATTATGTGAATAATTTTAAAATCTTAGCTCAAACGGCTGCAAAACCTGTTTGCCCAGCACGGGGATATTGAGTTCTATAAGATAAAGCCATATGTTTGTCTGAGTCTTCTATCAAAAGTTACAGCGATTTATATGAAGTTGTTCAAAAACGCTTTATTTCGCCAAGACAATGCGATTCTCACTGTTACATGCATTTGAATGGGAAACTCGCCTGAAACAAAGTATAGGTTTTCATTATGTGAATAATTTTAAAATCTTAGCTCAAACGGCTGCAAAACCTGTTTGCCCAGCACGGGGATATTGAGTTCTATAAGATAAAGCCATAAACATGTTTGTCTGAGTCTTCTATCAAAAGTTACAGCGATTTATATGAAGTTGTTCAAAAACGCTTTATTTCGCCAAGACAATGCGTTTCTCACTGTTACATGCATTTGAATGGGAAACTCGCCTGAAACAAAGTATAGGTTTTCATTATGTGAATAATTTTAAAATCTTAGCTCAAACGGCTGCAAAACCTGTTTGCCCAGCACGGGGATATTGAGTTCTATAAGATAAAGCCATATGTTTGTCTGAGTCTTCTATCAAAAGTTACAGCGATTTATATGAAGTTGTTCAAAAACGCTTTATTTCGCCAAGACAGTGTGTTTCTCACTGTTACATGCATTTGAATGGGAAACTCGCCTGAAACAAAGTATAGGTTTTCATTATGTGAATAATTTTAAAATCTTAGCTCAAACGGCTGCAAAACCTGTTTGCCCAGCACGGGGATATTGAGTTCTATAAGATAAAGCCATAAACATGTTTGTCTGAGTCTTCTATCAAAAGTTACAGCGATTTATATGAAGTTGTTCAAAAACGCTTTATTTCGCCAAGACAGTGTGTTTCTCACTGTTACATGCATTTGAATGGGAAACTCGCCTGAAACAAAGTATAGGTTTTCATTATGTGAATAATTTTAAAATCTTAGCTCAAACGGCTGCAAAACCTGTTTGCCCAGCACGGGGATATTGAGTTCTATAAGATAAAGCCATAAACATGTTTGTCTGAGTCTTCTATCAAAAGTTACAGCGATTTATATGAAGTTGTTCAAAAACGCTTTATTTCGCCAAGACAGTGTGTTTCTCACTGTTACATGCATTTGAATGGGAAACTCGCCTGAAACAAAGTATAGGTTTTCATTATGTGAATAATTTTAAAATCTTAGCTCAAACGGCTGCAAAACCTGTTTGCCCAGCACGGGGATATTGAGTTCTATAAGATAAAGCCATATGTTTGTCTGAGTCTTCTATCAAAAGTTACAGCGATTTATATGAAGTTGTTCAAAAACGCTTTATTTCGCCAAGACAATGCGATTCTCACTGTTACATGCATTTGAATGGGAAACTCGCCTGAAACAAAGTATAGGTTTTCATTATGTGAATAATTTTAAAATCTTAGCTCAAACGGCTGCAAAACCTGTTTGCCCAGCACGGGGATATTGAGTTCTATAAGATAAAGCCATAAACATGTTTGTCTGAGTCTTCTATCAAAAGTTACAGCGATTTATATGAAGTTGTTCAAAAACGCTTTATTTCGCCAAGACAATGCGTTTCTCACTGTTACATGCATTTGAATGGGAAACTCGCCTGAAACAAAGTATAGGTTTTCATTATGTGAATAATTTTAAAATCTTAGCTCAAACGGCTGCAAAACCTGTTTGCCCAGCACGGGGATATTGAGTTCTATAAGATAAAGCCATAAACATGTTTGTCTGAGTCTTCTATCAAAAGTTACAGCGATTTATATGAAGTTGTTCAAAAACGCTTTATTTCGCCAAGACAGTGTGTTTCTCACTGTTACATGCATTTGAATGGGAAACTCGCCTGAAACAAAGTATAGGTTTTCATTATGTGAATAATTTTAAAATCTTAGCTCAAACGGCTGCAAAACCTGTTTGCCCAGCACGGGGATATTGAGTTCTATAAGATAAAGCCATAAACATGTTTGTCTGAGTCTTCTATCAAAAGTTACAGCGATTTATATGAAGTTGTTCAAAAACGCTTTATTTCGCCAAGACAATGCGTTTCTCACTGTTACATGCATTTGAATGGGAAACTCGCCTGAAACAAAGTATAGGTTTTCATTATGTGAATAATTTTAAAATCTTAGCTCAAACGGCTGCAAAACCTGTTTGCCCAGCACGGGGATATTGAGTTCTATAAGATAAAGCCATATGTTTGTCTGAGTCTTCTATCAAAAGTTACAGCGATTTATATGAAGTTGTTCAAAAACGCTTTATTTCGCCAAGACAATGCGATTCTCACTGTTACATGCATTTGAATGGGAAACTCGCCTGAAACAAAGTATAGGTTTTCATTATGTGAATAATTTTAAAATCTTAGCTCAAACGGCTGCAAAACCTGTTTGCCCAGCACGGGGATATTGAGTTCTATAAGATAAAGCCATAAACATGTTTGTCTGAGTCTTCTATCAAAAGTTACAGCGATTTATATGAAGTTGTTCAAAAACGCTTTATTTCGCCAAGACAATGCGTTTCTCACTGTTACATGCATTTGAATGGGAAACTCGCCTGAAACAAAGTATAGGTTTTCATTATGTGAATAATTTTAAAATCTTAGCTCAAACGGCTGCAAAACCTGTTTGCCCAGCACGGGGATATTGAGTTCTATAAGATAAAGCCATAAACATGTTTGTCTGAGTCTTCTATCAAAAGTTACAGCGATTTATATGAAGTTGTTCAAAAACGCTTTATTTCGCCAAGACAGTGTGTTTCTCACTGTTACATGCATTTGAATGGGAAACTCGCCTGAAACAAAGTATAGGTTTTCATTATGTGAATAATTTTAAAATCTTAGCTCAAACGGCTGCAAAACCTGTTTGCCCAGCACGGGGATATTGAGTTCTATAAGATAAAGCCATAAACATGTTTGTCTGAGTCTTCTATCAAAAGTTACAGCGATTTATATGAAGTTGTTCAAAAACGCTTTATTTCGCCAAGACAATGCGTTTCTCACTGTTACATGCATTTGAATGGGAAACTCGCCTGAGACAAAGTATAGGTTTTCATTATGTGAATAATTTTAAAATCTTAGCTCAAACGGCTGCAAAACCTGTTTGCCCAGCACGGGGATATTGAGTTCTATAAGATAAAGCCATAAACATGTTTGTCTGAGTCTTCTATCAAAAGTTACAGCGATTTATATGAAGTTGTTCAAAAACGCTTTATTTCGCCAAGACAATGCGTTTCTCACTGTTACATGCATTTGAATGGGAAACTCGCCTGAAACAAAGTATAGGTTTTCATTATGTGAATAATTTTAAAATCTTAGCTCAAACGGCTGCAAAACCTGTTTGCCCAGCACGGGGATATTGAGTTCTATAAGATAAAGCCATATGTTTGTCTGAGTCTTCTATCAAAAGTTACAGCGATTTATATGAAGTTGTTCAAAAACGCTTTATTTCGCCAAGACAATGCGATTCTCACTGTTACATGCATTTGAATGGGAAACTCGCCTGAAACAAAGTATAGGTTTTCATTATGTGAATAATTTTAAAATCTTAGCTCAAACGGCTGCAAAACCTGTTTGCCCAGCACGGGGATATTGAGTTCTATAAGATAAAGCCATATGTTTGTCTGAGTCTTCTATCAAAAGTTACAGCGATTTATATGAAGTTGTTCAAAAACGCTTTATTTCGCCAAGACAATGCGATTCTCACTGTTACATGCATTTGAATGGGAAACTCGCCTGAAACAAAGTATAGGTTTTCATTATGTGAATAATTTTAAAATCTTAGCTCAAACGGCTGCAAAACCTGTTTGCCCAGCACGGGGATATTGAGTTCTATAAGATAAAGCCATAAACATGTTTGTCTGAGTCTTCTATCAAAAGTTACAGCGATTTATATGAAGTTGTTCAAAAACGCTTTATTTCGCCAAGACAATGCGTTTCTCACTGTTACATGCATTTGAATGGGAAACTCGCCTGAAACAAAGTATAGGTTTTCATTATGTGAATAATTTTAAAATCTTAGCTCAAACGGCTGCAAAACCTGTTTGCCCAGCACGGGGATATTGAGTTCTATAAGATAAAGCCATAAACATGTTTGTCTGAGTCTTCTATCAAAAGTTACAGCGATTTATATGAAGTTGTTCAAAAACGCTTTATTTCGCCAAGACAGTGTGTTTCTCACTGTTACATGCATTTGAATGGGAAACTCGCCTGAAACAAAGTATAGGTTTTCATTATGTGAATAATTTTAAAATCTTAGCTCAAACGGCTGCAAAACCTGTTTGCCCAGCACGGGGATATTGAGTTCTATAAGATAAAGCCATAAACATGTTTGTCTGAGTCTTCTATCAAAAGTTACAGCGATTTATATGAAGTTGTTCAAAAACGCTTTATTTCGCCAAGACAATGCGTTTCTCACTGTTACATGCATTTGAATGGGAAACTCGCCTGAGACAAAGTATAGGTTTTCATTATGTGAATAATTTTAAAATCTTAGCTCAAACGGCTGCAAAACCTGTTTGCCCAGCACGGGGATATTGAGTTCTATAAGATAAAGCCATAAACATGTTTGTCTGAGTCTTCTATCAAAAGTTACAGCGATTTATATGAAGTTGTTCAAAAACGCTTTATTTCGCCAAGACAATGCGTTTCTCACTGTTACATGCATTTGAATGGGAAACTCGCCTGAAACAAAGTATAGGTTTTCATTATGTGAATAATTTTAAAATCTTAGCTCAAACGGCTGCAAAACCTGTTTGCCCAGCACGGGGATATTGAGTTCTATAAGATAAAGCCATAAACATGTTTGTCTGAGTCTTCTATCAAAAGTTACAGCGATTTATATGAAGTTGTTCAAAAACGCTTTATTTCGCCAAGACAATGCGTTTCTCACTGTTACATGCATTTGAATGGGAAACTCGCCTGAAACAAAGTATAGGTTTTCATTATGTGAATAATTTTAAAATCTTAGCTCAAACGGCTGCAAAACCTGTTTGCCCAGCACGGGGATATTGAGTTCTATAAGATAAAGCCATATGTTTGTCTGAGTCTTCTATCAAAAGTTACAGCGATTTATATGAAGTTGTTCAAAAACGCTTTATTTCGCCAAGACAATGCGTTTCTCACTGTTACATGCATTTGAATGGGAAACTCGCCTGAAACAAAGTATAGGTTTTCATTATGTGAATAATTTTAAAATCTTAGCTCAAACGGCTGCAAAACCTGTTTGCCCAGCACGGGGATATTGAGTTCTATAAGATAAAGCCATAAACATGTTTGTCTGAGTCTTCTATCAAAAGTTACAGCGATTTATATGAAGTTGTTCAAAAACGCTTTATTTCGCCAAGACAATGCGTTTCTCACTGTTACATGCATTTGAATGGGAAACTCGCCTGAAACAAAGTATAGGTTTTCATTATGTGAATAATTTTAAAATCTTAGCTCAAACGGCTGCAAAACCTGTTTGCCCAGCACGGGGATATTGAGTTCTATAAGATAAAGCCATAAACATGTTTGTCTGAGTCTTCTATCAAAAGTTACAGCGATTTATATGAAGTTGTTCAAAAACGCTTTATTTCGCCAAGACAATGCGTTTCTCACTGTTACATGCATTTGAATGGGAAACTCGCCTGAAACAAAGTATAGGTTTTCATTATGTGAATAATTTTAAAATCTTAGCTCAAACGGCTGCAAAACCTGTTTGCCCAGCACGGGGATATTGAGTTCTATAAGATAAAGCCATATGTTTGTCTGAGTCTTCTATCAAAGGTTACAGCTATTTATATGAAGTTGATGAAAAACGCTTTATTTCGCCAAGACAATGCGTTTCTCACTGTTACATGCATTTGAATGGGAAACTCGCCTGAAACAAAGTATAGGTTTTCATTATGTGAATAATTTTAAAATCTTAGCTCAAACGGCTGCAAAACCTGTTTGCCCAGCACGGGGATATTGAGTTCTATAAGATAAAGCCATAAACATGTTTGTCTGAGTCTTCTATCAAAAGTTACAGCGATTTATATGAAGTGGTTGAAAAACGCTTTATTTCGCCAAGACAGTGTGTTTCTCACTGTTACATGCATTTGAATGGGAAACTCGCCTGAAACAAAGTATAGATTTTCATTATGTGAATAATTTTAAAATCTTAGCTCAAACGGCTGCAAAACCTGTTTGCCCAGCACGGGGATATTGAGTTCTATAAGATAAAGCCATAAACATGTTTGTCTGAGTCTTCTATCAAAAGTTACAGCGATTTATATGAAGTTGTTCAAAAACGCTTTATTTCGCCAAGACAATGCGTTTCTCACTGTTACATGCATTTGAATGGGAAACTCGCCTGAAACAAAGTATAGGTTTTCATTATGTGAATAATTTTAAAATCTTAGCTCAAACGGCTGCAAAACCTGTTTGCCCAGCACGGGGATATTGAGTTCTATAAGATAAAGCCATATGTTTGTCTGAGTCTTCTATCAAAAGTTACAGCTATTTATATGAAGTTGATGAAAAACGCTTTATTTCGCCAAGACAATGCGTTTCTCACTGTTACATGCATTTGAATGGGAAACTCGCCTGAAACAAAGTATAGGTTTTCATTATGTGAATAATTTTAAAATCTTAGCTCAAACGGCTGCAAAACCTGTTTGCCCAGCACGGGGATATTGAGTTCTATAAGATAAAGCCATAAACATGTTTGTCTGAGTCTTCTATCAAAAGTTACAGCGATTTATATGAAGTTGTTCAAAAACGCTTTATTTCGCCAAGACAATGCGTTTCTCACTGTTACATGCATTTGAATGGGAAACTCGCCTGAAACAAAGTATAGGTTTTCATTATGTGAATAATTTTAAAATCTTAGCTCAAACGGCTGCAAAACCTGTTTGCCCAGCACGGGGATATTGAGTTCTATAAGATAAAGCCATATGTTTGTCTGAGTCTTCTATCAAAAGTTACAGCGATTTATATGAAGTTGTTCAAAAACGCTTTATTTCGCCAAGACAATGCGATTCTCACTGTTACATGCATTTGAATGGGAAACTCGCCTGAAACAAAGTATAGGTTTTCATTATGTGAATAATTTTAAAATCTTAGCTCAAACGGCTGCAAAACCTGTTTGCCCAGCACGGGGATATTGAGTTCTATAAGATAAAGCCATAAACATGTTTGTCTGAGTCTTCTATCAAAAGTTACAGCGATTTATATGAAGTTGTTCAAAAACGCTTTATTTCGCCAAGACAGTGTGTTTCTCACTGTTACATGCATTTGAATGGGAAACTCGCCTGAAACAAAGTATAGGTTTTCATTATGTGAATAATTTTAAAATCTTAGCTCAAACGGCTGCAAAACCTGTTTGCCCAGCACGGGGATATTGAGTTCTATAAGATAAAGCCATAAACATGTTTGTCTGAGTCTTCTATCAAAAGTTACAGCGATTTATATGAAGTTGTTCAAAAACGCTTTATTTCGCCAAGACAGTGTGTTTCTCACTGTTACATGCATTTGAATGGGAAACTCGCCTGAAACAAAGTATAGGTTTTCATTATGTGAATAATTTTAAAATCTTAGCTCAAACGGCTGCAAAACCTGTTTGCCCAGCACGGGGATATTGAGTTCTATAAGATAAAGCCATATGTTTGTCTGAGTCTTCTATCAAAAGTTACAGCGATTTATATGAAGTTGTTCAAAAACGCTTTATTTCGCCAAGACAATGCGATTCTCACTGTTACATGCATTTGAATGGGAAACTCGCCTGAAACAAAGTATAGGTTTTCATTATGTGAATAATTTTAAAATCTTAGCTCAAACGGCTGCAAAACCTGTTTGCCCAGCACGGGGATATTGAGTTCTATAAGATAAAGCCATAAACATGTTTGTCTGAGTCTTCTATCAAAAGTTACAGCGATTTATATGAAGTTGTTCAAAAACGCTTTATTTCGCCAAGACAATGCGTTTCTCACTGTTACATGCATTTGAATGGGAAACTCGCCTGAAACAAAGTATAGGTTTTCATTATGTGAATAATTTTAAAATCTTAGCTCAAACGGCTGCAAAACCTGTTTGCCCAGCACGGGGATATTGAGTTCTATAAGATAAAGCCATATGTTTGTCTGAGTCTTCTATCAAAAGTTACAGCTATTTATATGAAGTTGTTCAAAAACGCTTTATTTCGCCAAGACAATGCGATTCTCACTGTTACATGCATTTGAATGGGAAACTCGCCTGAAACAAAGTATAGGTTTTCATTATGTGAATAATTTTAAAATCTTAGCTCAAACGGCTGCAAAACCTGTTTGCCCAGCACGGGGATATTGAGTTCTATAAGATAAAGCCATAAACATGTTTGTCTGAGTCTTCTATCAAAAGTTACAGCGATTTATATGAAGTTGTTCAAAAACGCTTTATTTCGCCAAGACAATGCGTTTCTCACTGTTACATGCATTTGAATGGGAAACTCGCCTGAAACAAAGTATAGGTTTTCATTATGTGAATAATTTTAAAATCTTAGCTCAAACGGCTGCAAAACCTGTTTGCCCAGCACGGGGATATTGAGTTCTATAAGATAAAGCCATATGTTTGTCTGAGTCTTCTATCAAAAGTTACAGCGATTTATATGAAGTTGTTCAAAAACGCTTTATTTCGCCAAGACAATGCGATTCTCACTGTTACATGCATTTGAATGGGAAACTCGCCTGAAACAAAGTATAGGTTTTCATTATGTGAATAATTTTAAAATCTTAGCTCAAACGGCTGCAAAACCTGTTTGCCCAGCACGGGGATATTGAGTTCTATAAGATAAAGCCATAAACATGTTTGTCTGAGTCTTCTATCAAAAGTTACAGCGATTTATATGAAGTTGTTCAAAAACGCTTTATTTCGCCAAGACAGTGTGTTTCTCACTGTTACATGCATTTGAATGGGAAACTCGCCTGAAACAAAGTATAGGTTTTCATTATGTGAATAATTTTAAAATCTTAGCTCAAACGGCTGCAAAACCTGTTTGCCCAGCACGGGGATATTGAGTTCTATAAGATAAAGCCATAAACATGTTTGTCTGAGTCTTCTATCAAAAGTTACAGCGATTTATATGAAGTTGTTCAAAAACGCTTTATTTCGCCAAGACAGTGTGTTTCTCACTGTTACATGCATTTGAATGGGAAACTCGCCTGAAACAAAGTATAGGTTTTCATTATGTGAATAATTTTAAAATCTTAGCTCAAACGGCTGCAAAACCTGTTTGCCCAGCACGGGGATATTGAGTTCTATAAGATAAAGCCATATGTTTGTCTGAGTCTTCTATCAAAAGTTACAGCGATTTATATGAAGTTGTTCAAAAACGCTTTATTTCGCCAAGACAATGCGATTCTCACTGTTACATGCATTTGAATGGGAAACTCGCCTGAAACAAAGTATAGGTTTTCATTATGTGAATAATTTTAAAATCTTAGCTCAAACGGCTGCAAAACCTGTTTGCCCAGCACGGGGATATTGAGTTCTATAAGATAAAGCCATAAACATGTTTGTCTGAGTCTTCTATCAAAAGTTACAGCGATTTATATGAAGTTGTTCAAAAACGCTTTATTTCGCCAAGACAATGCGTTTCTCACTGTTACATGCATTTGAATGGGAAACTCGCCTGAAACAAAGTATAGGTTTTCATTATGTGAATAATTTTAAAATCTTAGCTCAAACGGCTGCAAAACCTGTTTGCCCAGCACGGGGATATTGAGTTCTATAAGATAAAGCCATAAACATGTTTGTCTGAGTCTTCTATCAAAAGTTACAGCGATTTATATGAAGTTGTTCAAAAACGCTTTATTTCGCCAAGACAGTGTGTTTCTCACTGTTACATGCATTTGAATGGGAAACTCGCCTGAAACAAAGTATAGGTTTTCATTATGTGAATAATTTTAAAATCTTAGCTCAAACGGCTGCAAAACCTGTTTGCCCAGCACGGGGATATTGAGTTCTATAAGATAAAGCCATATGTTTGTCTGAGTCTTCTATCAAAAGTTACAGCGATTTATATGAAGTTGTTCAAAAACGCTTTATTTCGCCAAGACAATGCGTTTCTCACTGTTACATGCATTTGAATGGGAAACTCGCCTGAGACAAAGTATAGGTTTTCATTATGTGAATAATTTTAAAATCTTAGCTCAAACGGCTGCAAAACCTGTTTGCCCAGCACGGGGATATTGAGTTCTATAAGATAAAGCCATAAACATGTTTGTCTGAGTCTTCTATCAAAAGTTACAGCGATTTATATGAAGTTGTTCAAAAACGCTTTATTTCGCCAAGACAATGCGTTTCTCACTGTTACATGCATTTGAATGGGAAACTCGCCTGAAACAAAGTATAGGTTTTCATTATGTGAATAATTTTAAAATCTTAGCTCAAACGGCTGCAAAACCTGTTTGCCCAGCACGGGGATATTGAGTTCTATAAGATAAAGCCATATGTTTGTCTGAGTCTTCTATCAAAAGTTACAGCGATTTATATGAAGTTGTTCAAAAACGCTTTATTTCGCCAAGACAATGCGATTCTCACTGTTACATGCATTTGAATGGGAAACTCGCCTGAAACAAAGTATAGGTTTTCATTATGTGAATAATTTTAAAATCTTAGCTCAAACGGCTGCAAAACCTGTTTGCCCAGCACGGGGATATTGAGTTCTATAAGATAAAGCCATAAACATGTTTGTCTGAGTCTTCTATCAAAAGTTACAGCGATTTATATGAAGTTGTTCAAAAACGCTTTATTTCGCCAAGACAATGCGTTTCTCACTGTTACATGCATTTGAATGGGAAACTCGCCTGAAACAAAGTATAGGTTTTCATTATGTGAATAATTTTAAAATCTTAGCTCAAACGGCTGCAAAACCTGTTTGCCCAGCACGGGGATATTGAGTTCTATAAGATAAAGCCATAAACATGTTTGTCTGAGTCTTCTATCAAAAGTTACAGCGATTTATATGAAGTTGTTCAAAAACGCTTTATTTCGCCAAGACAGTGTGTTTCTCACTGTTACATGCATTTGAATGGGAAACTCGCCTGAAACAAAGTATAGGTTTTCATTATGTGAATAATTTTAAAATCTTAGCTCAAACGGCTGCAAAACCTGTTTGCCCAGCACGGGGATATTGAGTTCTATAAGATAAAGCCATAAACATGTTTGTCTGAGTCTTCTATCAAAAGTTACAGCGATTTATATGAAGTTGTTCAAAAACGCTTTATTTCGCCAAGACAGTGTGTTTCTCACTGTTACATGCATTTGAATGGGAAACTCGCCTGAAACAAAGTATAGGTTTTCATTATGTGAATAATTTTAAAATCTTAGCTCAAACGGCTGCAAAACCTGTTTGCCCAGCACGGGGATATTGAGTTCTATAAGATAAAGCCATAAACATGTTTGTCTGAGTCTTCTATCAAAAGTTACAGCGATTTATATGAAGTTGTTCAAAAACGCTTTATTTCGCCAAGACAGTGTGTTTCTCACTGTTACATGCATTTGAATGGGAAACTCGCCTGAAACAAAGTATAGGTTTTCATTATGTGAATAATTTTAAAATCTTAGCTCAAACGGCTGCAAAACCTGTTTGCCCAGCACGGGGATATTGAGTTCTATAAGATAAAGCCATATGTTTGTCTGAGTCTTCTATCAAAAGTTACAGCGATTTATATGAAGTTGTTCAAAAACGCTTTATTTCGCCAAGACAATGCGATTCTCACTGTTACATGCATTTGAATGGGAAACTCGCCTGAAACAAAGTATAGGTTTTCATTATGTGAATAATTTTAAAATCTTAGCTCAAACGGCTGCAAAACCTGTTTGCCCAGCACGGGGATATTGAGTTCTATAAGATAAAGCCATAAACATGTTTGTCTGAGTCTTCTATCAAAAGTTACAGCGATTTATATGAAGTTGTTCAAAAACGCTTTATTTCGCCAAGACAATGCGTTTCTCACTGTTACATGCATTTGAATGGGAAACTCGCCTGAAACAAAGTATAGGTTTTCATTATGTGAATAATTTTAAAATCTTAGCTCAAACGGCTGCAAAACCTGTTTGCCCAGCACGGGGATATTGAGTTCTATAAGATAAAGCCATAAACATGTTTGTCTGAGTCTTCTATCAAAAGTTACAGCGATTTATATGAAGTTGTTCAAAAACGCTTTATTTCGCCAAGACAGTGTGTTTCTCACTGTTACATGCATTTGAATGGGAAACTCGCCTGAAACAAAGTATAGGTTTTCATTATGTGAATAATTTTAAAATCTTAGCTCAAACGGCTGCAAAACCTGTTTGCCCAGCACGGGGATATTGAGTTCTATAAGATAAAGCCATAAACATGTTTGTCTGAGTCTTCTATCAAAAGTTACAGCGATTTATATGAAGTTGTTCAAAAACGCTTTATTTCGCCAAGACAATGCGTTTCTCACTGTTACATGCATTTGAATGGGAAACTCGCCTGAGACAAAGTATAGGTTTTCATTATGTGAATAATTTTAAAATCTTAGCTCAAACGGCTGCAAAACCTGTTTGCCCAGCACGGGGATATTGAGTTCTATAAGATAAAGCCATAAACATGTTTGTCTGAGTCTTCTATCAAAAGTTACAGCGATTTATATGAAGTTGTTCAAAAACGCTTTATTTCGCCAAGACAATGCGTTTCTCACTGTTACATGCATTTGAATGGGAAACTCGCCTGAAACAAAGTATAGGTTTTCATTATGTGAATAATTTTAAAATCTTAGCTCAAACGGCTGCAAAACCTGTTTGCCCAGCACGGGGATATTGAGTTCTATAAGATAAAGCCATATGTTTGTCTGAGTCTTCTATCAAAAGTTACAGCGATTTATATGAAGTTGTTCAAAAACGCTTTATTTCGCCAAGACAATGCGATTCTCACTGTTACATGCATTTGAATGGGAAACTCGCCTGAAACAAAGTATAGGTTTTCATTATGTGAATAATTTTAAAATCTTAGCTCAAACGGCTGCAAAACCTGTTTGCCCAGCACGGGGATATTGAGTTCTATAAGATAAAGCCATAAACATGTTTGTCTGAGTCTTCTATCAAAAGTTACAGCGATTTATATGAAGTTGTTCAAAAACGCTTTATTTCGCCAAGACAGTGTGTTTCTCACTGTTACATGCATTTGAATGGGAAACTCGCCTGAAACAAAGTATAGGTTTTCATTATGTGAATAATTTTAAAATCTTAGCTCAAACGGCTGCAAAACCTGTTTGCCCAGCACGGGGATATTGAGTTCTATAAGATAAAGCCATATGTTTGTCTGAGTCTTCTATCAAAAGTTACAGCGATTTATATGAAGTTGTTCAAAAACGCTTTATTTCGCCAAGACAATGCGTTTCTCACTGTTACATGCATTTGAATGGGAAACTCGCCTGAAACAAAGTATAGGTTTTCATTATGTGAATAATTTTAAAATCTTAGCTCAAACGGCTGCAAAACCTGTTTGCCCAGCACGGGGATATTGAGTTCTATAAGATAAAGCCATAAACATGTTTGTCTGAGTCTTCTATCAAAAGTTACAGCGATTTATATGAAGTTGTTCAAAAACGCTTTATTTCGCCAAGACAATGCGTTTCTCACTGTTACATGCATTTGAATGGGAAACTCGCCTGAGACAAAGTATAGGTTTTCATTATGTGAATAATTTTAAAATCTTAGCTCAAACGGCTGCAAAACCTGTTTGCCCAGCACGGGGATATTGAGTTCTATAAGATAAAGCCATAAACATGTTTGTCTGAGTCTTCTATCAAAAGTTACAGCGATTTATATGAAGTTGTTCAAAAACGCTTTATTTCGCCAAGACAATGCGTTTCTCACTGTTACATGCATTTGAATGGGAAACTCGCCTGAAACAAAGTATAGGTTTTCATTATGTGAATAATTTTAAAATCTTAGCTCAAACGGCTGCAAAACCTGTTTGCCCAGCACGGGGATATTGAGTTCTATAAGATAAAGCCATAAACATGTTTGTCTGAGTCTTCTATCAAAAGTTACAGCGATTTATATGAAGTTGTTCAAAAACGCTTTATTTCGCCAAGACAATGCGTTTCTCACTGTTACATGCATTTGAATGGGAAACTCGCCTGAAACAAAGTATAGGTTTTCATTATGTGAATAATTTTAAAATCTTAGCTCAAACGGCTGCAAAACCTGTTTGCCCAGCACGGGGATATTGAGTTCTATAAGATAAAGCCATAAACATGTTTGTCTGAGTCTTCTATCAAAAGTTACAGCGATTTATATGAAGTTGTTCAAAAACGCTTTATTTCGCCAAGACAATGCGTTTCTCACTGTTACATGCATTTGAATGGGAAACTCGCCTGAAACAAAGTATAGGTTTTCATTATGTGAATAATTTTAAAATCTTAGCTCAAACGGCTGCAAAACCTGTTTGCCCAGCACGGGGATATTGAGTTCTATAAGATAAAGCCATATGTTTGTCTGAGTCTTCTATCAAAAGTTACAGCGATTTATATGAAGTTGTTCAAAAACGCTTTATTTCGCCAAGACAATGCGTTTCTCACTGTTACATGCATTTGAATGGGAAACTCGCCTGAAACAAAGTATAGGTTTTCATTATGTGAATAATTTTAAAATCTTAGCTCAAACGGCTGCAAAACCTGTTTGCCCAGCACGGGGATATTGAGTTCTATAAGATAAAGCCATAAACATGTTTGTCTGAGTCTTCTATCAAAAGTTACAGCGATTTATATGAAGTTGTTCAAAAACGCTTTATTTCGCCAAGACAATGCGTTTCTCACTGTTACATGCATTTGAATGGGAAACTCGCCTGAAACAAAGTATAGGTTTTCATTATGTGAATAATTTTAAAATCTTAGCTCAAACGGCTGCAAAACCTGTTTGCCCAGCACGGGGATATTGAGTTCTATAAGATAAAGCCATATGTTTGTCTGAGTCTTCTATCAAAGGTTACAGCTATTTATATGAAGTTGATGAAAAACGCTTTATTTCGCCAAGACAATGCGTTTCTCACTGTTACATGCATTTGAATGGGAAACTCGCCTGAAACAAAGTATAGGTTTTCATTATGTGAATAATTTTAAAATCTTAGCTCAAACGGCTGCAAAACCTGTTTGCCCAGCACGGGGATATTGAGTTCTATAAGATAAAGCCATAAACATGTTTGTCTGAGTCTTCTATCAAAAGTTACAGCGATTTATATGAAGTGGTTGAAAAACGCTTTATTTCGCCAAGACAGTGTGTTTCTCACTGTTACATGCATTTGAATGGGAAACTCGCCTGAAACAAAGTATAGATTTTCATTATGTGAATAATTTTAAAATCTTAGCTCAAACGGCTGCAAAACCTGTTTGCCCAGCACGGGGATATTGAGTTCTATAAGATAAAGCCATAAACATGTTTGTCTGAGTCTTCTATCAAAAGTTACAGCGATTTATATGAAGTTGTTCAAAAACGCTTTATTTCGCCAAGACAATGCGTTTCTCACTGTTACATGCATTTGAATGGGAAACTCGCCTGAAACAAAGTATAGGTTTTCATTATGTGAATAATTTTAAAATCTTAGCTCAAACGGCTGCAAAACCTGTTTGCCCAGCACGGGGATATTGAGTTCTATAAGATAAAGCCATATGTTTGTCTGAGTCTTCTATCAAAAGTTACAGCTATTTATATGAAGTTGATGAAAAACGCTTTATTTCGCCAAGACAATGCGTTTCTCACTGTTACATGCATTTGAATGGGAAACTCGCCTGAAACAAAGTATAGGTTTTCATTATGTGAATAATTTTAAAATCTTAGCTCAAACGGCTGCAAAACCTGTTTGCCCAGCACGGGGATATTGAGTTCTATAAGATAAAGCCATAAACATGTTTGTCTGAGTCTTCTATCAAAAGTTACAGCGATTTATATGAAGTTGTTCAAAAACGCTTTATTTCGCCAAGACAATGCGTTTCTCACTGTTACATGCATTTGAATGGGAAACTCGCCTGAAACAAAGTATAGGTTTTCATTATGTGAATAATTTTAAAATCTTAGCTCAAACGGCTGCAAAACCTGTTTGCCCAGCACGGGGATATTGAGTTCTATAAGATAAAGCCATATGTTTGTCTGAGTCTTCTATCAAAAGTTACAGCGATTTATATGAAGTTGTTCAAAAACGCTTTATTTCGCCAAGACAATGCGATTCTCACTGTTACATGCATTTGAATGGGAAACTCGCCTGAAACAAAGTATAGGTTTTCATTATGTGAATAATTTTAAAATCTTAGCTCAAACGGCTGCAAAACCTGTTTGCCCAGCACGGGGATATTGAGTTCTATAAGATAAAGCCATAAACATGTTTGTCTGAGTCTTCTATCAAAAGTTACAGCGATTTATATGAAGTTGTTCAAAAACGCTTTATTTCGCCAAGACAGTGTGTTTCTCACTGTTACATGCATTTGAATGGGAAACTCGCCTGAAACAAAGTATAGGTTTTCATTATGTGAATAATTTTAAAATCTTAGCTCAAACGGCTGCAAAACCTGTTTGCCCAGCACGGGGATATTGAGTTCTATAAGATAAAGCCATAAACATGTTTGTCTGAGTCTTCTATCAAAAGTTACAGCGATTTATATGAAGTTGTTCAAAAACGCTTTATTTCGCCAAGACAGTGTGTTTCTCACTGTTACATGCATTTGAATGGGAAACTCGCCTGAAACAAAGTATAGGTTTTCATTATGTGAATAATTTTAAAATCTTAGCTCAAACGGCTGCAAAACCTGTTTGCCCAGCACGGGGATATTGAGTTCTATAAGATAAAGCCATATGTTTGTCTGAGTCTTCTATCAAAAGTTACAGCGATTTATATGAAGTTGTTCAAAAACGCTTTATTTCGCCAAGACAATGCGATTCTCACTGTTACATGCATTTGAATGGGAAACTCGCCTGAAACAAAGTATAGGTTTTCATTATGTGAATAATTTTAAAATCTTAGCTCAAACGGCTGCAAAACCTGTTTGCCCAGCACGGGGATATTGAGTTCTATAAGATAAAGCCATAAACATGTTTGTCTGAGTCTTCTATCAAAAGTTACAGCGATTTATATGAAGTTGTTCAAAAACGCTTTATTTCGCCAAGACAATGCGTTTCTCACTGTTACATGCATTTGAATGGGAAACTCGCCTGAAACAAAGTATAGGTTTTCATTATGTGAATAATTTTAAAATCTTAGCTCAAACGGCTGCAAAACCTGTTTGCCCAGCACGGGGATATTGAGTTCTATAAGATAAAGCCATATGTTTGTCTGAGTCTTCTATCAAAAGTTACAGCGATTTATATGAAGTTGTTCAAAAACGCTTTATTTCGCCAAGACAATGCGATTCTCACTGTTACATGCATTTGAATGGGAAACTCGCCTGAAACAAAGTATAGGTTTTCATTATGTGAATAATTTTAAAATCTTAGCTCAAACGGCTGCAAAACCTGTTTGCCCAGCACGGGGATATTGAGTTCTATAAGATAAAGCCATAAACATGTTTGTCTGAGTCTTCTATCAAAAGTTACAGCGATTTATATGAAGTTGTTCAAAAACGCTTTATTTCGCCAAGACAGTGTGTTTCTCACTGTTACATGCATTTGAATGGGAAACTCGCCTGAAACAAAGTATAGGTTTTCATTATGTGAATAATTTTAAAATCTTAGCTCAAACGGCTGCAAAACCTGTTTGCCCAGCACGGGGATATTGAGTTCTATAAGATAAAGCCATAAACATGTTTGTCTGAGTCTTCTATCAAAAGTTACAGCGATTTATATGAAGTTGTTCAAAAACGCTTTATTTCGCCAAGACAGTGTGTTTCTCACTGTTACATGCATTTGAATGGGAAACTCGCCTGAAACAAAGTATAGGTTTTCATTATGTGAATAATTTTAAAATCTTAGCTCAAACGGCTGCAAAACCTGTTTGCCCAGCACGGGGATATTGAGTTCTATAAGATAAAGCCATATGTTTGTCTGAGTCTTCTATCAAAAGTTACAGCGATTTATATGAAGTTGTTCAAAAACGCTTTATTTCGCCAAGACAATGCGATTCTCACTGTTACATGCATTTGAATGGGAAACTCGCCTGAAACAAAGTATAGGTTTTCATTATGTGAATAATTTTAAAATCTTAGCTCAAACGGCTGCAAAACCTGTTTGCCCAGCACGGGGATATTGAGTTCTATAAGATAAAGCCATAAACATGTTTGTCTGAGTCTTCTATCAAAAGTTACAGCGATTTATATGAAGTTGTTCAAAAACGCTTTATTTCGCCAAGACAATGCGTTTCTCACTGTTACATGCATTTGAATGGGAAACTCGCCTGAAACAAAGTATAGGTTTTCATTATGTGAATAATTTTAAAATCTTAGCTCAAACGGCTGCAAAACCTGTTTGCCCAGCACGGGGATATTGAGTTCTATAAGATAAAGCCATAAACATGTTTGTCTGAGTCTTCTATCAAAAGTTACAGCGATTTATATGAAGTTGTTCAAAAACGCTTTATTTCGCCAAGACAGTGTGTTTCTCACTGTTACATGCATTTGAATGGGAAACTCGCCTGAAACAAAGTATAGGTTTTCATTATGTGAATAATTTTAAAATCTTAGCTCAAACGGCTGCAAAACCTGTTTGCCCAGCACGGGGATATTGAGTTCTATAAGATAAAGCCATATGTTTGTCTGAGTCTTCTATCAAAAGTTACAGCGATTTATATGAAGTTGTTCAAAAACGCTTTATTTCGCCAAGACAATGCGTTTCTCACTGTTACATGCATTTGAATGGGAAACTCGCCTGAGACAAAGTATAGGTTTTCATTATGTGAATAATTTTAAAATCTTAGCTCAAACGGCTGCAAAACCTGTTTGCCCAGCACGGGGATATTGAGTTCTATAAGATAAAGCCATAAACATGTTTGTCTGAGTCTTCTATCAAAAGTTACAGCGATTTATATGAAGTTGTTCAAAAACGCTTTATTTCGCCAAGACAATGCGTTTCTCACTGTTACATGCATTTGAATGGGAAACTCGCCTGAAACAAAGTATAGGTTTTCATTATGTGAATAATTTTAAAATCTTAGCTCAAACGGCTGCAAAACCTGTTTGCCCAGCACGGGGATATTGAGTTCTATAAGATAAAGCCATATGTTTGTCTGAGTCTTCTATCAAAAGTTACAGCGATTTATATGAAGTTGTTCAAAAACGCTTTATTTCGCCAAGACAATGCGATTCTCACTGTTACATGCATTTGAATGGGAAACTCGCCTGAAACAAAGTATAGGTTTTCATTATGTGAATAATTTTAAAATCTTAGCTCAAACGGCTGCAAAACCTGTTTGCCCAGCACGGGGATATTGAGTTCTATAAGATAAAGCCATAAACATGTTTGTCTGAGTCTTCTATCAAAAGTTACAGCGATTTATATGAAGTTGTTCAAAAACGCTTTATTTCGCCAAGACAATGCGTTTCTCACTGTTACATGCATTTGAATGGGAAACTCGCCTGAAACAAAGTATAGGTTTTCATTATGTGAATAATTTTAAAATCTTAGCTCAAACGGCTGCAAAACCTGTTTGCCCAGCACGGGGATATTGAGTTCTATAAGATAAAGCCATAAACATGTTTGTCTGAGTCTTCTATCAAAAGTTACAGCGATTTATATGAAGTTGTTCAAAAACGCTTTATTTCGCCAAGACAGTGTGTTTCTCACTGTTACATGCATTTGAATGGGAAACTCGCCTGAAACAAAGTATAGGTTTTCATTATGTGAATAATTTTAAAATCTTAGCTCAAACGGCTGCAAAACCTGTTTGCCCAGCACGGGGATATTGAGTTCTATAAGATAAAGCCATAAACATGTTTGTCTGAGTCTTCTATCAAAAGTTACAGCGATTTATATGAAGTTGTTCAAAAACGCTTTATTTCGCCAAGACAGTGTGTTTCTCACTGTTACATGCATTTGAATGGGAAACTCGCCTGAAACAAAGTATAGGTTTTCATTATGTGAATAATTTTAAAATCTTAGCTCAAACGGCTGCAAAACCTGTTTGCCCAGCACGGGGATATTGAGTTCTATAAGATAAAGCCATAAACATGTTTGTCTGAGTCTTCTATCAAAAGTTACAGCGATTTATATGAAGTTGTTCAAAAACGCTTTATTTCGCCAAGACAGTGTGTTTCTCACTGTTACATGCATTTGAATGGGAAACTCGCCTGAAACAAAGTATAGGTTTTCATTATGTGAATAATTTTAAAATCTTAGCTCAAACGGCTGCAAAACCTGTTTGCCCAGCACGGGGATATTGAGTTCTATAAGATAAAGCCATATGTTTGTCTGAGTCTTCTATCAAAAGTTACAGCGATTTATATGAAGTTGTTCAAAAACGCTTTATTTCGCCAAGACAATGCGTTTCTCACTGTTACATGCATTTGAATGGGAAACTCGCCTGAGACAAAGTATAGGTTTTCATTATGTGAATAATTTTAAAATCTTAGCTCAAACGGCTGCAAAACCTGTTTGCCCAGCACGGGGATATTGAGTTCTATAAGATAAAGCCATAAACATGTTTGTCTGAGTCTTCTATCAAAAGTTACAGCGATTTATATGAAGTTGTTCAAAAACGCTTTATTTCGCCAAGACAATGCGTTTCTCACTGTTACATGCATTTGAATGGGAAACTCGCCTGAAACAAAGTATAGGTTTTCATTATGTGAATAATTTTAAAATCTTAGCTCAAACGGCTGCAAAACCTGTTTGCCCAGCACGGGGATATTGAGTTCTATAAGATAAAGCCATATGTTTGTCTGAGTCTTCTATCAAAAGTTACAGCGATTTATATGAAGTTGTTCAAAAACGCTTTATTTCGCCAAGACAATGCGATTCTCACTGTTACATGCATTTGAATGGGAAACTCGCCTGAAACAAAGTATAGGTTTTCATTATGTGAATAATTTTAAAATCTTAGCTCAAACGGCTGCAAAACCTGTTTGCCCAGCACGGGGATATTGAGTTCTATAAGATAAAGCCATAAACATGTTTGTCTGAGTCTTCTATCAAAAGTTACAGCGATTTATATGAAGTTGTTCAAAAACGCTTTATTTCGCCAAGACAATGCGTTTCTCACTGTTACATGCATTTGAATGGGAAACTCGCCTGAAACAAAGTATAGGTTTTCATTATGTGAATAATTTTAAAATCTTAGCTCAAACGGCTGCAAAACCTGTTTGCCCAGCACGGGGATATTGAGTTCTATAAGATAAAGCCATAAACATGTTTGTCTGAGTCTTCTATCAAAAGTTACAGCGATTTATATGAAGTTGTTCAAAAACGCTTTATTTCGCCAAGACAGTGTGTTTCTCACTGTTACATGCATTTGAATGGGAAACTCGCCTGAAACAAAGTATAGGTTTTCATTATGTGAATAATTTTAAAATCTTAGCTCAAACGGCTGCAAAACCTGTTTGCCCAGCACGGGGATATTGAGTTCTATAAGATAAAGCCATATGTTTGTCTGAGTCTTCTATCAAAAGTTACAGCGATTTATATGAAGTTGTTCAAAAACGCTTTATTTCGCCAAGACAATGCGTTTCTCACTGTTACATGCATTTGAATGGGAAACTCGCCTGAAACAAAGTATAGGTTTTCATTATGTGAATAATTTTAAAATCTTAGCTCAAACGGCTGCAAAACCTGTTTGCCCAGCACGGGGATATTGAGTTCTATAAGATAAAGCCATAAACATGTTTGTCTGAGTCTTCTATCAAAAGTTACAGCGATTTATATGAAGTTGTTCAAAAACGCTTTATTTCGCCAAGACAATGCGTTTCTCACTGTTACATGCATTTGAATGGGAAACTCGCCTGAGACAAAGTATAGGTTTTCATTATGTGAATAATTTTAAAATCTTAGCTCAAACGGCTGCAAAACCTGTTTGCCCAGCACGGGGATATTGAGTTCTATAAGATAAAGCCATAAACATGTTTGTCTGAGTCTTCTATCAAAAGTTACAGCGATTTATATGAAGTTGTTCAAAAACGCTTTATTTCGCCAAGACAATGCGTTTCTCACTGTTACATGCATTTGAATGGGAAACTCGCCTGAAACAAAGTATAGGTTTTCATTATGTGAATAATTTTAAAATCTTAGCTCAAACGGCTGCAAAACCTGTTTGCCCAGCACGGGGATATTGAGTTCTATAAGATAAAGCCATAAACATGTTTGTCTGAGTCTTCTATCAAAAGTTACAGCGATTTATATGAAGTTGTTCAAAAACGCTTTATTTCGCCAAGACAATGCGTTTCTCACTGTTACATGCATTTGAATGGGAAACTCGCCTGAAACAAAGTATAGGTTTTCATTATGTGAATAATTTTAAAATCTTAGCTCAAACGGCTGCAAAACCTGTTTGCCCAGCACGGGGATATTGAGTTCTATAAGATAAAGCCATATGTTTGTCTGAGTCTTCTATCAAAAGTTACAGCGATTTATATGAAGTTGTTCAAAAACGCTTTATTTCGCCAAGACAATGCGTTTCTCACTGTTACATGCATTTGAATGGGAAACTCGCCTGAAACAAAGTATAGGTTTTCATTATGTGAATAATTTTAAAATCTTAGCTCAAACGGCTGCAAAACCTGTTTGCCCAGCACGGGGATATTGAGTTCTATAAGATAAAGCCATAAACATGTTTGTCTGAGTCTTCTATCAAAAGTTACAGCGATTTATATGAAGTTGTTCAAAAACGCTTTATTTCGCCAAGACAATGCGTTTCTCACTGTTACATGCATTTGAATGGGAAACTCGCCTGAAACAAAGTATAGGTTTTCATTATGTGAATAATTTTAAAATCTTAGCTCAAACGGCTGCAAAACCTGTTTGCCCAGCACGGGGATATTGAGTTCTATAAGATAAAGCCATAAACATGTTTGTCTGAGTCTTCTATCAAAAGTTACAGCGATTTATATGAAGTTGTTCAAAAACGCTTTATTTCGCCAAGACAATGCGTTTCTCACTGTTACATGCATTTGAATGGGAAACTCGCCTGAAACAAAGTATAGGTTTTCATTATGTGAATAATTTTAAAATCTTAGCTCAAACGGCTGCAAAACCTGTTTGCCCAGCACGGGGATATTGAGTTCTATAAGATAAAGCCATATGTTTGTCTGAGTCTTCTATCAAAGGTTACAGCTATTTATATGAAGTTGATGAAAAACGCTTTATTTCGCCAAGACAATGCGTTTCTCACTGTTACATGCATTTGAATGGGAAACTCGCCTGAAACAAAGTATAGGTTTTCATTATGTGAATAATTTTAAAATCTTAGCTCAAACGGCTGCAAAACCTGTTTGCCCAGCACGGGGATATTGAGTTCTATAAGATAAAGCCATAAACATGTTTGTCTGAGTCTTCTATCAAAAGTTACAGCGATTTATATGAAGTGGTTGAAAAACGCTTTATTTCGCCAAGACAGTGTGTTTCTCACTGTTACATGCATTTGAATGGGAAACTCGCCTGAAACAAAGTATAGATTTTCATTATGTGAATAATTTTAAAATCTTAGCTCAAACGGCTGCAAAACCTGTTTGCCCAGCACGGGGATATTGAGTTCTATAAGATAAAGCCATAAACATGTTTGTCTGAGTCTTCTATCAAAAGTTACAGCGATTTATATGAAGTTGTTCAAAAACGCTTTATTTCGCCAAGACAATGCGTTTCTCACTGTTACATGCATTTGAATGGGAAACTCGCCTGAAACAAAGTATAGGTTTTCATTATGTGAATAATTTTAAAATCTTAGCTCAAACGGCTGCAAAACCTGTTTGCCCAGCACGGGGATATTGAGTTCTATAAGATAAAGCCATATGTTTGTCTGAGTCTTCTATCAAAAGTTACAGCTATTTATATGAAGTTGATGAAAAACGCTTTATTTCGCCAAGACAATGCGTTTCTCACTGTTACATGCATTTGAATGGGAAACTCGCCTGAAACAAAGTATAGGTTTTCATTATGTGAATAATTTTAAAATCTTAGCTCAAACGGCTGCAAAACCTGTTTGCCCAGCACGGGGATATTGAGTTCTATAAGATAAAGCCATAAACATGTTTGTCTGAGTCTTCTATCAAAAGTTACAGCGATTTATATGAAGTTGTTCAAAAACGCTTTATTTCGCCAAGACAATGCGTTTCTCACTGTTACATGCATTTGAATGGGAAACTCGCCTGAAACAAAGTATAGGTTTTCATTATGTGAATAATTTTAAAATCTTAGCTCAAACGGCTGCAAAACCTGTTTGCCCAGCACGGGGATATTGAGTTCTATAAGATAAAGCCATATGTTTGTCTGAGTCTTCTATCAAAAGTTACAGCGATTTATATGAAGTTGTTCAAAAACGCTTTATTTCGCCAAGACAATGCGATTCTCACTGTTACATGCATTTGAATGGGAAACTCGCCTGAAACAAAGTATAGGTTTTCATTATGTGAATAATTTTAAAATCTTAGCTCAAACGGCTGCAAAACCTGTTTGCCCAGCACGGGGATATTGAGTTCTATAAGATAAAGCCATAAACATGTTTGTCTGAGTCTTCTATCAAAAGTTACAGCGATTTATATGAAGTTGTTCAAAAACGCTTTATTTCGCCAAGACAGTGTGTTTCTCACTGTTACATGCATTTGAATGGGAAACTCGCCTGAAACAAAGTATAGGTTTTCATTATGTGAATAATTTTAAAATCTTAGCTCAAACGGCTGCAAAACCTGTTTGCCCAGCACGGGGATATTGAGTTCTATAAGATAAAGCCATAAACATGTTTGTCTGAGTCTTCTATCAAAAGTTACAGCGATTTATATGAAGTTGTTCAAAAACGCTTTATTTCGCCAAGACAGTGTGTTTCTCACTGTTACATGCATTTGAATGGGAAACTCGCCTGAAACAAAGTATAGGTTTTCATTATGTGAATAATTTTAAAATCTTAGCTCAAACGGCTGCAAAACCTGTTTGCCCAGCACGGGGATATTGAGTTCTATAAGATAAAGCCATATGTTTGTCTGAGTCTTCTATCAAAAGTTACAGCGATTTATATGAAGTTGTTCAAAAACGCTTTATTTCGCCAAGACAATGCGATTCTCACTGTTACATGCATTTGAATGGGAAACTCGCCTGAAACAAAGTATAGGTTTTCATTATGTGAATAATTTTAAAATCTTAGCTCAAACGGCTGCAAAACCTGTTTGCCCAGCACGGGGATATTGAGTTCTATAAGATAAAGCCATAAACATGTTTGTCTGAGTCTTCTGTCAAAAGTTACAGCGATTTATATGAAGTTGTTCAAAAACGCTTTATTTCGCCAAGACAATGCGTTTCTCACTGTTACATGCATTTGAATGGGAAACTCGCCTGAAACAAAGTATAGGTTTTCATTATGTGAATAATTTTAAAATCTTAGCTCAAACGGCTGCAAAACCTGTTTGCCCAGCACGGGGATATTGAGTTCTATAAGATAAAGCCATATGTTTGTCTGAGTCTTCTATCAAAAGTTACAGCGATTTATATGAAGTTGTTCAAAAAAAACTTTATTTCGCCAAGACAATGCGTTTCTCACTGTTACATGCATTTGAATGGGAAACTCGCCTGAAACAAAGTATAGGTTTTCATTATGTGAATAATTTTAAAATCTTAGCTCAAACGGCTGCAAAACCTGTTTGCCCAGCACGGGGATATTGAGTTCTATAAGATAAAGCCATAAACATGTTTGTCTGAGTCTTCTATCAAAAGTTACAGCGATTTATATGAAGTTGTTCAAAAACGCTTTATTTCGCCAAGACAATGCGTTTCTCACTGTTACATGCATTTGAATGGGAAACTCGCCTGAAACAAAGTATAGGTTTTCATTATGTGAATAATTTTAAAATCTTAGCTCAAACGGCTGCAAAACCTGTTTGCCCAGCACGGGGATATTGAGTTCTATAAGATAAAGCCATATGTTTGTCTGAGTCTTCTATCAAAAGTTACAGCTATTTATATGAAGTTGATGAAAAACGCTTTATTTCGCCAAGACAATGCGTTTCTCACTGTTACATGCATTTGAATGGGAAACTCGCCTGAAACAAAGTATAGGTTTTCATTATGTGAATAATTTTAAAATCTTAGCTCAAACGGCTGCAAAACCTGTTTGCCCAGCACGGGGATATTGAGTTCTATAAGATAAAGCCATAAACATGTTTGTCTGAGTCTTCTATCAAAAGTTACAGCGATTTATATGAAGTTGTTCAAAAACGCTTTATTTCGCCAAGACAATGCGTTTCTCACTGTTACATGCATTTGAATGGGAAACTCGCCTGAAACAAAGTATAGGTTTTCATTATGTGAATAATTTTAAAATCTTAGCTCAAACGGCTGCAAAACCTGTTTGCCCAGCACGGGGATATTGAGTTCTATAAGATAAAGCCATATGTTTGTCTGAGTCTTCTATCAAAAGTTACAGCGATTTATATGAAGTTGTTCAAAAACGCTTTATTTCGCCAAGACAATGCGATTCTCACTGTTACATGCATTTGAATGGGAAACTCGCCTGAAACAAAGTATAGGTTTTCATTATGTGAATAATTTTAAAATCTTAGCTCAAACGGCTGCAAAACCTGTTTGCCCAGCACGGGGATATTGAGTTCTATAAGATAAAGCCATAAACATGTTTGTCTGAGTCTTCTATCAAAAGTTACAGCGATTTATATGAAGTTGTTCAAAAACGCTTTATTTCGCCAAGACAGTGTGTTTCTCACTGTTACATGCATTTGAATGGGAAACTCGCCTGAAACAAAGTATAGGTTTTCATTATGTGAATAATTTTAAAATCTTAGCTCAAACGGCTGCAAAACCTGTTTGCCCAGCACGGGGATATTGAGTTCTATAAGATAAAGCCATAAACATGTTTGTCTGAGTCTTCTATCAAAAGTTACAGCGATTTATATGAAGTTGTTCAAAAACGCTTTATTTCGCCAAGACAGTGTGTTTCTCACTGTTACATGCATTTGAATGGGAAACTCGCCTGAAACAAAGTATAGGTTTTCATTATGTGAATAATTTTAAAATCTTAGCTCAAACGGCTGCAAAACCTGTTTGCCCAGCACGGGGATATTGAGTTCTATAAGATAAAGCCATATGTTTGTCTGAGTCTTCTATCAAAAGTTACAGCGATTTATATGAAGTTGTTCAAAAACGCTTTATTTCGCCAAGACAATGCGATTCTCACTGTTACATGCATTTGAATGGGAAACTCGCCTGAAACAAAGTATAGGTTTTCATTATGTGAATAATTTTAAAATCTTAGCTCAAACGGCTGCAAAACCTGTTTGCCCAGCACGGGGATATTGAGTTCTATAAGATAAAGCCATAAACATGTTTGTCTGAGTCTTCTGTCAAAAGTTACAGCGATTTATATGAAGTTGTTCAAAAACGCTTTATTTCGCCAAGACAATGCGTTTCTCACTGTTACATGCATTTGAATGGGAAACTCGCCTGAAACAAAGTATAGGTTTTCATTATGTGAATAATTTTAAAATCTTAGCTCAAACGGCTGCAAAACCTGTTTGCCCAGCACGGGGATATTGAGTTCTATAAGATAAAGCCATATGTTTGTCTGAGTCTTCTATCAAAAGTTACAGCGATTTATATGAAGTTGTTCAAAAAAAACTTTATTTCGCCAAGACAATGCGTTTCTCACTGTTACATGCATTTGAATGGGAAACTCGCCTGAGACAAAGTATAGGTTTTCATTATGTGAATAATTTTAAAATCTTAGCTCAAACGGCTGCAAAACCTGTTTGCCCAGCACGGGGATATTGAGTTCTATAAGATAAAGCCATAAACATGTTTGTCTGAGTCTTCTATCAAAAGTTACAGCGATTTATATGAAGTTGTTCAAAAACGCTTTATTTCGCCAAGACAGTGTGTTTCTCACTGTTACATGCATTTGAATGGGAAACTCGCCTGAAACAAAGTATAGGTTTTCATTATGTGAATAATTTTAAAATCTTAGCTCAAACGGCTGCAAAACCTGTTTGCCCAGCACGGGGATATTGAGTTCTATAAGATAAAGCCATATGTTTGTCTGAGTCTTCTATCAAAAGTTACAGCGATTTATATGAAGTTGTTCAAAAACGCTTTATTTCGCCAAGACAATGCGATTCTCACTGTTACATGCATTTGAATGGGAAACTCGCCTGAAACAAAGTATAGGTTTTCATTATGTGAATAATTTTAAAATCTTAGCTCAAACGGCTGCAAAACCTGTTTGCCCAGCACGGGGATATTGAGTTCTATAAGATAAAGCCATAAACATGTTTGTCTGAGTCTTCTATCAAAAGTTACAGCGATTTATATGAAGTTGTTCAAAAACGCTTTATTTCGCCAAGACAATGCGTTTCTCACTGTTACATGCATTTGAATGGGAAACTCGCCTGAAACAAAGTATAGGTTTTCATTATGTGAATAATTTTAAAATCTTAGCTCAAACGGCTGCAAAACCTGTTTGCCCAGCACGGGGATATTGAGTTCTATAAGATAAAGCCATATGTTTGTCTGAGTCTTCTATCAAAAGTTACAGCGATTTATATGAAGTTGTTCAAAAAAAACTTTATTTCGCCAAGACAATGCGTTTCTCACTGTTACATGCATTTGAATGGGAAACTCGCCTGAGACAAAGTATAGGTTTTCATTATGTGAATAATTTTAAAATCTTAGCTCAAACGGCTGCAAAACCTGTTTGCCCAGCACGGGGATATTGAGTTCTATAAGATAAAGCCATAAACATGTTTGTCTGAGTCTTCTATCAAAAGTTACAGCGATTTATATGAAGTTGTTCAAAAACGCTTTATTTCGCCAAGACAGTGTGTTTCTCACTGTTACATGCATTTGAATGGGAAACTCGCCTGAAACAAAGTATAGGTTTTCATTATGTGAATAATTTTAAAATCTTAGCTCAAACGGCTGCAAAACCTGTTTGCCCAGCACGGGGATATTGAGTTCTATAAGATAAAGCCATATGTTTGTCTGAGTCTTCTATCAAAAGTTACAGCGATTTATATGAAGTTGTTCAAAAACGCTTTATTTCGCCAAGACAATGCGATTCTCACTGTTACATGCATTTGAATGGGAAACTCGCCTGAAACAAAGTATAGGTTTTCATTATGTGAATAATTTTAAAATCTTAGCTCAAACGGCTGCAAAACCTGTTTGCCCAGCACGGGGATATTGAGTTCTATAAGATAAAGCCATAAACATGTTTGTCTGAGTCTTCTATCAAATGTTACAGCGATTTATATGAAGTTGTTCAAAAACGCTTTATTTCGCCAAGACAATGCGTTTCTCACTGTTACATGCATTTGAATGGGAAACTCGCCTGAAACAAAGTATAGGTTTTCATTATGTGAATAATTTTAAAATCTTAGCTCAAACGGCTGCAAAACCTGTTTGCCCAGCACGGGGATATTGAGTTCTATAAGATAAAGCCATAAACATGTTTGTCTGAGTCTTCTATCAAAAGTTACAGCGATTTATATGAAGTTGTTCAAAAACGCTTTATTTCGCCAAGACAGTGTGTTTCTCACTGTTACATGCATTTGAATGGGAAACTCGCCTGAAACAAAGTATAGGTTTTCATTATGTGAATAATTTTAAAATCTTAGCTCAAACGGCTGCAAAACCTGTTTGCCCAGCACGGGGATATTGAGTTCTATAAGATAAAGCCATAAACATGTTTGTCTGAGTCTTCTATCAAAAGTTACAGCGATTTATATGAAGTTGTTCAAAAACGCTTTATTTCGCCAAGACAATGCGTTTCTCACTGTTACATGCATTTGAATGGGAAACTCGCCTGAGACAAAGTATAGGTTTTCATTATGTGAATAATTTTAAAATCTTAGCTCAAACGGCTGCAAAACCTGTTTGCCCAGCACGGGGATATTGAGTTCTATAAGATAAAGCCATAAACATGTTTGTCTGAGTCTTCTATCAAAAGTTACAGCGATTTATATGAAGTTGTTCAAAAACGCTTTATTTCGCCAAGACAATGCGTTTCTCACTGTTACATGCATTTGAATGGGAAACTCGCCTGAAACAAAGTATAGGTTTTCATTATGTGAATAATTTTAAAATCTTAGCTCAAACGGCTGCAAAACCTGTTTGCCCAGCACGGGGATATTGAGTTCTATAAGATAAAGCCATATGTTTGTCTGAGTCTTCTATCAAAAGTTACAGCGATTTATATGAAGTTGTTCAAAAACGCTTTATTTCGCCAAGACAATGCGATTCTCACTGTTACATGCATTTGAATGGGAAACTCGCCTGAAACAAAGTATAGGTTTTCATTATGTGAATAATTTTAAAATCTTAGCTCAAACGGCTGCAAAACCTGTTTGCCCAGCACGGGGATATTGAGTTCTATAAGATAAAGCCATAAACATGTTTGTCTGAGTCTTCTATCAAAAGTTACAGCGATTTATATGAAGTTGTTCAAAAACGCTTTATTTCGCCAAGACAATGCGTTTCTCACTGTTACATGCATTTGAATGGGAAACTCGCCTGAAACAAAGTATAGGTTTTCATTATGTGAATAATTTTAAAATCTTAGCTCAAACGGCTGCAAAACCTGTTTGCCCAGCACGGGGATATTGAGTTCTATAAGATAAAGCCATAAACATGTTTGTCTGAGTCTTCTATCAAAAGTTACAGCGATTTATATGAAGTTGTTCAAAAACGCTTTATTTCGCCAAGACAGTGTGTTTCTCACTGTTACATGCATTTGAATGGGAAACTCGCCTGAAACAAAGTATAGGTTTTCATTATGTGAATAATTTTAAAATCTTAGCTCAAACGGCTGCAAAACCTGTTTGCCCAGCACGGGGATATTGAGTTCTATAAGATAAAGCCATAAACATGTTTGTCTGAGTCTTCTATCAAAAGTTACAGCGATTTATATGAAGTTGTTCAAAAACGCTTTATTTCGCCAAGACAATGCGTTTCTCACTGTTACATGCATTTGAATGGGAAACTCGCCTGAGACAAAGTATAGGTTTTCATTATGTGAATAATTTTAAAATCTTAGCTCAAACGGCTGCAAAACCTGTTTGCCCAGCACGGGGATATTGAGTTCTATAAGATAAAGCCATAAACATGTTTGTCTGAGTCTTCTATCAAAAGTTACAGCGATTTATATGAAGTTGTTCAAAAACGCTTTATTTCGCCAAGACAATGCGTTTCTCACTGTTACATGCATTTGAATGGGAAACTCGCCTGAAACAAAGTATAGGTTTTCATTATGTGAATAATTTTAAAATCTTAGCTCAAACGGCTGCAAAACCTGTTTGCCCAGCACGGGGATATTGAGTTCTATAAGATAAAGCCATAAACATGTTTGTCTGAGTCTTCTATCAAAAGTTACAGCGATTTATATGAAGTTGTTCAAAAACGCTTTATTTCGCCAAGACAATGCGTTTCTCACTGTTACATGCATTTGAATGGGAAACTCGCCTGAAACAAAGTATAGGTTTTCATTATGTGAATAATTTTAAAATCTTAGCTCAAACGGCTGCAAAACCTGTTTGCCCAGCACGGGGATATTGAGTTCTATAAGATAAAGCCATATGTTTGTCTGAGTCTTCTATCAAAAGTTACAGCGATTTATATGAAGTTGTTCAAAAACGCTTTATTTCGCCAAGACAATGCGTTTCTCACTGTTACATGCATTTGAATGGGAAACTCGCCTGAAACAAAGTATAGGTTTTCATTATGTGAATAATTTTAAAATCTTAGCTCAAACGGCTGCAAAACCTGTTTGCCCAGCACGGGGATATTGAGTTCTATAAGATAAAGCCATAAACATGTTTGTCTGAGTCTTCTATCAAAAGTTACAGCGATTTATATGAAGTTGTTCAAAAACGCTTTATTTCGCCAAGACAATGCGTTTCTCACTGTTACATGCATTTGAATGGGAAACTCGCCTGAAACAAAGTATAGGTTTTCATTATGTGAATAATTTTAAAATCTTAGCTCAAACGGCTGCAAAACCTGTTTGCCCAGCACGGGGATATTGAGTTCTATAAGATAAAGCCATATGTTTGTCTGAGTCTTCTATCAAAAGTTACAGCGATTTATATGAAGTTGTTCAAAAACGCTTTATTTCGCCAAGACAATGCGTTTCTCACTGTTACATGCATTTGAATGGGAAACTCGCCTGAAACAAAGTATAGGTTTTCATTATGTGAATAATTTTAAAATCTTAGCTCAAACGGCTGCAAAACCTGTTTGCCCAGCACGGGGATATTGAGTTCTATAAGATAAAGCCATAAACATGTTTGTCTGAGTCTTCTATCAAAAGTTACAGCGATTTATATGAAGTTGTTCAAAAACGCTTTATTTCGCCAAGACAATGCGTTTCTCACTGTTACATGCATTTGAATGGGAAACTCGCCTGAAACAAAGTATAGGTTTTCATTATGTGAATAATTTTAAAATCTTAGCTCAAACGGCTGCAAAACCTGTTTGCCCAGCACGGGGATATTGAGTTCTATAAGATAAAGCCATATGTTTGTCTGAGTCTTCTATCAAAAGTTACAGCGATTTATATGAAGTTGTTCAAAAACGCTTTATTTCGCCAAGACAATGCGTTTCTCACTGTTACATGCATTTGAATGGGAAACTCGCCTGAAACAAAGTATAGGTTTTCATTATGTGAATAATTTTAAAATCTTAGCTCAAACGGCTGCAAAACCTGTTTGCCCAGCACGGGGATATTGAGTTCTATAAGATAAAGCCATAAACATGTTTGTCTGAGTCTTCTATCAAAAGTTACAGCGATTTATATGAAGTTGTTCAAAAACGCTTTATTTCGCCAAGACAATGCGTTTCTCACTGTTACATGCATTTGAATGGGAAACTCGCCTGAAACAAAGTATAGGTTTTCATTATGTGAATAATTTTAAAATCTTAGCTCAAACGGCTGCAAAACCTGTTTGCCCAGCACGGGGATATTGAGTTCTATAAGATAAAGCCATATGTTTGTCTGAGTCTTCTATCAAAAGTTACAGCGATTTATATGAAGTTGTTCAAAAACGCTTTATTTCGCCAAGACAATGCGTTTCTCACTGTTACATGCATTTGAATGGGAAACTCGCCTGAGACAAAGTATAGGTTTTCATTATGTGAATAATTTTAAAATCTTAGCTCAAACGGCTGCAAAACCTGTTTGCCCAGCACGGGGATATTGAGTTCTATAAGATAAAGCCATATGTTTGTCTGAGTCTTCTATCAAAAGTTACAGCGATTTATATGAAGTTGTTCAAAAACGCTTTATTTCGCCAAGACAATGCGTTTCTCACTGTTACATGCATTTGAATGGGAAACTCGCCTGAAACAAAGTATAGGTTTTCATTATGTGAATAATTTTAAAATCTTAGCTCAAACGGCTGCAAAACCTGTTTGCCCAGCACGGGGATATTGAGTTCTATAAGATAAAGCCATAAACATGTTTGTCTGAGTCTTCTATCAAAAGTTACAGCGATTTATATGAAGTTGTTCAAAAACGCTTTATTTCGCCAAGACAATGCGTTTCTCACTGTTACATGCATTTGAATGGGAAACTCGCCTGAAACAAAGTATAGGTTTTCATTATGTGAATAATTTTAAAATCTTAGCTCAAACGGCTGCAAAACCTGTTTGCCCAGCACGGGGATATTGAGTTCTATAAGATAAAGCCATATGTTTGTCTGAGTCTTCTATCAAAAGTTACAGCGATTTATATGAAGTTGTTCAAAAAAAACTTTATTTCGCCAAGACAATGCGTTTCTCACTGTTACATGCATTTGAATGGGAAACTCGCCTGAGACAAAGTATAGGTTTTCATTATGTGAATAATTTTAAAATCTTAGCTCAAACGGCTGCAAAACCTGTTTGCCCAGCACGGGGATATTGAGTTCTATAAGATAAAGCCATATGTTTGTCTGAGTCTTCTATCAAAGGTTACAGCGATTTATATGAAGTTGTTCAAAAACGCTTTATTTCGCCAAGACAATGCGTTTCTCACTGTTACATGCATTTGAATGGGAAACTCGCCTGAGACAAAGTATAGGTTTTCATTATGTGAATAATTTTAAAATCTTAGCTCAAACGGCTGCAAAACCTGTTTGCCCAGCACGGGGATATTGAGTTCTATAAGATAAAGCCATAAACATGTTTGTCTGAGTCTTCTATCAAAGGTTACAGCGATTTATATGAAGTTGTTCAAAAACGCTTTATTTCGCCAAGACAATGCGTTTCTCACTGTTACATGCATTTGAATGGGAAACTCGCCTGAAACAAAGTATAGGTTTTCATTATGTGAATAATTTTAAAATCTTAGCTCAAACGGCTGCAAAACCTGTTTGCCCAGCACGGGGATATTGAGTTCTATAAGATAAAGCCATATGTTTGTCTGAGTCTTCTATCAAAAGTTACAGCGATTTATATGAAGTTGTTCAAAAAAAACTTTATTTCGCCAAGACAATGCGTTTCTCACTGTTACATGCATTTGAATGGGAAACTCGCCTGAGACAAAGTATAGGTTTTCATTATGTGAATAATTTTAAAATCTTAGCTCAAACGGCTGCAAAACCTGTTTGCCCAGCACGGGGATATTGAGTTCTATAAGATAAAGCCATATGTTTGTCTGAGTCTTCTATCAAAGGTTACAGCGATTTATATGAAGTTGTTCAAAAACGCTTTATTTCGCCAAGACAATGCGTTTCTCACTGTTACATGCATTTGAATGGGAAACTCGCCTGAGACAAAGTATAGGTTTTCATTATGTGAATAATTTTAAAATCTTAGCTCAAACGGCTGCAAAACCTGTTTGCCCAGCACGGGGATATTGAGTTCTATAAGATAAAGCCATAAACATGTTTGTCTGAGTCTTCTATCAAAGGTTACAGCGATTTATATGAAGTTGTTCAAAAACGCTTTATTTCGCCAAGACAATGCGTTTCTCACTGTTACATGCATTTGAATGGGAAACTCGCCTGAAACAAAGTATAGGTTTTCATTATGTGAATAATTTTAAAATCTTAGCTCAAACGGCTGCAAAACCTGTTTGCCCAGCACGGGGATATTGAGTTCTATAAGATAAAGCCATATGTTTGTCTGAGTCTTCTATCAAAAGTTACAGCGATTTATATGAAGTTGTTCAAAAACGCTTTATTTCGCCAAGACAATGCGTTTCTCACTGTTACATGCATTTGAATGGGAAACTCGCCTGAGACAAAGTATAGGTTTTCATTATGTGAATAATTTTAAAATCTTAGCTCAAACGGCTGCAAAACCTGTTTGCCCAGCACGGGGATATTGAGTTCTATAAGATAAAGCCATATGTTTGTCTGAGTCTTCTATCAAAAGTTACAGCGATTTATATGAAGTTGTTCAAAAACGCTTTATTTCGCCAAGACAATGCGTTTCTCACTGTTACATGCATTTGAATGGGAAACTCGCCTGAAACAAAGTATAGGTTTTCATTATGTGAATAATTTTAAAATCTTAGCTCAAACGGCTGCAAAACCTGTTTGCCCAGCACGGGGATATTGAGTTCTATAAGATAAAGCCATAAACATGTTTGTCTGAGTCTTCTATCAAAAGTTACAGCGATTTATATGAAGTTGTTCAAAAACGCTTTATTTCGCCAAGACAATGCGTTTCTCACTGTTACATGCATTTGAATGGGAAACTCGCCTGAAACAAAGTATAGGTTTTCATTATGTGAATAATTTTAAAATCTTAGCTCAAACGGCTGCAAAACCTGTTTGCCCAGCACGGGGATATTGAGTTCTATAAGATAAAGCCATAAACATGTTTGTCTGAGTCTTCTATCAAAAGTTACAGCGATTTATATGAAGTTGTTCAAAAACGCTTTATTTCGCCAAGACAATGCGTTTCTCACTGTTACATGCATTTGAATGGGAAACTCGCCTGAAACAAAGTATAGGTTTTCATTATGTGAATAATTTTAAAATCTTAGCTCAAACGGCTGCAAAACCTGTTTGCCCAGCACGGGGATATTGAGTTCTATAAGATAAAGCCATATGTTTGTCTGAGTCTTCTATCAAAAGTTACAGCGATTTATATGAAGTTGTTCAAAAACGCTTTATTTCGCCAAGACAATGCGTTTCTCACTGTTACATGCATTTGAATGGGAAACTCGCCTGAAACAAAGTATAGGTTTTCATTATGTGAATAATTTTAAAATCTTAGCTCAAACGGCTGCAAAACCTGTTTGCCCAGCACGGGGATATTGAGTTCTATAAGATAAAGCCATATGTTTGTCTGAGTCTTCTATCAAAAGTTACAGCGATTTATATGAAGTTGTTCAAAAACGCTTTATTTCGCCAAGACAGTGTGTTTCTCACTGTTACATGCATTTGAATGGGAAACTCGCCTGAAACAAAGTATAGGTTTTCATTATGTGAATAATTTTAAAATCTTAGCTCAAACGGCTGCAAAACCTGTTTGCCCAGCACGGGGATATTGAGTTCTATAAGATAAAGCCATATGTTTGTCTGAGTCTTCTATCAAAAGTTACAGCGATTTATATGAAGTTGTTCAAAAACGCTTTATTTCGCCAAGACAATGCGTTTCTCACTGTTACATGCATTTGAATGGGAAACTCGCCTGAAACAAAGTATAGGTTTTCATTATGTGAATAATTTTAAAATCTTAGCTCAAACGGCTGCAAAACCTGTTTGCCCAGCACGGGGATATTGAGTTCTATAAGATAAAGCCATATGTTTGTCTGAGTCTTCTATCAAAAGTTACAGCGATTTATATGAAGTTGTTCAAAAACGCTTTATTTCGCCAAGACAGTGTGTTTCTCACTGTTACATGCATTTGAATGGGAAACTCGCCTGAAACAAAGTATAGGTTTTCATTATGTGAATAATTTTAAAATCTTAGCTCAAACGGCTGCAAAACCTGTTTGCCCAGCACGGGGATATTGAGTTCTATAAGATAAAGCCATAAACATGTTTGTCTGAGTCTTCTATCAAAAGTTACAGCGATTTATATGAAGTTGTTCAAAAACGCTTTATTTCGCCAAGACAATGCGTTTCTCACTGTTACATGCATTTGAATGGGAAACTCGCCTGAAACAAAGTATAGGTTTTCATTATGTGAATAATTTTAAAATCTTAGCTCAAACGGCTGCAAAACCTGTTTGCCCAGCACGGGGATATTGAGTTCTATAAGATAAAGCCATATGTTTGTCTGAGTCTTCTATCAAAAGTTACAGCGATTTATATGAAGTTGTTCAAAAAAACTTTATTTCGCCAAGACAATGCGTTTCTCACTGTTACATGCATTTGAATGGGAAACTCGCCTGAAACAAAGTATAGGTTTTCATTATGTGAATAATTTTAAAATCTTAGCTCAAACGGCTGCAAAACCTGTTTGCCCAGCACGGGGATATTGAGTTCTATAAGATAAAGCCATAAACATGTTTGTCTGAGTCTTCTATCAAAAGTTACAGCGATTTATATGAAGTTGTTCAAAAACGCTTTATTTCGCCAAGACAGTGTGTTTCTCACTGTTACATGCATTTGAATGGGAAACTCGCCTGAAACAAAGTATAGGTTTTCATTATGTGAATAATTTTAAAATCTTAGCTCAAACGGCTGCAAAACCTGTTTGCCCAGCACGGGGATATTGAGTTCTATAAGATAAAGCCATATGTTTGTCTGAGTCTTCTATCAAAAGTTACAGCGATTTATATGAAGTTGTTCAAAAACGCTTTATTTCGCCAAGACAATGCGTTTCTCACTGTTACATGCATTTGAATGGGAAACTCGCCTGAAACAAAGTATAGGTTTTCATTATGTGAATAATTTTAAAATCTTAGCTCAAACGGCTGCAAAACCTGTTTGCCCAGCACGGGGATATTGAGTTCTATAAGATAAAGCCATATGTTTGTCTGAGTCTTCTATCAAAAGTTACAGCGATTTATATGAAGTTGTTCAAAAACGCTTTATTTCGCCAAGACAGTGTGTTTCTCACTGTTACATGCATTTGAATGGGAAACTCGCCTGAAACAAAGTATAGGTTTTCATTATGTGAATAATTTTAAAATCTTAGCTCAAACGGCTGCAAAACCTGTTTGCCCAGCACGGGGATATTGAGTTCTATAAGATAAAGCCATAAACATGTTTGTCTGAGTCTTCTATCAAAAGTTACAGCGATTTATATGAAGTTGTTCAAAAACGCTTTATTTCGCCAAGACAATGCGTTTCTCACTGTTACATGCATTTGAATGGGAAACTCGCCTGAAACAAAGTATAGGTTTTCATTATGTGAATAATTTTAAAATCTTAGCTCAAACGGCTGCAAAACCTGTTTGCCCAGCACGGGGATATTGAGTTCTATAAGATAAAGCCATATGTTTGTCTGAGTCTTCTATCAAAAGTTACAGCGATTTATATGAAGTTGTTCAAAAAAACTTTATTTCGCCAAGACAATGCGTTTCTCACTGTTACATGCATTTGAATGGGAAACTCGCCTGAAACAAAGTATAGGTTTTCATTATGTGAATAATTTTAAAATCTTAGCTCAAACGGCTGCAAAACCTGTTTGCCCAGCACGGGGATATTGAGTTCTATAAGATAAAGCCATAAACATGTTTGTCTGAGTCTTCTATCAAAAGTTACAGCGATTTATATGAAGTTGTTCAAAAACGCTTTATTTCGCCAAGACAATGCGTTTCTCACTGTTACATGCATTTGAATGGGAAACTCGCCTGAAACAAAGTATAGGTTTTCATTATGTGAATAATTTTAAAATCTTAGCTCAAACGGCTGCAAAACCTGTTTGCCCAGCACGGGGATATTGAGTTCTATAAGATAAAGCCATATGTTTGTCTGAGTCTTCTATCAAAAGTTACAGCGATTTATATGAAGTTGTTCAAAAACGCTTTATTTCGCCAAGACAATGCGTTTCTCACTGTTACATGCATTTGAATGGGAAACTCGCCTGAAACAAAGTATAGGTTTTCATTATGTGAATAATTTTAAAATCTTAGCTCAAACGGCTGCAAAACCTGTTTGCCCAGCACGGGGATATTGAGTTCTATAAGATAAAGCCATAAACATGTTTGTCTGAGTCTTCTATCAAAAGTTACAGCGATTTATATGAAGTTGTTCAAAAACGCTTTATTTCGCCAAGACAATGCGTTTCTCACTGTTACATGCATTTGAATGGGAAACTCGCCTGAAACAAAGTATAGGTTTTCATTATGTGAATAATTTTAAAATCTTAGCTCAAACGGCTGCAAAACCTGTTTGCCCAGCACGGGGATATTGAGTTCTATAAGATAAAGCCATATGTTTGTCTGAGTCTTCTATCAAAAGTTACAGCGATTTATATGAAGTTGTTCAAAAACGCTTTATTTCGCCAAGACAATGCGTTTCTCACTGTTACATGCATTTGAATGGGAAACTCGCCTGAAACAAAGTATAGGTTTTCATTATGTGAATAATTTTAAAATCTTAGCTCAAACGGCTGCAAAACCTGTTTGCCCAGCACGGGGATATTGAGTTCTATAAGATAAAGCCATAAACATGTTTGTCTGAGTCTTCTATCAAAAGTTACAGCGATTTATATGAAGTTGTTCAAAAACGCTTTATTTCGCCAAGACAATGCGTTTCTCACTGTTACATGCATTTGAATGGGAAACTCGCCTGAAACAAAGTATAGGTTTTCATTATGTGAATAATTTTAAAATCTTAGCTCAAACGGCTGCAAAACCTGTTTGCCCAGCACGGGGATATTGAGTTCTATAAGATAAAGCCATATGTTTGTCTGAGTCTTCTATCAAAAGTTACAGCGATTTATATGAAGTTGTTCAAAAACGCTTTATTTCGCCAAGACAATGCGTTTCTCACTGTTACATGCATTTGAATGGGAAACTCGCCTGAAACAAAGTATAGGTTTTCATTATGTGAATAATTTTAAAATCTTAGCTCAAACGGCTGCAAAACCTGTTTGCCCAGCACGGGGATATTGAGTTCTATAAGATAAAGCCATAAACATGTTTGTCTGAGTCTTCTATCAAAAGTTACAGCGATTTATATGAAGTTGTTCAAAAACGCTTTATTTCGCCAAGACAGTGCGTTTCTCACTGTTACATGCATTTGAATGGGAAACTCGCCTGAAACAAAGTATAGGTTTTCATTATGTGAATAATTTTAAAATCTTAGCTCAAACGGCTGCAAAACCTGTTTGCCCAGCACGGGGATATTGAGTTCTATAAGATAAAGCCATATGTTTGTCTGAGTCTTCTATCAAAAGTTACAGCGATTTATATGAAGTTGTTCAAAAACGCTTTATTTCGCCAAGACAATGCGTTTCTCACTGTTACATGCATTTGAATGGGAAACTCGCCTGAAACAAAGTATAGGTTTTCATTATGTGAATAATTTTAAAATCTTAGCTCAAACGGCTGCAAAACCTGTTTGCCCAGCACGGGGATATTGAGTTCTATAAGATAAAGCCATAAACATGTTTGTCTGAGTCTTCTATCAAAAGTTACAGCGATTTATATGAAGTTGTTCAAAAACGCTTTATTTCGCCAAGACAATGCGTTTCTCACTGTTACATGCATTTGAATGGGAAACTCGCCTGAAACAAAGTATAGGTTTTCATTATGTGAATAATTTTAAAATCTTAGCTCAAACGGCTGCAAAACCTGTTTGCCCAGCACGGGGATATTGAGTTCTATAAGATAAAGCCATATGTTTGTCTGAGTCTTCTATCAAAAGTTACAGCGATTTATATGAAGTTGTTCAAAAAAAACTTTATTTCGCCAAGACAATGCGTTTCTCACTGTTACATGCATTTGAATGGGAAACTCGCCTGAGACAAAGTATAGGTTTTCATTATGTGAATAATTTTAAAATCTTAGCTCAAACGGCTGCAAAACCTGTTTGCCCAGCACGGGGATATTGAGTTCTATAAGATAAAGCCATAAACATGTTTGTCTGAGTCTTCTATCAAAAGTTACAGCGATTTATATGAAGTTGTTCAAAAACGCTTTATTTCGCCAAGACAATGCGTTTCTCACTGTTACATGCATTTGAATGGGAAACTCGCCTGAAACAAAGTATAGGTTTTCATTATGTGAATAATTTTAAAATCTTAGCTCAAACGGCTGCAAAACCTGTTTGCCCAGCACGGGGATATTGAGTTCTATAAGATAAAGCCATATGTTTGTCTGAGTCTTCTATCAAAAGTTACAGCGATTTATATGAAGTTGTTCAAAAAAAACTTTATTTCGCCAAGACAATGCGTTTCTCACTGTTACATGCATTTGAATGGGAAACTCGCCTGAGACAAAGTATAGGTTTTCATTATGTGAATAATTTTAAAATCTTAGCTCAAACGGCTGCAAAACCTGTTTGCCCAGCACGGGGATATTGAGTTCTATAAGATAAAGCCATATGTTTGTCTGAGTCTTCTATCAAAAGTTACAGCGATTTATATGAAGTTGTTCAAAAACGCTTTATTTCGCCAAGACAATGCGTTTCTCACTGTTACATGCATTTGAATGGGAAACTCGCCTGAAACAAAGTATAGATTTTCATTATGTGAATAATTTTAAAATCTTAGCTCAAACGGCTGCAAAACCTGTTTGCCCAGCACGGGGATATTGAGTTCTATAAGATAAAGCCATAAACATGTTTGTCTGAGTCTTCTATCAAAAGTTACAGCGATTTATATGAAGTTGTTCAAAAACGCTTTATTTCGCCAAGACAATGCGTTTCTCACTGTTACATGCATTTGAATGGGAAACTCGCCTGAAACAAAGTATAGGTTTTCATTATGTGAATAATTTTAAAATCTTAGCTCAAACGGCTGCAAAACCTGTTTGCCCAGCACGGGGATATTGAGTTCTATAAGATAAAGCCATATGTTTGTCTGAGTCTTCTATCAAAAGTTACAGCGATTTATATGAAGTTGTTCAAAAACGCTTTATTTCGCCAAGACAATGCGTTTCTCACTGTTACATGCATTTGAATGGGAAACTCGCCTGAAACAAAGTATAGGTTTTCATTATGTGAATAATTTTAAAATCTTAGCTCAAACGGCTGCAAAACCTGTTTGCCCAGCACGGGGATATTGAGTTCTATAAGATAAAGCCATATGTTTGTCTGAGTCTTCTATCAAAAGTTACAGCGATTTATATGAAGTTGTTCAAAAAAAACTTTATTTCGCCAAGACAATGCGTTTCTCACTGTTACATGCATTTGAATGGGAAACTCGCCTGAGACAAAGTATAGGTTTTCATTATGTGAATAATTTTAAAATCTTAGCTCAAACGGCTGCAAAACCTGTTTGCCCAGCACGGGGATATTGAGTTCTATAAGATAAAGCCATAAACATGTTTGTCTGAGTCTTCTATCAAAAGTTACAGCGATTTATATGAAGTTGTTCAAAAACGCTTTATTTCGCCAAGACAATGCGTTTCTCACTGTTACATGCATTTGAATGGGAAACTCGCCTGAAACAAAGTATAGGTTTTCATTATGTGAATAATTTTAAAATCTTAGCTCAAACGGCTGCAAAACCTGTTTGCCCAGCACGGGGATATTGAGTTCTATAAGATAAAGCCATAAACATGTTTGTCTGAGTCTTCTATCAAAAGTTACAGCGATTTATATGAAGTTGTTCAAAAAAAACTTTATTTCGCCAAGACAATGCGTTTCTCACTGTTACATGCATTTGAATGGGAAACTCGCCTGAGACAAAGTATAGGTTTTCATTATGTGAATAATTTTAAAATCTTAGCTCAAACGGCTGCAAAACCTGTTTGCCCAGCACGGGGATATTGAGTTCTATAAGATAAAGCCATATGTTTGTCTGAGTCTTCTATCAAAAGTTACAGCGATTTATATGAAGTTGTTCAAAAACGCTTTATTTCGCCAAGACAATGCGTTTCTCACTGTTACATGCATTTGAATGGGAAACTCGCCTGAAACAAAGTATAGGTTTTCATTATGTGAATAATTTTAAAATCTTAGCTCAAACGGCTGCAAAACCTGTTTGCCCAGCACGGGGATATTGAGTTCTATAAGATAAAGCCATATGTTTGTCTGAGTCTTCTATCAAAAGTTACAGCGATTTATATGAAGTTGTTCAAAAACGCTTTATTTCGCCAAGACAATGCGTTTCTCACTGTTACATGCATTTGAATGGGAAACTCGCCTGAGACAAAGTATAGGTTTTCATTATGTGAATAATTTTAAAATCTTAGCTCAAACGGCTGCAAAACCTGTTTGCCCAGCACGGGGATATTGAGTTCTATAAGATAAAGCCATAAACATGTTTGTCTGAGTCTTCTATCAAAAGTTACAGCGATTTATATGAAGTTGTTCAAAAACGCTTTATTTCGCCAAGACAATGCGTTTCTCACTGTTACATGCATTTGAATGGGAAACTCGCCTGAAACAAAGTATAGGTTTTCATTATGTGAATAATTTTAAAATCTTAGCTCAAACGGCTGCAAAACCTGTTTGCCCAGCACGGGGATATTGAGTTCTATAAGATAAAGCCATATGTTTGTCTGAGTCTTCTATCAAAAGTTACAGCGATTTATATGAAGTTGTTCAAAAACGCTTTATTTCGCCAAGACAATGCGTTTCTCACTGTTACATGCATTTGAATGGGAAACTCGCCTGAAACAAAGTATAGGTTTTCATTATGTGAATAATTTTAAAATCTTAGCTCAAACGGCTGCAAAACCTTTTTGCCCAGCACGGGGATATTGAATTCTATAAGATAAAGCCATGAACATGTATTTCTGAGTCTTCTATCAAAGGTTACAGCTATTTATATGAAGTTGATGAAAAACGCTTTATTTCGCCAAGACAATGCGTTTCTCACTGTTACATGCATTTGAATGGGAAACTCGCCTGAAACAAAGTATAGGTTTTCATTATGTGAATAATTTTAAAATCTTAGCTCAAACGGCTGCAAAACCTGTTTGCCCAGCACGGGGATATTGAGTTCTATAAGATAAAGCCATAAACATGTTTGTCTGAGTCTTCTATCAAAAGTTACAGCGATTTATATGAAGTGGTTGAAAAACGCTTTATTTCGCCAAGACAGTGTGTTTCTCACTGTTACATGCATTTGAATGGGAAACTCGCCTGAAACAAAGTATAGATTTTCATTATGTGAATAATTTTAAAATCTTAGCTCAAACGGCTGCAAAACCTGTTTGCCCAGCACGGGGATATTGAGTTCTATAAGATAAAGCCATAAACATGTTTGTCTGAGTCTTCTATCAAAAGTTACAGCGATTTATATGAAGTTGTTCAAAAACGCTTTATTTCGCCAAGACAATGCGTTTCTCACTGTTACATGCATTTGAATGGGAAACTCGCCTGAAACAAAGTATAGGTTTTCATTATGTGAATAATTTTAAAATCTTAGCTCAAACGGCTGCAAAACCTGTTTGCCCAGCACGGGGATATTGAGTTCTATAAGATAAAGCCATATGTTTGTCTGAGTCTTCTATCAAAAGTTACAGCGATTTATATGAAGTTGTTCAAAAACGCTTTATTTCGCCAAGACAATGCGTTTCTCACTGTTACATGCATTTGAATGGGAAACTCGCCTGAAACAAAGTATAGGTTTTCATTATGTGAATAATTTTAAAATCTTAGCTCAAACGGCTGCAAAACCTGTTTGCCCAGCACGGGGATATTGAGTTCTATAAGATAAAGCCATATGTTTGTCTGAGTCTTCTATCAAAAGTTACAGCGATTTATATGAAGTTGTTCAAAAACGCTTTATTTCGCCAAGACAATGCGTTTCTCACTGTTACATGCATTTGAATGGGAAACTCGCCTGAAACAAAGTATAGGTTTTCATTATGTGAATAATTTTAAAATCTTAGCTCAAACGGCTGCAAAACCTGTTTGCCCAGCACGGGGATATTGAGTTCTATAAGATAAAGCCATAAACATGTTTGTCTGAGTCTTCTATCAAAAGTTACAGCGATTTATATGAAGTTGTTCAAAAACGCTTTATTTCGCCAAGACAATGCGTTTCTCACTGTTACATGCATTTGAATGGGAAACTCGCCTGAAACAAAGTATAGGTTTTCATTATGTGAATAATTTTAAAATCTTAGCTCAAACGGCTGCAAAACCTGTTTGCCCAGCACGGGGATATTGAGTTCTATAAGATAAAGCCATATGTTTGTCTGAGTCTTCTATCAAAAGTTACAGCGATTTATATGAAGTTGTTCAAAAACGCTTTATTTCGCCAAGACAATGCGTTTCTCACTGTTACATGCATTTGAATGGGAAACTCGCCTGAAACAAAGTATAGGTTTTCATTATGTGAATAATTTTAAAATCTTAGCTCAAACGGCTGCAAAACCTGTTTGCCCAGCACGGGGATATTGAGTTCTATAAGATAAAGCCATAAACATGTTTGTCTGAGTCTTCTATCAAAAGTTACAGCGATTTATATGAAGTGGTTGAAAAACGCTTTATTTCGCCAAGACAGTGTGTTTCTCACTGTTACATGCATTTGAATGGGAAACTCGCCTGAAACAAAGTATAGATTTTCATTATGTGAATAATTTTAAAATCTTAGCTCAAACGGCTGCAAAACCTGTTTGCCCAGCACGGGGATATTGAGTTCTATAAGATAAAGCCATAAACATGTTTGTCTGAGTCTTCTATCAAAAGTTACAGCGATTTATATGAAGTTGTTCAAAAACGCTTTATTTCGCCAAGACAATGCGTTTCTCACTGTTACATGCATTTGAATGGGAAACTCGCCTGAAACAAAGTATAGGTTTTCATTATGTGAATAATTTTAAAATCTTAGCTCAAACGGCTGCAAAACCTGTTTGCCCAGCACGGGGATATTGAGTTCTATAAGATAAAGCCATAAACATGTTTGTCTGAGTCTTCTATCAAAAGTTACAGCGATTTATATGAAGTGGTTGAAAAACGCTTTATTTCGCCAAGACAGTGTGTTTCTCACTGTTACATGCATTTGAATGGGAAACTCGCCTGAAACAAAGTATAGATTTTCATTATGTGAATAATTTTAAAATCTTAGCTCAAACGGCTGCAAAACCTGTTTGCCCAGCACGGGGATATTGAGTTCTATAAGATAAAGCCATAAACATGTTTGTCTGAGTCTTCTATCAAAAGTTACAGCGATTTATATGAAGTTGTTCAAAAACGCTTTATTTCGCCAAGACAATGCGTTTCTCACTGTTACATGCATTTGAATGGGAAACTCGCCTGAAACAAAGTATAGGTTTTCATTATGTGAATAATTTTAAAATCTTAGCTCAAACGGCTGCAAAACCTGTTTGCCCAGCACGGGGATATTGAGTTCTATAAGATAAAGCCATATGTTTGTCTGAGTCTTCTATCAAAAGTTACAGCGATTTATATGAAGTTGTTCAAAAACGCTTTATTTCGCCAAGACAATGCGTTTCTCACTGTTACATGCATTTGAATGGGAAACTCGCCTGAAACAAAGTATAGGTTTTCATTATGTGAATAATTTTAAAATCTTAGCTCAAACGGCTGCAAAACCTGTTTGCCCAGCACGGGGATATTGAGTTCTATAAGATAAAGCCATATGTTTGTCTGAGTCTTCTATCAAAAGTTACAGCGATTTATATGAAGTTGTTCAAAAACGCTTTATTTCGCCAAGACAATGCGTTTCTCACTGTTACATGCATTTGAATGGGAAACTCGCCTGAAACAAAGTATAGGTTTTCATTATGTGAATAATTTTAAAATCTTAGCTCAAACGGCTGCAAAACCTGTTTGCCCAGCACGGGGATATTGAGTTCTATAAGATAAAGCCATAAACATGTTTGTCTGAGTCTTCTATCAAAAGTTACAGCGATTTATATGAAGTTGTTCAAAAACGCTTTATTTCGCCAAGACAATGCGTTTCTCACTGTTACATGCATTTGAATGGGAAACTCGCCTGAAACAAAGTATAGGTTTTCATTATGTGAATAATTTTAAAATCTTAGCTCAAACGGCTGCAAAACCTGTTTGCCCAGCACGGGGATATTGAGTTCTATAAGATAAAGCCATATGTTTGTCTGAGTCTTCTATCAAAAGTTACAGCGATTTATATGAAGTTGTTCAAAAACGCTTTATTTCGCCAAGACAATGCGTTTCTCACTGTTACATGCATTTGAATGGGAAACTCGCCTGAAACAAAGTATAGGTTTTCATTATGTGAATAATTTTAAAATCTTAGCTCAAACGGCTGCAAAACCTGTTTGCCCAGCACGGGGATATTGAGTTCTATAAGATAAAGCCATAAACATGTTTGTCTGAGTCTTCTATCAAAAGTTACAGCGATTTATATGAAGTGGTTGAAAAACGCTTTATTTCGCCAAGACAGTGTGTTTCTCACTGTTACATGCATTTGAATGGGAAACTCGCCTGAAACAAAGTATAGATTTTCATTATGTGAATAATTTTAAAATCTTAGCTCAAACGGCTGCAAAACCTGTTTGCCCAGCACGGGGATATTGAGTTCTATAAGATAAAGCCATAAACATGTTTGTCTGAGTCTTCTATCAAAAGTTACAGCGATTTATATGAAGTTGTTCAAAAACGCTTTATTTCGCCAAGACAATGCGTTTCTCACTGTTACATGCATTTGAATGGGAAACTCGCCTGAAACAAAGTATAGGTTTTCATTATGTGAATAATTTTAAAATCTTAGCTCAAACGGCTGCAAAACCTGTTTGCCCAGCACGGGGATATTGAGTTCTATAAGATAAAGCCATATGTTTGTCTGAGTCTTCTATCAAAAGTTACAGCGATTTATATGAAGTTGTTCAAAAAAAACTTTATTTCGCCAAGACAATGCGTTTCTCACTGTTACATGCATTTGAATGGGAAACTCGCCTGAGACAAAGTATAGGTTTTCATTATGTGAATAATTTTAAAATCTTAGCTCAAACGGCTGCAAAACCTGTTTGCCCAGCACGGGGATATTGAGTTCTATAAGATAAAGCCATAAACATGTTTGTCTGAGTCTTCTATCAAAAGTTACAGCGATTTATATGAAGTTGTTCAAAAACGCTTTATTTCGCCAAGACAATGCGTTTCTCACTGTTACATGCATTTGAATGGGAAACTCGCCTGAAACAAAGTATAGGTTTTCATTATGTGAATAATTTTAAAATCTTAGCTCAAACGGCTGCAAAACCTGTTTGCCCAGCACGGGGATATTGAGTTCTATAAGATAAAGCCATATGTTTGTCTGAGTCTTCTATCAAAAGTTACAGCGATTTATATGAAGTTGTTCAAAAACGCTTTATTTCGCCAAGACAATGCGTTTCTCACTGTTACATGCATTTGAATGGGAAACTCGCCTGAGACAAAGTATAGGTTTTCATTATGTGAATAATTTTAAAATCTTAGCTCAAACGGCTGCAAAACCTGTTTGCCCAGCACGGGGATATTGAGTTCTATAAGATAAAGCCATAAACATGTTTGTCTGAGTCTTCTATCAAAAGTTACAGCGATTTATATGAAGTTGTTCAAAAACGCTTTATTTCGCCAAGACAATGCGTTTCTCACTGTTACATGCATTTGAATGGGAAACTCGCCTGAAACAAAGTATAGGTTTTCATTATGTGAATAATTTTAAAATCTTAGCTCAAACGGCTGCAAAACCTGTTTGCCCAGCACGGGGATATTGAGTTCTATAAGATAAAGCCATAAACATGTTTGTCTGAGTCTTCTATCAAAAGTTACAGCTATTTATATGAAGTGGTTGAAAAACGCTTTATTTCGCCAAGACAGTGTGTTTCTCACTGTTACATGCATTTGAATGGGAAACTCGCCTGAAACAAAGTATAGATTTTCATTATGTGAATAATTTTAAAATCTTAGCTCAAACGGCTGCAAAACCTGTTTGCCCAGCACGGGGATATTGAGTTCTATAAGATAAAGCCATAAACATGTTTGTCTGAGTCTTCTATCAAAAGTTACAGCGATTTATATGAAGTTGTTCAAAAACGCTTTATTTCGCCAAGACAATGCGTTTCTCACTGTTACATGCATTTGAATGGGAAACTCGCCTGAAACAAAGTATAGGTTTTCATTATGTGAATAATTTTAAAATCTTAGCTCAAACGGCTGCAAAACCTGTTTGCCCAGCACGGGGATATTGAGTTCTATAAGATAAAGCCATAAACATGTTTGTCTGAGTCTTCTATCAAAAGTTACAGCGATTTATATGAAGTTGTTCAAAAACGCTTTATTTCGCCAAGACAATGCGTTTCTCACTGTTACATGCATTTGAATGGGAAACTCGCCTGAAACAAAGTATAGGTTTTCATTATGTGAATAATTTTAAAATCTTAGCTCAAACGGCTGCAAAACCTGTTTGCCCAGCACGGGGATATTGAGTTCTATAAGATAAAGCCATATGTTTGTCTGAGTCTTCTATCAAAAGTTACAGCGATTTATATGAAGTTGTTCAAAAACGCTTTATTTCGCCAAGACAATGCGTTTCTCACTGTTACATGCATTTGAATGGGAAACTCGCCTGAGACAAAGTATAGGTTTTCATTATGTGAATAATTTTAAAATCTTAGCTCAAACGGCTGCAAAACCTGTTTGCCCAGCACGGGGATATTGAGTTCTATAAGATAAAGCCATAAACATGTTTGTCTGAGTCTTCTATCAAAAGTTACAGCGATTTATATGAAGTTGTTCAAAAACGCTTTATTTCGCCAAGACAATGCGTTTCTCACTGTTACATGCATTTGAATGGGAAACTCGCCTGAAACAAAGTATAGGTTTTCATTATGTGAATAATTTTAAAATCTTAGCTCAAACGGCTGCAAAACCTGTTTGCCCAGCACGGGGATATTGAGTTCTATAAGATAAAGCCATATGTTTGTCTGAGTCTTCTATCAAAAGTTACAGCGATTTATATGAAGTTGTTCAAAAACGCTTTATTTCGCCAAGACAATGCGTTTCTCACTGTTACATGCATTTGAATGGGAAACTCGCCTGAAACAAAGTATAGGTTTTCATTATGTGAATAATTTTAAAATCTTAGCTCAAACGGCTGCAAAACCTGTTTGCCCAGCACGGGGATATTGAGTTCTATAAGATAAAGCCATATGTTTGTCTGAGTCTTCTATCAAAAGTTACAGCGATTTATATGAAGTTGTTCAAAAACGCTTTATTTCGCCAAGACAATGCGTTTCTCACTGTTACATGCATTTGAATGGGAAACTCGCCTGAAACAAAGTATAGGTTTTCATTATGTGAATAATTTTAAAATCTTAGCTCAAACGGCTGCAAAACCTGTTTGCCCAGCACGGGGATATTGAGTTCTATAAGATAAAGCCATAAACATGTTTGTCTGAGTCTTCTATCAAAAGTTACAGCGATTTATATGAAGTTGTTCAAAAACGCTTTATTTCGCCAAGACAATGCGTTTCTCACTGTTACATGCATTTGAATGGGAAACTCGCCTGAAACAAAGTATAGGTTTTCATTATGTGAATAATTTTAAAATCTTAGCTCAAACGGCTGCAAAACCTGTTTGCCCAGCACGGGGATATTGAGTTCTATAAGATAAAGCCATATGTTTGTCTGAGTCTTCTATCAAAAGTTACAGCGATTTATATGAAGTTGTTCAAAAACGCTTTATTTCGCCAAGACAATGCGTTTCTCACTGTTACATGCATTTGAATGGGAAACTCGCCTGAGACAAAGTATAGGTTTTCATTATGTGAATAATTTTAAAATCTTAGCTCAAACGGCTGCAAAACCTGTTTGCCCAGCACGGGGATATTGAGTTCTATAAGATAAAGCCATAAACATGTTTGTCTGAGTCTTCTATCAAAAGTTACAGCGATTTATATGAAGTTGTTCAAAAACGCTTTATTTCGCCAAGACAATGCGTTTCTCACTGTTACATGCATTTGAATGGGAAACTCGCCTGAAACAAAGTATAGGTTTTCATTATGTGAATAATTTTAAAATCTTAGCTCAAACGGCTGCAAAACCTGTTTGCCCAGCACGGGGATATTGAGTTCTATAAGATAAAGCCATATGTTTGTCTGAGTCTTCTATCAAAAGTTACAGCGATTTATATGAAGTTGTTCAAAAACGCTTTATTTCGCCAAGACAATGCGTTTCTCACTGTTACATGCATTTGAATGGGAAACTCGCCTGAAACAAAGTATAGGTTTTCATTATGTGAATAATTTTAAAATCTTAGCTCAAACGGCTGCAAAACCTGTTTGCCCAGCACGGGGATATTGAGTTCTATAAGATAAAGCCATAAACATGTTTGTCTGAGTCTTCTATCAAAAGTTACAGCGATTTATATGAAGTGGTTGAAAAACGCTTTATTTCGCCAAGACAGTGTGTTTCTCACTGTTACATGCATTTGAATGGGAAACTCGCCTGAAACAAAGTATAGATTTTCATTATGTGAATAATTTTAAAATCTTAGCTCAAACGGCTGCAAAACCTGTTTGCCCAGCACGGGGATATTGAGTTCTATAAGATAAAGCCATAAACATGTTTGTCTGAGTCTTCTATCAAAAGTTACAGCGATTTATATGAAGTTGTTCAAAAACGCTTTATTTCGCCAAGACAATGCGTTTCTCACTGTTACATGCATTTGAATGGGAAACTCGCCTGAAACAAAGTATAGGTTTTCATTATGTGAATAATTTTAAAATCTTAGCTCAAACGGCTGCAAAACCTGTTTGCCCAGCACGGGGATATTGAGTTCTATAAGATAAAGCCATAAACATGTTTGTCTGAGTCTTCTATCAAAAGTTACAGCGATTTATATGAAGTTGTTCAAAAACGCTTTATTTCGCCAAGACAATGCGTTTCTCACTGTTACATGCATTTGAATGGGAAACTCGCCTGAAACAAAGTATAGGTTTTCATTATGTGAATAATTTTAAAATCTTAGCTCAAACGGCTGCAAAACCTGTTTGCCCAGCACGGGGATATTGAGTTCTATAAGATAAAGCCATATGTTTGTCTGAGTCTTCTATCAAAAGTTACAGCGATTTATATGAAGTTGTTCAAAAAAAACTTTATTTCGCCAAGACAATGCGTTTCTCACTGTTACATGCATTTGAATGGGAAACTCGCCTGAGACAAAGTATAGGTTTTCATTATGTGAATAATTTTAAAATCTTAGCTCAAACGGCTGCAAAACCTGTTTGCCCAGCACGGGGATATTGAGTTCTATAAGATAAAGCCATAAACATGTTTGTCTGAGTCTTCTATCAAAAGTTACAGCGATTTATATGAAGTTGTTCAAAAACGCTTTATTTCGCCAAGACAATGCGTTTCTCACTGTTACATGCATTTGAATGGGAAACTCGCCTGAAACAAAGTATAGGTTTTCATTATGTGAATAATTTTAAAATCTTAGCTCAAACGGCTGCAAAACCTGTTTGCCCAGCACGGGGATATTGAGTTCTATAAGATAAAGCCATATGTTTGTCTGAGTCTTCTATCAAAAGTTACAGCGATTTATATGAAGTTGTTCAAAAAAAACTTTATTTCGCCAAGACAATGCGTTTCTCACTGTTACATGCATTTGAATGGGAAACTCGCCTGAGACAAAGTATAGGTTTTCATTATGTGAATAATTTTAAAATCTTAGCTCAAACGGCTGCAAAACCTGTTTGCCCAGCACGGGGATATTGAGTTCTATAAGATAAAGCCATAAACATGTTTGTCTGAGTCTTCTATCAAAAGTTACAGCGATTTATATGAAGTTGTTCAAAAACGCTTTATTTCGCCAAGACAATGCGTTTCTCACTGTTACATGCATTTGAATGGGAAACTCGCCTGAAACAAAGTATAGGTTTTCATTATGTGAATAATTTTAAAATCTTAGCTCAAACGGCTGCAAAACCTGTTTGCCCAGCACGGGGATATTGAGTTCTATAAGATAAAGCCATATGTTTGTCTGAGTCTTCTATCAAAAGTTACAGCGATTTATATGAAGTTGTTCAAAAACGCTTTATTTCGCCAAGACAATGCGTTTCTCACTGTTACATGCATTTGAATGGGAAACTCGCCTGAGACAAAGTATAGGTTTTCATTATGTGAATAATTTTAAAATCTTAGCTCAAACGGCTGCAAAACCTGTTTGCCCAGCACGGGGATATTGAGTTCTATAAGATAAAGCCATAAACATGTTTGTCTGAGTCTTCTATCAAAAGTTACAGCGATTTATATGAAGTTGTTCAAAAACGCTTTATTTCGCCAAGACAATGCGTTTCTCACTGTTACATGCATTTGAATGGGAAACTCGCCTGAAACAAAGTATAGGTTTTCATTATGTGAATAATTTTAAAATCTTAGCTCAAACGGCTGCAAAACCTGTTTGCCCAGCACGGGGATATTGAGTTCTATAAGATAAAGCCATAAACATGTTTGTCTGAGTCTTCTATCAAAAGTTACAGCGATTTATATGAAGTTGTTCAAAAAAAACTTTATTTCGCCAAGACAATGCGTTTCTCACTGTTACATGCATTTGAATGGGAAACTCGCCTGAGACAAAGTATAGGTTTTCATTATGTGAATAATTTTAAAATCTTAGCTCAAACGGCTGCAAAACCTGTTTGCCCAGCACGGGGATATTGAGTTCTATAAGATAAAGCCATAAACATGTTTGTCTGAGTCTTCTATCAAAAGTTACAGCGATTTATATGAAGTTGTTCAAAAACGCTTTATTTCGCCAAGACAATGCGTTTCTCACTGTTACATGCATTTGAATGGGAAACTCGCCTGAAACAAAGTATAGGTTTTCATTATGTGAATAATTTTAAAATCTTAGCTCAAACGGCTGCAAAACCTGTTTGCCCAGCACGGGGATATTGAGTTCTATAAGATAAAGCCATATGTTTGTCTGAGTCTTCTATCAAAAGTTACAGCGATTTATATGAAGTTGTTCAAAAACGCTTTATTTCGCCAAGACAATGCGTTTCTCACTGTTACATGCATTTGAATGGGAAACTCGCCTGAGACAAAGTATAGGTTTTCATTATGTGAATAATTTTAAAATCTTAGCTCAAACGGCTGCAAAACCTGTTTGCCCAGCACGGGGATATTGAGTTCTATAAGATAAAGCCATAAACATGTTTGTCTGAGTCTTCTATCAAAAGTTACAGCGATTTATATGAAGTTGTTCAAAAACGCTTTATTTCGCCAAGACAATGCGTTTCTCACTGTTACATGCATTTGAATGGGAAACTCGCCTGAAACAAAGTATAGGTTTTCATTATGTGAATAATTTTAAAATCTTAGCTCAAACGGCTGCAAAACCTGTTTGCCCAGCACGGGGATATTGAGTTCTATAAGATAAAGCCATATGTTTGTCTGAGTCTTCTATCAAAAGTTACAGCGATTTATATGAAGTTGTTCAAAAACGCTTTATTTCGCCAAGACAATGCGTTTCTCACTGTTACATGCATTTGAATGGGAAACTCGCCTGAAACAAAGTATAGGTTTTCATTATGTGAATAATTTTAAAATCTTAGCTCAAACGGCTGCAAAACCTTTTTGCCCAGCACGGGGATATTGAATTCTATAAGATAAAGCCATGAACATGTATTTCTGAGTCTTCTATCAAAGGTTACAGCTATTTATATGAAGTTGATGAAAAACGCTTTATTTCGCCAAGACAATGCGTTTCTCACTGTTACATGCATTTGAATGGGAAACTCGCCTGAAACAAAGTATAGGTTTTCATTATGTGAATAATTTTAAAATCTTAGCTCAAACGGCTGCAAAACCTGTTTGCCCAGCACGGGGATATTGAGTTCTATAAGATAAAGCCATAAACATGTTTGTCTGAGTCTTCTATCAAAAGTTACAGCGATTTATATGAAGTGGTTGAAAAACGCTTTATTTCGCCAAGACAGTGTGTTTCTCACTGTTACATGCATTTGAATGGGAAACTCGCCTGAAACAAAGTATAGATTTTCATTATGTGAATAATTTTAAAATCTTAGCTCAAACGGCTGCAAAACCTGTTTGCCCAGCACGGGGATATTGAGTTCTATAAGATAAAGCCATAAACATGTTTGTCTGAGTCTTCTATCAAAAGTTACAGCGATTTATATGAAGTTGTTCAAAAACGCTTTATTTCGCCAAGACAATGCGTTTCTCACTGTTACATGCATTTGAATGGGAAACTCGCCTGAAACAAAGTATAGGTTTTCATTATGTGAATAATTTTAAAATCTTAGCTCAAACGGCTGCAAAACCTGTTTGCCCAGCACGGGGATATTGAGTTCTATAAGATAAAGCCATATGTTTGTCTGAGTCTTCTATCAAAAGTTACAGCGATTTATATGAAGTTGTTCAAAAACGCTTTATTTCGCCAAGACAATGCGTTTCTCACTGTTACATGCATTTGAATGGGAAACTCGCCTGAAACAAAGTATAGGTTTTCATTATGTGAATAATTTTAAAATCTTAGCTCAAACGGCTGCAAAACCTGTTTGCCCAGCACGGGGATATTGAGTTCTATAAGATAAAGCCATATGTTTGTCTGAGTCTTCTATCAAAAGTTACAGCGATTTATATGAAGTTGTTCAAAAACGCTTTATTTCGCCAAGACAATGCGTTTCTCACTGTTACATGCATTTGAATGGGAAACTCGCCTGAAACAAAGTATAGGTTTTCATTATGTGAATAATTTTAAAATCTTAGCTCAAACGGCTGCAAAACCTGTTTGCCCAGCACGGGGATATTGAGTTCTATAAGATAAAGCCATAAACATGTTTGTCTGAGTCTTCTATCAAAAGTTACAGCGATTTATATGAAGTTGTTCAAAAACGCTTTATTTCGCCAAGACAATGCGTTTCTCACTGTTACATGCATTTGAATGGGAAACTCGCCTGAAACAAAGTATAGGTTTTCATTATGTGAATAATTTTAAAATCTTAGCTCAAACGGCTGCAAAACCTGTTTGCCCAGCACGGGGATATTGAGTTCTATAAGATAAAGCCATATGTTTGTCTGAGTCTTCTATCAAAAGTTACAGCGATTTATATGAAGTTGTTCAAAAACGCTTTATTTCGCCAAGACAATGCGTTTCTCACTGTTACATGCATTTGAATGGGAAACTCGCCTGAAACAAAGTATAGGTTTTCATTATGTGAATAATTTTAAAATCTTAGCTCAAACGGCTGCAAAACCTGTTTGCCCAGCACGGGGATATTGAGTTCTATAAGATAAAGCCATAAACATGTTTGTCTGAGTCTTCTATCAAAAGTTACAGCGATTTATATGAAGTTGTTCAAAAACGCTTTATTTCGCCAAGACAATGCGTTTCTCACTGTTACATGCATTTGAATGGGAAACTCGCCTGAAACAAAGTATAGGTTTTCATTATGTGAATAATTTTAAAATCTTAGCTCAAACGGCTGCAAAACCTGTTTGCCCAGCACGGGGATATTGAGTTCTATAAGATAAAGCCATATGTTTGTCTGAGTCTTCTATCAAAAGTTACAGCGATTTATATGAAGTTGTTCAAAAACGCTTTATTTCGCCAAGACAATGCGTTTCTCACTGTTACATGCATTTGAATGGGAAACTCGCCTGAAACAAAGTATAGGTTTTCATTATGTGAATAATTTTAAAATCTTAGCTCAAACGGCTGCAAAACCTGTTTGCCCAGCACGGGGATATTGAGTTCTATAAGATAAAGCCATATGTTTGTCTGAGTCTTCTATCAAAAGTTACAGCGATTTATATGAAGTTGTTCAAAAACGCTTTATTTCGCCAAGACAATGCGTTTCTCACTGTTACATGCATTTGAATGGGAAACTCGCCTGAAACAAAGTATAGGTTTTCATTATGTGAATAATTTTAAAATCTTAGCTCAAACGGCTGCAAAACCTTTTTGCCCAGCACGGGGATATTGAATTCTATAAGATAAAGCCATGAACATGTATTTCTGAGTCTTCTATCAAAGGTTACAGCTATTTATATGAAGTTGATGAAAAACGCTTTATTTCGCCAAGACAATGCGTTTCTCACTGTTACATGCATTTGAATGGGAAACTCGCCTGAAACAAAGTATAGGTTTTCATTATGTGAATAATTTTAAAATCTTAGCTCAAACGGCTGCAAAACCTGTTTGCCCAGCACGGGGATATTGAGTTCTATAAGATAAAGCCATAAACATGTTTGTCTGAGTCTTCTATCAAAAGTTACAGCGATTTATATGAAGTGGTTGAAAAACGCTTTATTTCGCCAAGACAGTGTGTTTCTCACTGTTACATGCATTTGAATGGGAAACTCGCCTGAAACAAAGTATAGATTTTCATTATGTGAATAATTTTAAAATCTTAGCTCAAACGGCTGCAAAACCTGTTTGCCCAGCACGGGGATATTGAGTTCTATAAGATAAAGCCATAAACATGTTTGTCTGAGTCTTCTATCAAAAGTTACAGCGATTTATATGAAGTTGTTCAAAAACGCTTTATTTCGCCAAGACAATGCGTTTCTCACTGTTACATGCATTTGAATGGGAAACTCGCCTGAAACAAAGTATAGGTTTTCATTATGTGAATAATTTTAAAATCTTAGCTCAAACGGCTGCAAAACCTGTTTGCCCAGCACGGGGATATTGAGTTCTATAAGATAAAGCCATAAACATGTTTGTCTGAGTCTTCTATCAAAAGTTACAGCGATTTATATGAAGTGGTTGAAAAACGCTTTATTTCGCCAAGACAGTGTGTTTCTCACTGTTACATGCATTTGAATGGGAAACTCGCCTGAAACAAAGTATAGATTTTCATTATGTGAATAATTTTAAAATCTTAGCTCAAACGGCTGCAAAACCTGTTTGCCCAGCACGGGGATATTGAGTTCTATAAGATAAAGCCATAAACATGTTTGTCTGAGTCTTCTATCAAAAGTTACAGCGATTTATATGAAGTTGTTCAAAAACGCTTTATTTCGCCAAGACAATGCGTTTCTCACTGTTACATGCATTTGAATGGGAAACTCGCCTGAAACAAAGTATAGGTTTTCATTATGTGAATAATTTTAAAATCTTAGCTCAAACGGCTGCAAAACCTGTTTGCCCAGCACGGGGATATTGAGTTCTATAAGATAAAGCCATATGTTTGTCTGAGTCTTCTATCAAAAGTTACAGCGATTTATATGAAGTTGTTCAAAAACGCTTTATTTCGCCAAGACAATGCGTTTCTCACTGTTACATGCATTTGAATGGGAAACTCGCCTGAAACAAAGTATAGGTTTTCATTATGTGAATAATTTTAAAATCTTAGCTCAAACGGCTGCAAAACCTGTTTGCCCAGCACGGGGATATTGAGTTCTATAAGATAAAGCCATATGTTTGTCTGAGTCTTCTATCAAAAGTTACAGCGATTTATATGAAGTTGTTCAAAAACGCTTTATTTCGCCAAGACAATGCGTTTCTCACTGTTACATGCATTTGAATGGGAAACTCGCCTGAAACAAAGTATAGGTTTTCATTATGTGAATAATTTTAAAATCTTAGCTCAAACGGCTGCAAAACCTGTTTGCCCAGCACGGGGATATTGAGTTCTATAAGATAAAGCCATATGTTTGTCTGAGTCTTCTATCAAAAGTTACAGCGATTTATATGAAGTTGTTCAAAAACGCTTTATTTCGCCAAGACAATGCGTTTCTCACTGTTACATGCATTTGAATGGGAAACTCGCCTGAAACAAAGTATAGGTTTTCATTATGTGAATAATTTTAAAATCTTAGCTCAAACGGCTGCAAAACCTGTTTGCCCAGCACGGGGATATTGAGTTCTATAAGATAAAGCCATATGTTTGTCTGAGTCTTCTATCAAAAGTTACAGCGATTTATATGAAGTTGTTCAAAAACGCTTTATTTCGCCAAGACAATGCGTTTCTCACTGTTACATGCATTTGAATGGGAAACTCGCCTGAAACAAAGTATAGGTTTTCATTATGTGAATAATTTTAAAATCTTAGCTCAAACGGCTGCAAAACCTGTTTGCCCAGCACGGGGATATTGAGTTCTATAAGATAAAGCCATAAACATGTTTGTCTGAGTCTTCTATCAAAAGTTACAGCGATTTATATGAAGTTGTTCAAAAACGCTTTATTTCGCCAAGACAATGCGTTTCTCACTGTTACATGCATTTGAATGGGAAACTCGCCTGAAACAAAGTATAGGTTTTCATTATGTGAATAATTTTAAAATCTTAGCTCAAACGGCTGCAAAACCTGTTTGCCCAGCACGGGGATATTGAGTTCTATAAGATAAAGCCATATGTTTGTCTGAGTCTTCTATCAAAAGTTACAGCGATTTATATGAAGTTGTTCAAAAACGCTTTATTTCGCCAAGACAATGCGTTTCTCACTGTTACATGCATTTGAATGGGAAACTCGCCTGAAACAAAGTATAGGTTTTCATTATGTGAATAATTTTAAAATCTTAGCTCAAACGGCTGCAAAACCTGTTTGCCCAGCACGGGGATATTGAGTTCTATAAGATAAAGCCATATGTTTGTCTGAGTCTTCTATCAAAAGTTACAGCGATTTATATGAAGTTGTTCAAAAACGCTTTATTTCGCCAAGACAATGCGTTTCTCACTGTTACATGCATTTGAATGGGAAACTCGCCTGAAACAAAGTATAGGTTTTCATTATGTGAATAATTTTAAAATCTTAGCTCAAACGGCTGCAAAACCTTTTTGCCCAGCACGGGGATATTGAATTCTATAAGATAAAGCCATGAACATGTATTTCTGAGTCTTCTATCAAAGGTTACAGCTATTTATATGAAGTTGATGAAAAACGCTTTATTTCGCCAAGACAATGCGTTTCTCACTGTTACATGCATTTGAATGGGAAACTCGCCTGAAACAAAGTATAGGTTTTCATTATGTGAATAATTTTAAAATCTTAGCTCAAACGGCTGCAAAACCTGTTTGCCCAGCACGGGGATATTGAGTTCTATAAGATAAAGCCATAAACATGTTTGTCTGAGTCTTCTATCAAAAGTTACAGCGATTTATATGAAGTGGTTGAAAAACGCTTTATTTCGCCAAGACAGTGTGTTTCTCACTGTTACATGCATTTGAATGGGAAACTCGCCTGAAACAAAGTATAGATTTTCATTATGTGAATAATTTTAAAATCTTAGCTCAAACGGCTGCAAAACCTGTTTGCCCAGCACGGGGATATTGAGTTCTATAAGATAAAGCCATAAACATGTTTGTCTGAGTCTTCTATCAAAAGTTACAGCGATTTATATGAAGTTGTTCAAAAACGCTTTATTTCGCCAAGACAATGCGTTTCTCACTGTTACATGCATTTGAATGGGAAACTCGCCTGAAACAAAGTATAGGTTTTCATTATGTGAATAATTTTAAAATCTTAGCTCAAACGGCTGCAAAACCTGTTTGCCCAGCACGGGGATATTGAGTTCTATAAGATAAAGCCATAAACATGTTTGTCTGAGTCTTCTATCAAAAGTTACAGCGATTTATATGAAGTGGTTGAAAAACGCTTTATTTCGCCAAGACAGTGTGTTTCTCACTGTTACATGCATTTGAATGGGAAACTCGCCTGAAACAAAGTATAGATTTTCATTATGTGAATAATTTTAAAATCTTAGCTCAAACGGCTGCAAAACCTGTTTGCCCAGCACGGGGATATTGAGTTCTATAAGATAAAGCCATAAACATGTTTGTCTGAGTCTTCTATCAAAAGTTACAGCGATTTATATGAAGTTGTTCAAAAACGCTTTATTTCGCCAAGACAATGCGTTTCTCACTGTTACATGCATTTGAATGGGAAACTCGCCTGAAACAAAGTATAGGTTTTCATTATGTGAATAATTTTAAAATCTTAGCTCAAACGGCTGCAAAACCTGTTTGCCCAGCACGGGGATATTGAGTTCTATAAGATAAAGCCATATGTTTGTCTGAGTCTTCTATCAAAAGTTACAGCGATTTATATGAAGTTGTTCAAAAACGCTTTATTTCGCCAAGACAATGCGTTTCTCACTGTTACATGCATTTGAATGGGAAACTCGCCTGAAACAAAGTATAGGTTTTCATTATGTGAATAATTTTAAAATCTTAGCTCAAACGGCTGCAAAACCTGTTTGCCCAGCACGGGGATATTGAGTTCTATAAGATAAAGCCATATGTTTGTCTGAGTCTTCTATCAAAAGTTACAGCGATTTATATGAAGTTGTTCAAAAACGCTTTATTTCGCCAAGACAATGCGTTTCTCACTGTTACATGCATTTGAATGGGAAACTCGCCTGAAACAAAGTATAGGTTTTCATTATGTGAATAATTTTAAAATCTTAGCTCAAACGGCTGCAAAACCTGTTTGCCCAGCACGGGGATATTGAGTTCTATAAGATAAAGCCATATGTTTGTCTGAGTCTTCTATCAAAAGTTACAGCGATTTATATGAAGTTGTTCAAAAACGCTTTATTTCGCCAAGACAATGCGTTTCTCACTGTTACATGCATTTGAATGGGAAACTCGCCTGAAACAAAGTATAGGTTTTCATTATGTGAATAATTTTAAAATCTTAGCTCAAACGGCTGCAAAACCTGTTTGCCCAGCACGGGGATATTGAGTTCTATAAGATAAAGCCATATGTTTGTCTGAGTCTTCTATCAAAAGTTACAGCGATTTATATGAAGTTGTTCAAAAACGCTTTATTTCGCCAAGACAATGCGTTTCTCACTGTTACATGCATTTGAATGGGAAACTCGCCTGAAACAAAGTATAGGTTTTCATTATGTGAATAATTTTAAAATCTTAGCTCAAACGGCTGCAAAACCTGTTTGCCCAGCACGGGGATATTGAGTTCTATAAGATAAAGCCATAAACATGTTTGTCTGAGTCTTCTATCAAAAGTTACAGCGATTTATATGAAGTTGTTCAAAAACGCTTTATTTCGCCAAGACAATGCGTTTCTCACTGTTACATGCATTTGAATGGGAAACTCGCCTGAAACAAAGTATAGGTTTTCATTATGTGAATAATTTTAAAATCTTAGCTCAAACGGCTGCAAAACCTGTTTGCCCAGCACGGGGATATTGAGTTCTATAAGATAAAGCCATATGTTTGTCTGAGTCTTCTATCAAAAGTTACAGCGATTTATATGAAGTTGTTCAAAAACGCTTTATTTCGCCAAGACAATGCGTTTCTCACTGTTACATGCATTTGAATGGGAAACTCGCCTGAAACAAAGTATAGGTTTTCATTATGTGAATAATTTTAAAATCTTAGCTCAAACGGCTGCAAAACCTGTTTGCCCAGCACGGGGATATTGAGTTCTATAAGATAAAGCCATAAACATGTTTGTCTGAGTCTTCTATCAAAAGTTACAGCGATTTATATGAAGTGGTTGAAAAACGCTTTATTTCGCCAAGACAGTGTGTTTCTCACTGTTACATGCATTTGAATGGGAAACTCGCCTGAAACAAAGTATAGATTTTCATTATGTGAATAATTTTAAAATCTTAGCTCAAACGGCTGCAAAACCTGTTTGCCCAGCACGGGGATATTGAGTTCTATAAGATAAAGCCATAAACATGTTTGTCTGAGTCTTCTATCAAAAGTTACAGCGATTTATATGAAGTTGTTCAAAAACGCTTTATTTCGCCAAGACAATGCGTTTCTCACTGTTACATGCATTTGAATGGGAAACTCGCCTGAAACAAAGTATAGGTTTTCATTATGTGAATAATTTTAAAATCTTAGCTCAAACGGCTGCAAAACCTGTTTGCCCAGCACGGGGATATTGAGTTCTATAAGATAAAGCCATAAACATGTTTGTCTGAGTCTTCTATCAAAAGTTACAGCGATTTATATGAAGTTGTTCAAAAACGCTTTATTTCGCCAAGACAATGCGTTTCTCACTGTTACATGCATTTGAATGGGAAACTCGCCTGAAACAAAGTATAGGTTTTCATTATGTGAATAATTTTAAAATCTTAGCTCAAACGGCTGCAAAACCTGTTTGCCCAGCACGGGGATATTGAGTTCTATAAGATAAAGCCATATGTTTGTCTGAGTCTTCTATCAAAAGTTACAGCGATTTATATGAAGTTGTTCAAAAAAAACTTTATTTCGCCAAGACAATGCGTTTCTCACTGTTACATGCATTTGAATGGGAAACTCGCCTGAGACAAAGTATAGGTTTTCATTATGTGAATAATTTTAAAATCTTAGCTCAAACGGCTGCAAAACCTGTTTGCCCAGCACGGGGATATTGAGTTCTATAAGATAAAGCCATAAACATGTTTGTCTGAGTCTTCTATCAAAAGTTACAGCGATTTATATGAAGTTGTTCAAAAACGCTTTATTTCGCCAAGACAATGCGTTTCTCACTGTTACATGCATTTGAATGGGAAACTCGCCTGAAACAAAGTATAGGTTTTCATTATGTGAATAATTTTAAAATCTTAGCTCAAACGGCTGCAAAACCTGTTTGCCCAGCACGGGGATATTGAGTTCTATAAGATAAAGCCATATGTTTGTCTGAGTCTTCTATCAAAAGTTACAGCGATTTATATGAAGTTGTTCAAAAACGCTTTATTTCGCCAAGACAATGCGTTTCTCACTGTTACATGCATTTGAATGGGAAACTCGCCTGAGACAAAGTATAGGTTTTCATTATGTGAATAATTTTAAAATCTTAGCTCAAACGGCTGCAAAACCTGTTTGCCCAGCACGGGGATATTGAGTTCTATAAGATAAAGCCATAAACATGTTTGTCTGAGTCTTCTATCAAAAGTTACAGCGATTTATATGAAGTTGTTCAAAAACGCTTTATTTCGCCAAGACAATGCGTTTCTCACTGTTACATGCATTTGAATGGGAAACTCGCCTGAAACAAAGTATAGGTTTTCATTATGTGAATAATTTTAAAATCTTAGCTCAAACGGCTGCAAAACCTGTTTGCCCAGCACGGGGATATTGAGTTCTATAAGATAAAGCCATAAACATGTTTGTCTGAGTCTTCTATCAAAAGTTACAGCTATTTATATGAAGTGGTTGAAAAACGCTTTATTTCGCCAAGACAGTGTGTTTCTCACTGTTACATGCATTTGAATGGGAAACTCGCCTGAAACAAAGTATAGATTTTCATTATGTGAATAATTTTAAAATCTTAGCTCAAACGGCTGCAAAACCTGTTTGCCCAGCACGGGGATATTGAGTTCTATAAGATAAAGCCATAAACATGTTTGTCTGAGTCTTCTATCAAAAGTTACAGCGATTTATATGAAGTTGTTCAAAAACGCTTTATTTCGCCAAGACAATGCGTTTCTCACTGTTACATGCATTTGAATGGGAAACTCGCCTGAAACAAAGTATAGGTTTTCATTATGTGAATAATTTTAAAATCTTAGCTCAAACGGCTGCAAAACCTGTTTGCCCAGCACGGGGATATTGAGTTCTATAAGATAAAGCCATAAACATGTTTGTCTGAGTCTTCTATCAAAAGTTACAGCGATTTATATGAAGTTGTTCAAAAACGCTTTATTTCGCCAAGACAATGCGTTTCTCACTGTTACATGCATTTGAATGGGAAACTCGCCTGAAACAAAGTATAGGTTTTCATTATGTGAATAATTTTAAAATCTTAGCTCAAACGGCTGCAAAACCTGTTTGCCCAGCACGGGGATATTGAGTTCTATAAGATAAAGCCATATGTTTGTCTGAGTCTTCTATCAAAAGTTACAGCGATTTATATGAAGTTGTTCAAAAACGCTTTATTTCGCCAAGACAATGCGTTTCTCACTGTTACATGCATTTGAATGGGAAACTCGCCTGAGACAAAGTATAGGTTTTCATTATGTGAATAATTTTAAAATCTTAGCTCAAACGGCTGCAAAACCTGTTTGCCCAGCACGGGGATATTGAGTTCTATAAGATAAAGCCATAAACATGTTTGTCTGAGTCTTCTATCAAAAGTTACAGCGATTTATATGAAGTTGTTCAAAAACGCTTTATTTCGCCAAGACAATGCGTTTCTCACTGTTACATGCATTTGAATGGGAAACTCGCCTGAAACAAAGTATAGGTTTTCATTATGTGAATAATTTTAAAATCTTAGCTCAAACGGCTGCAAAACCTGTTTGCCCAGCACGGGGATATTGAGTTCTATAAGATAAAGCCATATGTTTGTCTGAGTCTTCTATCAAAAGTTACAGCGATTTATATGAAGTTGTTCAAAAACGCTTTATTTCGCCAAGACAATGCGTTTCTCACTGTTACATGCATTTGAATGGGAAACTCGCCTGAAACAAAGTATAGGTTTTCATTATGTGAATAATTTTAAAATCTTAGCTCAAACGGCTGCAAAACCTGTTTGCCCAGCACGGGGATATTGAGTTCTATAAGATAAAGCCATAAACATGTTTGTCTGAGTCTTCTATCAAAAGTTACAGCGATTTATATGAAGTGGTTGAAAAACGCTTTATTTCGCCAAGACAGTGTGTTTCTCACTGTTACATGCATTTGAATGGGAAACTCGCCTGAAACAAAGTATAGATTTTCATTATGTGAATAATTTTAAAATCTTAGCTCAAACGGCTGCAAAACCTGTTTGCCCAGCACGGGGATATTGAGTTCTATAAGATAAAGCCATAAACATGTTTGTCTGAGTCTTCTATCAAAAGTTACAGCGATTTATATGAAGTTGTTCAAAAACGCTTTATTTCGCCAAGACAATGCGTTTCTCACTGTTACATGCATTTGAATGGGAAACTCGCCTGAAACAAAGTATAGGTTTTCATTATGTGAATAATTTTAAAATCTTAGCTCAAACGGCTGCAAAACCTGTTTGCCCAGCACGGGGATATTGAGTTCTATAAGATAAAGCCATAAACATGTTTGTCTGAGTCTTCTATCAAAAGTTACAGCGATTTATATGAAGTTGTTCAAAAACGCTTTATTTCGCCAAGACAATGCGTTTCTCACTGTTACATGCATTTGAATGGGAAACTCGCCTGAAACAAAGTATAGGTTTTCATTATGTGAATAATTTTAAAATCTTAGCTCAAACGGCTGCAAAACCTGTTTGCCCAGCACGGGGATATTGAGTTCTATAAGATAAAGCCATATGTTTGTCTGAGTCTTCTATCAAAAGTTACAGCGATTTATATGAAGTTGTTCAAAAAAAACTTTATTTCGCCAAGACAATGCGTTTCTCACTGTTACATGCATTTGAATGGGAAACTCGCCTGAGACAAAGTATAGGTTTTCATTATGTGAATAATTTTAAAATCTTAGCTCAAACGGCTGCAAAACCTGTTTGCCCAGCACGGGGATATTGAGTTCTATAAGATAAAGCCATAAACATGTTTGTCTGAGTCTTCTATCAAAAGTTACAGCGATTTATATGAAGTTGTTCAAAAACGCTTTATTTCGCCAAGACAATGCGTTTCTCACTGTTACATGCATTTGAATGGGAAACTCGCCTGAAACAAAGTATAGGTTTTCATTATGTGAATAATTTTAAAATCTTAGCTCAAACGGCTGCAAAACCTGTTTGCCCAGCACGGGGATATTGAGTTCTATAAGATAAAGCCATATGTTTGTCTGAGTCTTCTATCAAAAGTTACAGCGATTTATATGAAGTTGTTCAAAAACGCTTTATTTCGCCAAGACAATGCGTTTCTCACTGTTACATGCATTTGAATGGGAAACTCGCCTGAGACAAAGTATAGGTTTTCATTATGTGAATAATTTTAAAATCTTAGCTCAAACGGCTGCAAAACCTGTTTGCCCAGCACGGGGATATTGAGTTCTATAAGATAAAGCCATAAACATGTTTGTCTGAGTCTTCTATCAAAAGTTACAGCGATTTATATGAAGTTGTTCAAAAACGCTTTATTTCGCCAAGACAATGCGTTTCTCACTGTTACATGCATTTGAATGGGAAACTCGCCTGAAACAAAGTATAGGTTTTCATTATGTGAATAATTTTAAAATCTTAGCTCAAACGGCTGCAAAACCTGTTTGCCCAGCACGGGGATATTGAGTTCTATAAGATAAAGCCATAAACATGTTTGTCTGAGTCTTCTATCAAAAGTTACAGCGATTTATATGAAGTTGTTCAAAAAAAACTTTATTTCGCCAAGACAATGCGTTTCTCACTGTTACATGCATTTGAATGGGAAACTCGCCTGAGACAAAGTATAGGTTTTCATTATGTGAATAATTTTAAAATCTTAGCTCAAACGGCTGCAAAACCTGTTTGCCCAGCACGGGGATATTGAGTTCTATAAGATAAAGCCATAAACATGTTTGTCTGAGTCTTCTATCAAAAGTTACAGCGATTTATATGAAGTTGTTCAAAAACGCTTTATTTCGCCAAGACAATGCGTTTCTCACTGTTACATGCATTTGAATGGGAAACTCGCCTGAAACAAAGTATAGGTTTTCATTATGTGAATAATTTTAAAATCTTAGCTCAAACGGCTGCAAAACCTGTTTGCCCAGCACGGGGATATTGAGTTCTATAAGATAAAGCCATATGTTTGTCTGAGTCTTCTATCAAAAGTTACAGCGATTTATATGAAGTTGTTCAAAAACGCTTTATTTCGCCAAGACAATGCGTTTCTCACTGTTACATGCATTTGAATGGGAAACTCGCCTGAGACAAAGTATAGGTTTTCATTATGTGAATAATTTTAAAATCTTAGCTCAAACGGCTGCAAAACCTGTTTGCCCAGCACGGGGATATTGAGTTCTATAAGATAAAGCCATAAACATGTTTGTCTGAGTCTTCTATCAAAAGTTACAGCGATTTATATGAAGTTGTTCAAAAACGCTTTATTTCGCCAAGACAATGCGTTTCTCACTGTTACATGCATTTGAATGGGAAACTCGCCTGAAACAAAGTATAGGTTTTCATTATGTGAATAATTTTAAAATCTTAGCTCAAACGGCTGCAAAACCTGTTTGCCCAGCACGGGGATATTGAGTTCTATAAGATAAAGCCATATGTTTGTCTGAGTCTTCTATCAAAAGTTACAGCGATTTATATGAAGTTGTTCAAAAACGCTTTATTTCGCCAAGACAATGCGTTTCTCACTGTTACATGCATTTGAATGGGAAACTCGCCTGAAACAAAGTATAGGTTTTCATTATGTGAATAATTTTAAAATCTTAGCTCAAACGGCTGCAAAACCTTTTTGCCCAGCACGGGGATATTGAATTCTATAAGATAAAGCCATGAACATGTATTTCTGAGTCTTCTATCAAAGGTTACAGCTATTTATATGAAGTTGATGAAAAACGCTTTATTTCGCCAAGACAATGCGTTTCTCACTGTTACATGCATTTGAATGGGAAACTCGCCTGAAACAAAGTATAGGTTTTCATTATGTGAATAATTTTAAAATCTTAGCTCAAACGGCTGCAAAACCTGTTTGCCCAGCACGGGGATATTGAGTTCTATAAGATAAAGCCATAAACATGTTTGTCTGAGTCTTCTATCAAAAGTTACAGCGATTTATATGAAGTGGTTGAAAAACGCTTTATTTCGCCAAGACAGTGTGTTTCTCACTGTTACATGCATTTGAATGGGAAACTCGCCTGAAACAAAGTATAGATTTTCATTATGTGAATAATTTTAAAATCTTAGCTCAAACGGCTGCAAAACCTGTTTGCCCAGCACGGGGATATTGAGTTCTATAAGATAAAGCCATAAACATGTTTGTCTGAGTCTTCTATCAAAAGTTACAGCGATTTATATGAAGTTGTTCAAAAACGCTTTATTTCGCCAAGACAATGCGTTTCTCACTGTTACATGCATTTGAATGGGAAACTCGCCTGAAACAAAGTATAGGTTTTCATTATGTGAATAATTTTAAAATCTTAGCTCAAACGGCTGCAAAACCTGTTTGCCCAGCACGGGGATATTGAGTTCTATAAGATAAAGCCATATGTTTGTCTGAGTCTTCTATCAAAAGTTACAGCGATTTATATGAAGTTGTTCAAAAACGCTTTATTTCGCCAAGACAATGCGTTTCTCACTGTTACATGCATTTGAATGGGAAACTCGCCTGAAACAAAGTATAGGTTTTCATTATGTGAATAATTTTAAAATCTTAGCTCAAACGGCTGCAAAACCTGTTTGCCCAGCACGGGGATATTGAGTTCTATAAGATAAAGCCATATGTTTGTCTGAGTCTTCTATCAAAAGTTACAGCGATTTATATGAAGTTGTTCAAAAACGCTTTATTTCGCCAAGACAATGCGTTTCTCACTGTTACATGCATTTGAATGGGAAACTCGCCTGAAACAAAGTATAGGTTTTCATTATGTGAATAATTTTAAAATCTTAGCTCAAACGGCTGCAAAACCTGTTTGCCCAGCACGGGGATATTGAGTTCTATAAGATAAAGCCATAAACATGTTTGTCTGAGTCTTCTATCAAAAGTTACAGCGATTTATATGAAGTTGTTCAAAAACGCTTTATTTCGCCAAGACAATGCGTTTCTCACTGTTACATGCATTTGAATGGGAAACTCGCCTGAAACAAAGTATAGGTTTTCATTATGTGAATAATTTTAAAATCTTAGCTCAAACGGCTGCAAAACCTGTTTGCCCAGCACGGGGATATTGAGTTCTATAAGATAAAGCCATATGTTTGTCTGAGTCTTCTATCAAAAGTTACAGCGATTTATATGAAGTTGTTCAAAAACGCTTTATTTCGCCAAGACAATGCGTTTCTCACTGTTACATGCATTTGAATGGGAAACTCGCCTGAAACAAAGTATAGGTTTTCATTATGTGAATAATTTTAAAATCTTAGCTCAAACGGCTGCAAAACCTGTTTGCCCAGCACGGGGATATTGAGTTCTATAAGATAAAGCCATAAACATGTTTGTCTGAGTCTTCTATCAAAAGTTACAGCGATTTATATGAAGTTGTTCAAAAACGCTTTATTTCGCCAAGACAATGCGTTTCTCACTGTTACATGCATTTGAATGGGAAACTCGCCTGAAACAAAGTATAGGTTTTCATTATGTGAATAATTTTAAAATCTTAGCTCAAACGGCTGCAAAACCTGTTTGCCCAGCACGGGGATATTGAGTTCTATAAGATAAAGCCATATGTTTGTCTGAGTCTTCTATCAAAAGTTACAGCGATTTATATGAAGTTGTTCAAAAAAAACTTTATTTCGCCAAGACAATGCGTTTCTCACTGTTACATGCATTTGAATGGGAAACTCGCCTGAGACAAAGTATAGGTTTTCATTATGTGAATAATTTTAAAATCTTAGCTCAAACGGCTGCAAAACCTGTTTGCCCAGCACGGGGATATTGAGTTCTATAAGATAAAGCCATAAACATGTTTGTCTGAGTCTTCTATCAAAAGTTACAGCGATTTATATGAAGTTGTTCAAAAACGCTTTATTTCGCCAAGACAATGCGTTTCTCACTGTTACATGCATTTGAATGGGAAACTCGCCTGAAACAAAGTATAGGTTTTCATTATGTGAATAATTTTAAAATCTTAGCTCAAACGGCTGCAAAACCTGTTTGCCCAGCACGGGGATATTGAGTTCTATAAGATAAAGCCATAAACATGTTTGTCTGAGTCTTCTATCAAAAGTTACAGCGATTTATATGAAGTTGTTCAAAAACGCTTTATTTCGCCAAGACAATGCGTTTCTCACTGTTACATGCATTTGAATGGGAAACTCGCCTGAAACAAAGTATAGGTTTTCATTATGTGAATAATTTTAAAATCTTAGCTCAAACGGCTGCAAAACCTGTTTGCCCAGCACGGGGATATTGAGTTCTATAAGATAAAGCCATATGTTTGTCTGAGTCTTCTATCAAAAGTTACAGCGATTTATATGAAGTTGTTCAAAAAAAACTTTATTTCGCCAAGACAATGCGTTTCTCACTGTTACATGCATTTGAATGGGAAACTCGCCTGAGACAAAGTATAGGTTTTCATTATGTGAATAATTTTAAAATCTTAGCTCAAACGGCTGCAAAACCTGTTTGCCCAGCACGGGGATATTGAGTTCTATAAGATAAAGCCATAAACATGTTTGTCTGAGTCTTCTATCAAAAGTTACAGCGATTTATATGAAGTTGTTCAAAAACGCTTTATTTCGCCAAGACAATGCGTTTCTCACTGTTACATGCATTTGAATGGGAAACTCGCCTGAAACAAAGTATAGGTTTTCATTATGTGAATAATTTTAAAATCTTAGCTCAAACGGCTGCAAAACCTGTTTGCCCAGCACGGGGATATTGAGTTCTATAAGATAAAGCCATATGTTTGTCTGAGTCTTCTATCAAAAGTTACAGCGATTTATATGAAGTTGTTCAAAAACGCTTTATTTCGCCAAGACAATGCGTTTCTCACTGTTACATGCATTTGAATGGGAAACTCGCCTGAAACAAAGTATAGGTTTTCATTATGTGAATAATTTTAAAATCTTAGCTCAAACGGCTGCAAAACCTGTTTGCCCAGCACGGGGATATTGAGTTCTATAAGATAAAGCCATAAACATGTTTGTCTGAGTCTTCTATCAAAAGTTACAGCGATTTATATGAAGTTGTTCAAAAACGCTTTATTTCGCCAAGACAATGCGTTTCTCACTGTTACATGCATTTGAATGGGAAACTCGCCTGAAACAAAGTATAGGTTTTCATTATGTGAATAATTTTAAAATCTTAGCTCAAACGGCTGCAAAACCTGTTTGCCCAGCACGGGGATATTGAGTTCTATAAGATAAAGCCATATGTTTGTCTGAGTCTTCTATCAAAAGTTACAGCGATTTATATGAAGTTGTTCAAAAACGCTTTATTTCGCCAAGACAATGCGTTTCTCACTGTTACATGCATTTGAATGGGAAACTCGCCTGAAACAAAGTATAGGTTTTCATTATGTGAATAATTTTAAAATCTTAGCTCAAACGGCTGCAAAACCTGTTTGCCCAGCACGGGGATATTGAGTTCTATAAGATAAAGCCATAAACATGTTTGTCTGAGTCTTCTATCAAAAGTTACAGCGATTTATATGAAGTTGTTCAAAAAAAACTTTATTTCGCCAAGACAATGCGTTTCTCACTGTTACATGCATTTGAATGGGAAACTCGCCTGAAACAAAGTATAGATTTTCATTATGTGAATAATTTTAAAATCTTAGCTCAAACGGCTGCAAAACCTGTTTGCCCAGCACGGGGATATTGAGTTCTATAAGATAAAGCCATAAACATGTTTGTCTGAGTCTTCTATCAAAAGTTACAGCGATTTATATGAAGTTGTTCAAAAACGCTTTATTTCGCCAAGACAATGCGTTTCTCACTGTTACATGCATTTGAATGGGAAACTCGCCTGAAACAAAGTATAGGTTTTCATTATGTGAATAATTTTAAAATCTTAGCTCAAACGGCTGCAAAACCTGTTTGCCCAGCACGGGGATATTGAGTTCTATAAGATAAAGCCATAAACATGTTTGTCTGAGTCTTCTATCAAAAGTTACAGCGATTTATATGAAGTTGTTCAAAAACGCTTTATTTCGCCAAGACAATGCGTTTCTCACTGTTACATGCATTTGAATGGGAAACTCGCCTGAAACAAAGTATAGGTTTTCATTATGTGAATAATTTTAAAATCTTAGCTCAAACGGCTGCAAAACCTGTTTGCCCAGCACGGGGATATTGAGTTCTATAAGATAAAGCCATATGTTTGTCTGAGTCTTCTATCAAAAGTTACAGCGATTTATATGAAGTTGTTCAAAAACGCTTTATTTCGCCAAGACAATGCGTTTCTCACTGTTACATGCATTTGAATGGGAAACTCGCCTGAAACAAAGTATAGGTTTTCATTATGTGAATAATTTTAAAATCTTAGCTCAAACGGCTGCAAAACCTGTTTGCCCAGCACGGGGATATTGAGTTCTATAAGATAAAGCCATATGTTTGTCTGAGTCTTCTATCAAAAGTTACAGCGATTTATATGAAGTTGTTCAAAAACGCTTTATTTCGCCAAGACAATGCGTTTCTCACTGTTACATGCATTTGAATGGGAAACTCGCCTGAAACAAAGTATAGGTTTTCATTATGTGAATAATTTTAAAATCTTAGCTCAAACGGCTGCAAAACCTGTTTGCCCAGCACGGGGATATTGAGTTCTATAAGATAAAGCCATAAACATGTTTGTCTGAGTCTTCTATCAAAAGTTACAGCGATTTATATGAAGTTGTTCAAAAACGCTTTATTTCGCCAAGACAATGCGTTTCTCACTGTTACATGCATTTGAATGGGAAACTCGCCTGAAACAAAGTATAGGTTTTCATTATGTGAATAATTTTAAAATCTTAGCTCAAACGGCTGCAAAACCTGTTTGCCCAGCACGGGGATATTGAGTTCTATAAGATAAAGCCATATGTTTGTCTGAGTCTTCTATCAAAAGTTACAGCGATTTATATGAAGTTGTTCAAAAAAAACTTTATTTCGCCAAGACAATGCGTTTCTCACTGTTACATGCATTTGAATGGGAAACTCGCCTGAGACAAAGTATAGGTTTTCATTATGTGAATAATTTTAAAATCTTAGCTCAAACGGCTGCAAAACCTGTTTGCCCAGCACGGGGATATTGAGTTCTATAAGATAAAGCCATAAACATGTTTGTCTGAGTCTTCTATCAAAAGTTACAGCGATTTATATGAAGTTGTTCAAAAACGCTTTATTTCGCCAAGACAATGCGTTTCTCACTGTTACATGCATTTGAATGGGAAACTCGCCTGAAACAAAGTATAGGTTTTCATTATGTGAATAATTTTAAAATCTTAGCTCAAACGGCTGCAAAACCTGTTTGCCCAGCACGGGGATATTGAGTTCTATAAGATAAAGCCATATGTTTGTCTGAGTCTTCTATCAAAAGTTACAGCGATTTATATGAAGTTGTTCAAAAACGCTTTATTTCGCCAAGACAATGCGTTTCTCACTGTTACATGCATTTGAATGGGAAACTCGCCTGAAACAAAGTATAGGTTTTCATTATGTGAATAATTTTAAAATCTTAGCTCAAACGGCTGCAAAACCTGTTTGCCCAGCACGGGGATATTGAGTTCTATAAGATAAAGCCATAAACATGTTTGTCTGAGTCTTCTATCAAAAGTTACAGCGATTTATATGAAGTTGTTCAAAAACGCTTTATTTCGCCAAGACAATGCGTTTCTCACTGTTACATGCATTTGAATGGGAAACTCGCCTGAAACAAAGTATAGGTTTTCATTATGTGAATAATTTTAAAATCTTAGCTCAAACGGCTGCAAAACCTGTTTGCCCAGCACGGGGATATTGAGTTCTATAAGATAAAGCCATATGTTTGTCTGAGTCTTCTATCAAAAGTTACAGCGATTTATATGAAGTTGTTCAAAAACGCTTTATTTCGCCAAGACAATGCGTTTCTCACTGTTACATGCATTTGAATGGGAAACTCGCCTGAAACAAAGTATAGGTTTTCATTATGTGAATAATTTTAAAATCTTAGCTCAAACGGCTGCAAAACCTGTTTGCCCAGCACGGGGATATTGAGTTCTATAAGATAAAGCCATAAACATGTTTGTCTGAGTCTTCTATCAAAAGTTACAGCGATTTATATGAAGTGGTTGAAAAACGCTTTATTTCGCCAAGACAGTGTGTTTCTCACTGTTACATGCATTTGAATGGGAAACTCGACCGAAACAAAGTATAGATTTTCATTATGTGAATAATTTTAAAATCTTAGCTCAAACGGCTGCAAAACCTGTTTGCCCAGCACGGGGATATTGAGTTCTATAAGATAAAGCCATAAACATGTTTGTCTGAGTCTTCTATCAAAAGTTACAGCGATTTATATGAAGTTGTTCAAAAACGCTTTATTTCGCCAAGACAGTGCGTTTCTCACTGTTACATGCATTTGAATGGGAAACTCGCCTGAAACAAAGTATAGGTTTTCATTATGTGAATAATTTTAAAATCTTAGCTCAAACGGCTGCAAAACCTGTTTGCCCAGCACGGGGATATTGAGTTCTATAAGATAAAGCCATATGTTTGTCTGAGTCTTCTATCAAAAGTTACAGCGATTTATATGAAGTTGTTCAAAAAAAACTTTATTTCGCCAAGACAATGCGTTTCTCACTGTTACATGCATTTGAATGGGAAACTCGCCTGAAACAAAGTATAGATTTTCATTATGTGAATAATTTTAAAATCTTAGCTCAAACGGCTGCAAAACCTGTTTGCCCAGCACGGGGATATTGAGTTCTATAAGATAAAGCCATAAACATGTTTGTCTGAGTCTTCTATCAAAAGTTACAGCGATTTATATGAAGTTGTTCAAAAACGCTTTATTTCGCCAAGACAATGCGTTTCTCACTGTTACATGCATTTGAATGGGAAACTCGCCTGAAACAAAGTATAGGTTTTCATTATGTGAATAATTTTAAAATCTTAGCTCAAACGGCTGCAAAACCTGTTTGCCCAGCACGGGGATATTGAGTTCTATAAGATAAAGCCATATGTTTGTCTGAGTCTTCTATCAAAAGTTACAGCGATTTATATGAAGTTGTTCAAAAACGCTTTATTTCGCCAAGACAATGCGTTTCTCACTGTTACATGCATTTGAATGGGAAACTCGCCTGAAACAAAGTATAGGTTTTCATTATGTGAATAATTTTAAAATCTTAGCTCAAACGGCTGCAAAACCTGTTTGCCCAGCACGGGGATATTGAGTTCTATAAGATAAAGCCATATGTTTGTCTGAGTCTTCTATCAAAAGTTACAGCGATTTATATGAAGTTGTTCAAAAACGCTTTATTTCGCCAAGACAATGCGTTTCTCACTGTTACATGCATTTGAATGGGAAACTCGCCTGAAACAAAGTATAGGTTTTCATTATGTGAATAATTTTAAAATCTTAGCTCAAACGGCTGCAAAACCTGTTTGCCCAGCACGGGGATATTGAGTTCTATAAGATAAAGCCATAAACATGTTTGTCTGAGTCTTCTATCAAAAGTTACAGCGATTTATATGAAGTGGTTGAAAAACGCTTTATTTCGCCAAGACAGTGTGTTTCTCACTGTTACATGCATTTGAATGGGAAACTCGCCTGAAACAAAGTATAGATTTTCATTATGTGAATAATTTTAAAATCTTAGCTCAAACGGCTGCAAAACCTGTTTGCCCAGCACGGGGATATTGAGTTCTATAAGATAAAGCCATAAACATGTTTGTCTGAGTCTTCTATCAAAAGTTACAGCGATTTATATGAAGTTGTTCAAAAACGCTTTATTTCGCCAAGACAATGCGTTTCTCACTGTTACATGCATTTGAATGGGAAACTCGCCTGAAACAAAGTATAGGTTTTCATTATGTGAATAATTTTAAAATCTTAGCTCAAACGGCTGCAAAACCTGTTTGCCCAGCACGGGGATATTGAGTTCTATAAGATAAAGCCATAAACATGTTTGTCTGAGTCTTCTATCAAAAGTTACAGCGATTTATATGAAGTTGTTCAAAAAAACTTTCTTTCGCCAAGACAATGCGTTTCTCACTGTTACATGCATTTGAATGGGAAACTCGCCTGAAACAAAGTATAGGTTTTCATTATGTGAATAATTTTAAAATCTTAGCTCAAACGGCTGCAAAACCTGTTTGCCCAGCACGGGGATATTGAGTTCTATAAGATAAAGCCATATGTTTGTCTGAGTCTTCTATCAAAAGTTACAGCGATTTATATGAAGTTGTTCAAAAAAAACTTTATTTCGCCAAGACAATGCGTTTCTCACTGTTACATGCATTTGAATGGGAAACTCGCCTGAGACAAAGTATAGGTTTTCATTATGTGAATAATTTTAAAATCTTAGCTCAAACGGCTGCAAAACCTGTTTGCCCAGCACGGGGATATTGAGTTCTATAAGATAAAGCCATAAACATGTTTGTCTGAGTCTTCTATCAAAAGTTACAGCGATTTATATGAAGTTGTTCAAAAACGCTTTATTTCGCCAAGACAATGCGTTTCTCACTGTTACATGCATTTGAATGGGAAACTCGCCTGAAACAAAGTATAGGTTTTCATTATGTGAATAATTTTAAAATCTTAGCTCAAACGGCTGCAAAACCTGTTTGCCCAGCACGGGGATATTGAGTTCTATAAGATAAAGCCATATGTTTGTCTGAGTCTTCTATCAAAAGTTACAGCGATTTATATGAAGTTGTTCAAAAACGCTTTATTTCGCCAAGACAATGCGTTTCTCACTGTTACATGCATTTGAATGGGAAACTCGCCTGAAACAAAGTATAGGTTTTCATTATGTGAATAATTTTAAAATCTTAGCTCAAACGGCTGCAAAACCTGTTTGCCCAGCACGGGGATATTGAGTTCTATAAGATAAAGCCATAAACATGTTTGTCTGAGTCTTCTATCAAAAGTTACAGCGATTTATATGAAGTTGTTCAAAAACGCTTTATTTCGCCAAGACAATGCGTTTCTCACTGTTACATGCATTTGAATGGGAAACTCGCCTGAAACAAAGTATAGGTTTTCATTATGTGAATAATTTTAAAATCTTAGCTCAAACGGCTGCAAAACCTGTTTGCCCAGCACGGGGATATTGAGTTCTATAAGATAAAGCCATATGTTTGTCTGAGTCTTCTATCAAAAGTTACAGCGATTTATATGAAGTTGTTCAAAAACGCTTTATTTCGCCAAGACAATGCGTTTCTCACTGTTACATGCATTTGAATGGGAAACTCGCCTGAAACAAAGTATAGGTTTTCATTATGTGAATAATTTTAAAATCTTAGCTCAAACGGCTGCAAAACCTGTTTGCCCAGCACGGGGATATTGAGTTCTATAAGATAAAGCCATAAACATGTTTGTCTGAGTCTTCTATCAAAAGTTACAGCGATTTATATGAAGTGGTTGAAAAACGCTTTATTTCGCCAAGACAGTGTGTTTCTCACTGTTACATGCATTTGAATGGGAAACTCGCCTGAAACAAAGTATAGATTTTCATTATGTGAATAATTTTAAAATCTTAGCTCAAACGGCTGCAAAACCTGTTTGCCCAGCACGGGGATATTGAGTTCTATAAGATAAAGCCATAAACATGTTTGTCTGAGTCTTCTATCAAAAGTTACAGCGATTTATATGAAGTTGTTCAAAAACGCTTTATTTCGCCAAGACAATGCGTTTCTCACTGTTACATGCATTTGAATGGGAAACTCGCCTGAAACAAAGTATAGGTTTTCATTATGTGAATAATTTTAAAATCTTAGCTCAAACGGCTGCAAAACCTGTTTGCCCAGCACGGGGATATTGAGTTCTATAAGATAAAGCCATAAACATGTTTGTCTGAGTCTTCTATCAAAAGTTACAGCGATTTATATGAAGTTGTTCAAAAACGCTTTATTTCGCCAAGACAATGCGTTTCTCACTGTTACATGCATTTGAATGGGAAACTCGCCTGAAACAAAGTATAGGTTTTCATTATGTGAATAATTTTAAAATCTTAGCTCAAACGGCTGCAAAACCTGTTTGCCCAGCACGGGCATATTGAGTTCTATAAGATAAAGCCATATGTTTGTCTGAGTCTTCTATCAAAAGTTACAGCGATTTATATGAAGTTGTTCAAAAAAAACTTTATTTCGCCAAGACAATGCGTTTCTCACTGTTACATGCATTTGAATGGGAAACTCGCCTGAGACAAAGTATAGGTTTTCATTATGTGAATAATTTTAAAATCTTAGCTCAAACGGCTGCAAAACCTGTTTGCCCAGCACGGGGATATTGAGTTCTATAAGATAAAGCCATAAACATGTTTGTCTGAGTCTTCTATCAAAAGTTACAGCGATTTATATGAAGTGGTTGAAAAACGCTTTATTTCGCCAAGACAGTGTGTTTCTCACTGTTACATGCATTTGAATGGGAAACTCGCCTGAAACAAAGTATAGATTTTCATTATGTGAATAATTTTAAAATCTTAGCTCAAACGGCTGCAAAACCTGTTTGCCCAGCACGGGGATATTGAGTTATATAAGATAAAGCCATAAACATGTTTGTCTGAGTCTTCTATCAAAAGTTACAGCGATTTATATGAAGTTGTTCAAAAACGCTTTATTTCGCCAAGACAATGCGTTTCTCACTGTTACATGCATTTGAATGGGAAACTCGCCTGAAACAAAGTATAGGTTTTCATTATGTGAATAATTTTAAAATCTTAGCTCAAACGGCTGCAAAACCTGTTTGCCCAGCACGGGGATATTGAGTTCTATAAGATAAAGCCATAAACATGTTTGTCTGAGTCTTCTATCAAAAGTTACAGCGATTTATATGAAGTTGTTCAAAAAAACTTTCTTTCGCCAAGACAATGCGTTTCTCACTGTTACATGCATTTGAATGGGAAACTCGCCTGAAACAAAGTATAGGTTTTCATTATGTGAATAATTTTAAAATCTTAGCTCAAACGGCTGCAAAACCTGTTTGCCCAGCACGGGGATATTGAGTTCTATAAGATAAAGCCATAAACATGTTTGTCTGAGTCTTCTATCAAAAGTTACAGCGATTTATATGAAGTTGTTCAAAAACGCTTTATTTCGCCAAGACAATGCGTTTCTCAATGTTACATGCATTTGAATGGGAAACTCGCCTGAGACAAAGTATAGGTTTTCATTATGTGAATAATTTTAAAATCTTAGCTCAAACGGCTGCAAAACCTGTTCTGTTTGCCCAGCACGGGGATATTGAGTTCTATAAGATAAAGCCATAAACATGTTTGTCTGAGTCTTCTATCAAAAGTTACAGCGATTTATATGAAGTTGTTCAAAAACGCTTTATTTTGTCAAGATAGTGGGTTTTAGAGTCTTCATCATTAAATCTCTGGTTGCTTCATTTTTCTATCCTATATCAGATATTTTAAAGGTTATCTTAGGTAAAGTTCCATTGTCATGGTGAGGCAAAGTGCTTTATGTGTGTGTGTGCCCGTGTCATGAACGGCTATAAAAGGCCTATAATTAAAGAACAAAGCGGGGTTTGAGTTCGAGTTGCGGCAGACTGTCACTACTTGTAAATGGAACGCAGCCTTCCTACGGCGGACAGCTAATAACAGGAATCGGACGCGGTCCAGCCAAGTCCACAGCAACCACCATAGCAACCGCCTAGCATGACCTTAAAAACATATTCTGTCTTCATAACTATCAAAATCGTGAAATGATTTGCAAAGTGTGAAAGTGTTACAGCTGCAGAGAGCTATGGCGGTATCTATGGAAGCTGTTTACATAGCTAATAATATACGATGTAACCATGGAGACAGTCAGTCACTTGAGCTAGCGGTGCATGTTTACTACAGTGAATAAGGTGATTGAGTGCACAGCGTCCACACTCTGCAGGGGGTAAAGACATTACTTCAATATTGTTTTATATTGATATATATTAGCCTTCTGTTGACCATCACCTCAGGTTCACCATTACAGTTTCAGATTACAGATGCACACTGTCTAAACACATTCAAAAACTCATGTCTCAGAAATAAGCACAGCTGTTCATGTTTGTCATTAGAGTTTTATTTGTAAGAAAATTATGAACTTCATATTGTGCATTAAATAAAAGAACATTTCACAACTCTGAGTCAACAGAAACAGGTAACAGAAATGTCTCTAATGTGTACAGTGTAGTGTAAGCATTAAAAGATCATAAAGGAAAAACTAACATTTATGTGAAACTAATTGTAATAAAAAATGAGCAGGTGCTTTATAGATTTAAAAGAAAGAATCTGAAAACAACACTTTTTTGGTCTAAGTGATCAAAGTAGAAAACAGAACTGATGTTCAAGAACAAACCGTAGCTGCACTAATATTACACATCTCGATCGTTGTACTGAACAGACATGTTGCTTTTAAAACCACATGCAGTGTGTGACCATGACTGTTCACTGAGACCATGAACGCCACTTCGCTGAAGCATTCTTCTTCTTCTTCTTGCCATTAAATTGGAAGCAGAAGCAGCACGAGCTGATTTGATCTACTGAAAGGAAAAAGCAGAACATCTGAGTTGAAACCAGTCAGCTGAAATCATTAAGACAGGAACAAATTCAATGCAGTGTCTCAAGTGGCTTAGCCTGTTACAACTGTTGATACAAGCTAAATACGGTTAACACACAGTGTCAGGGAGCTCCAGTGTGGGAACTAGTGGCTTTAGGTTTGTAGTCATTTAACTTTCATCCATTCATTCATTTAATTCAGGAGGAAGAAATGCCAGGTTGGTGCAGGCTGGTTACATGCATTTGGTCCCATGCTGTCTTTAATTAAATGACTTGGTTCATTTTATGGCTGGGCTGTATGTGGGGTTATATCATGTTATTTGGGCAGGAGTACCTGTCCCCTGTTAGTTTCTCCATAAGTAGAGTTTCTAACTCTTCTAGCACATCTGTGGCTGACAGCTTTTTGGTGGCTCTTTTTACCCCACACTGGTTGTGAGTGTGTAAATAGCCCCACTAGTTATTTTCAGAGCGTTCTCACTCCCGAGGCGTAACATGTCGACGTTTTGTCACGTCCCGCGGCGTTCCTGAGGAACGCGAAAGGAGACCTTCGGCGTTCTTATGGTACGCGGCGGGTTATGGCTGGAATCCAGTGCAATGACGCTCCCGCGGTAGTAGACGTTCCAGCCCTGTATTCCAGCCCTAAACCTAACCTTATCCCTAGCCCTGACCATAACCTTATTCCTGACCTTAACCAGGACTTTAATGATGTTAAATAGCGTGTTTCTAAGCGATTTGAAGAAAAAGAGCGAACATGTGTAGGTTCAGTCCAGACGGTTCTCATATTTCCTCTTTTTCCGAGGTCGTCATTTAGGAACGTGGTGGGTAGCCGAAAACGTAATATGGTGACGATTTGTCACCTAGCGTAAAATGTTACGCTTTGGGAGTGAGAACGGGTTGTTATTTTGGGTTGCAGTTAACTAGGGAGGAAGGGGTGGGTATGCCATGATTAGGTGAATAACAATTATATGTGATACATAAATTTCACAATGCATGCATATATCTCTATCAATTAAACCTGGCCTGAGGGCTGCCATTTTTTACATTCAGTTATTTCTCTTAGAAATGTTGGAACTAAATAATGAATGTGTTACAGTTAAAGTGAAACACTGGTCAGTGTAAATGGCTCATTGGGACACAGAAACCTTTAAATTAAACCTGATATCTAGTGTCAAACAATATCAAAGCTGTAAAAGATGTTTACATTCAGAATTTATAAAACTATTATTGTAAATAAATTCAAACAAGTGAGCTTTTCTCTTTGTGCTGAATATCAACACTGTGGTTTCTTAGACTGTAAGCTGTACTTTAGTGCAACCAGTTGCAGAAGCTGCCACTCCAAATGTCTTTTGATAACAAGAAAAAAATACCTTTTCAGTACACGGCCTGAAGTTCTTCTCCGAAATCTTCTGCAATCGGCTTTGTCTGCTGGTTTGAAGACAATAAACCATAAAAAAGATGATTTAGTCACTTTGTCTGTGTCATGCAGCTCGAATGTGTCGTGTAACGATGTTGAATAGCCGTCGTTATCCCTCTGCTGCGTCAGTAGGATTGTACTGTACAGCATCTCATTGATATGTGAGGAATGCTAATGTAACACGATAACAGACTTACATCATTAAAATATAAAGTGCAGGAGATATTTAGATATTTTTTATATTTATATTACATTTTATAGCTGACGGATATTACTAAATAGATAGAATTTACTAAATAGCTGGATGAACATGAAAAATATGTCTATAATAACAAATGACCATGAGAGCCAGTAGAATTAATTCAGCTGGACACTCAAAAGACGTCCTTAAATGCTCTTTAAGTGGCAGAACAGATGAACAAACAGTTAATCGCTTACTTGAGATGAAATCTGCTCAGCTACTTTGAAAACAGCTTCTAACTGGTTCCTCCTTTAACAGGATGACTGCTCAGGGGTAAGGCCATCATGCAATCCAGCAACCTTTATGGTTCTGCTTTGATTCACCAGGAACTATTAGGGAAACCTTCCAGCGCCTCCTGTGAAAGACACAGGCATAAACACACAAACATTTATTAACATGTTCCACAGTGTTCCAGTTTGATTTTCTTATCCTGTGGACAACAACGTACATGGATGCAGGTTTATTGTTAACTTTTGTAAGGTTTATTTAATGAACATATCCAGCTGCAGCTCCACTGTGATCCTGAACTGGATAAGCACTTAAGAAAATGTGTCAATAAATGGACAAACATCAACTTACTATATTTATCCAAACAGACGGGACCAATAATGCTTCGCTGAGTTAGAGACTTTAACAGACTCTTCTATGTAAGAATGTCTCGTGCTGATATACCTGCAAACTTGACAACAAAGGTTTTTCAGACTACATGTAGCTGTCCTCTATGTCAGCTAACACATTTACATTTATGTCACACTTATTTCTGCTTTCCCATTTTATAATTATTACTTACATTTTGATTAGATACCTTGAGTTTGTAAATGATCAGATTACATAATTGGAATACAATGTATCCAATTCAGGGTTGCGGGAGGATGAAGCCTATCCCAGCTGATACAGGACAAAGACAGGCTGCCAGTTTATTGCAGGGCTAATACAACATGTGTAACAGAAAATCCACTTAAATGTTTGATATTTCTTATAATAATCATAATTATGACTATTATTTAAAGGTTTCTTCATAAATACATTTTGATTTTTTATAACCCCTAAAATATAAACCTGAGCTGTTTCAGATTCTGACCTCTGACCTCAGTGACCTGGCTGTGTCCTCACTGCAGCTCCCTCTTGGAAGTACGTCTGCTTCTTGTCTTCCCCCAGTGTTGACCGCCTGATATCAAGATATCACGTACTGTAACTGAGGAACAAAAAAGGACAAACACTTGCCTTCATTTAAAAGTACATTCATACAGAGATAATCTATGGAAACACACTAGTTCACAGTTTGGGAGGAACCAGTTCCTGTGAAACATTTCTGTATATGAACATCATGTGGAGAATGAATGAAATGAGTTCTTCAGGTGACTCAGCAGTCCCACACTGACAAATGAAATCTAGTTAAACTATTAAGCATATTTGCTCTTCTGAAATCTGTGTTAAACAACAACAAACATAAATTAGTAACAAAAACTACAGCTGAGTATAGGCTTTACAAACCACCAGCAGCCATAATGCTAAATTTTAATCTTCAAATGTTTCTGAGCTGTCTTCAACCTGCTTTTAGCACATTAAAGTCTCAATAAATAAAGTCAATGCAGACTCAATCCTAAATGTTCAGCACACAGAGACACAGAGGTACTGTTTAAAGTTTAGTGTTAACTTGAGTCACTGATCATTCACAGTATTACAGAGTCTGGCAGTCTTTGCATGATGTCCACGTCACTGTAAGTTTCTAGCTGACTCTCAGGTGTGCCAGCAGGAAAGAGTAATAATAACCTGCATCCTGAGGTTTGTCATGCAGGATTAAAGGAGCCAAGCTTTGTTCACACAGCTAGGATTGTATTTTACACTGACCCTGGGTCAGTATCAACTTCAAGAAGACAGCTGTAACTGTTGATAGAAGAATCACACACACATATTTATGGCTTTGCCTTATAGAATTCAGCATCTCAGTGCTCAGGAAATAGGTTTTGCAGCTGTTTGAGCTAAGATTTTCAAGTTATTCACAAATTAAAACCTATACTTTGTGTCGGGCAAGAACTAAATTCAAATGCATGTAACAGTGAGAAACGCGTTTCTCATCAACTTCATAGAGCTTGCTGTAACTTTTGATAGAAGACTCAGACAAACATATTCATGGCTTTATCTTATAGACTTCAATATCCCCCCAATGTGTGTGTGAGTCTTCTCTCAAAATTTACAGCTGTCTTTATGAAGTTTATGGAAAAACGCTTTATTTCACCACGTTAGTGCGTTTCTCGCTATTACATGCATTTGAATGGAGTTCTCGCCCGACACAAAGTATAGGTTTTCAATTTGTGAATAACTTGAAAATCTTAGCTCAAACAGCTGCAAAACCTATTTCCTCAGCACGGAGATGCTGAATTCTATAAGGCAAAGCCATAAATATGTGTGTGTGTGAGTCCTCTATCAAAAGTTACAGCTGTCTTCATGAAGTTGATACTGACCCAGGGTCAGTGTAAAATACAAGTTATTCACATAATGAAAACTTATACTTTGTTTCGTGCAAGAACTCCATTCAAATGCATGTAATAGTCAGAAACGCACTGTCTCGGCGAAATGAAGCCTTTTTGTACAACTTCATGAAGTTAGCTGTAACTTTTGATAAAAGGCTCAAAGCAGAGGGATAACGACGGCTATTCAACATCGTTACACGACACATTCGAGCTGCATGACGCAGACAAAGTGACTAAATCATCTTTTTTGTGGTTTATTGTCTTCAAACCAGCAGACAAAGCCGATTGCAGAAGATGTCGGAGAAGAACTTCAGGCCGTGTACTGAAAAGGTATTTTTTTCTTGTTATCAAAAGACATTTGGAGTGGCAGCTTCTGCAACTGGTTGCACTAAAGTACAGCTTACAGTCTAAGAAACCACAGTGTTGATATTCAGCACAAAGAGAAAAGCTCACTTGTTTGAATTTATTTACAATAATAGTTTTATAAATTCTGAATGTAAACATCTTTTACAGCTTTGATATTGTTTGACACTAGATATCAGGTTTAATTTAAAGGTTTCTGTGTCCCAATGAGCCATTTACACTGACCAGTGTTTCACTTTAACTGTAACACATTCATTATTTAGTTCCAACATTTCTAAGAGAAATAACTGAATGTAAAAAATGGCAGCCCTCAGGCCAGGTTTAATTGATAGAGATATATGCATGCATTGTGAAATTTATGTATCACATATAATTGTTATTCACCTAATCATGGCATACCCACCCCTTCCTCCCTAGTTAACTGCAACCCAAAATAACTAGTGGGGCTATTTACACACTCACAACCAGTGTGGGGTAAAAAGAGCCACCAAAAAGCTGTCAGCCACAGATGTGCTAGAAGAGTTAGAAACTCTACTTATGGAGAAACTTTCTAAGTCTAACAGGGGACAGGTACTCCTGCCCAAATAACATGATATAACCCCACATACAGCCCAGCCATAAAATGAACCAAGTCATTTAATTAAAGACAGCATGGGACCAAATGCATGTAACCAGCCTGCACCAACCTGGCATTTCTTCCTCCTGAATTAAATGAATGAATGGATGAAAGTTAAATGACTACAAACCTAAAGCCACTAGTTCCCACACTGGAGCTCCCTGACACTGTGTGTTAACCGTATTTAGCTTGTATCAACAGTTGTAACAGGCTAAGCCACTTGAGACACTGCATTGAATTTGTTCCTGTCTTAATGATTTCAGCTGACTGGTTTCAACTCAGATGTTCTGCTTTTTCCTTTCAGTAGATCAAATCAGCTCGTGCTGCTTCTGCTTCCAATTTAATGGCAAGAAGAAGAAGAAGAATGCTTCAGCGAAGTGGCGTTCATGGTCTCAGTGAACAGTCATGGTCACACACTGCATGTGGTTTTAAAAGCAACATGTCTGTTCAGTACAACGATCGAGATGTGTAATATTAGTGCAGCTACGGTTTGTTCTTGAACATCAGTTCTGTTTTCTACTTTGATCACTTAGACCAAAAAAGTGTTGTTTTCAGATTCTTTCTTTTAAATCTATAAAGCACCTGCTCATTTTTTATTACAATTAGTTTCACATAAATGTTAGTTTTTCCTTTATGATCTTTTAATGCTTACACTACACTGTACACATTAGAGACATTTCTGTTACCTGTTTCTGTTGACTCAGAGTTGTGAAATGTTCTTTTATTTAATGCACAATATGAAGTTCATAATTTTCTTACAAATAAAACTCTAATGACAAACATGAACAGCTGTGCTTATTTCTGAGACATGAGTTTTTGAATGTGTTTAGACAGTGTGCATCTGTAATCTGAAACTGTAATGGTGAACCTGAGGTGATGGTCAACAGAAGGCTAATATATATCAATATAAAACAATATTGAAGTAATGTCTTTACCCCCTGCAGAGTGTGGACGCTGTGCACTCAATCACCTTATTCACTGTAGTAAACATGCACCGCTAGCTCAAGTGACTGACTGTCTCCATGGTTACATCGTATATTATTAGCTATGTAAACAGCTTCCATAGATACCGCCATAGCTCTCTGCAGCTGTAACACTTTCACACTTTGCAAATCATTTCACGATTTTGATAGTTATGAAGACAGAATATGTTTTTAAGGTCATGCTAGGCGGTTGCTATGGTGGTTGCTGTGGACTTGGCTGGACCGCGTCCGATTCCTGTTATTAGCTGTCCGCCGTAGGAAGGCTGCGTTCCATTTACAAGTAGTGACAGTCTGCCGCAACTCGAACTCAAACCCCGCTTTGTTCTTTAATTATAGGCCTTTTATAGCCGTTCATGACACGGGCACACACACACATAAAGCACTTTGCCTCACCATGAGAATGGAACTTTACCTAAGCTAACCTTTAAAATATCTGATATAGGATAGAAAAATTGAAGCAACCAGAGATTTAATGATGAAGACTCTGGGTTCTGTAGTGACCTGAATGACTCTTTGCATACAATTTATTGAAGAGGACTTTAGAATGCACTTTACATTTAGACTGTTGCTGTTTAATTTTTTACATTGTTGCGGTGTTATGTCATGAATAAAGTTCACCTGCTGGGGGTTTGATGGATCAGATCATCATAATCAATGGGTCCTGAGGTTGGCGGGACTGTCTCTGGTGATGTCACCATGAAGGAACAGCATCTGGCACGTGTTGCTGAAACATCCCAGTACACTGGTGTAGTTTCCTCTCCAGCTGTTTGACATTTGACACTTCAACATTAAGGAGAAGAAGAAGAAACAGTGTTAGGTCAGGTGACCACATGGTTTCTAAAGTAACTGACAGGAAGTAACCAGGCCGTTAGAAATGGATGGCATGTGTTTAGAGTTACTGGAGTTGGGTAACTCTACTTACCAAAAGCAGAAGCACACAGATGAAGGATCAGATGCTGAATGTTGCAGGAACATGCTCGTGCGGTGGTCATTCAGTGCTGCTCCGGCAGGTTAGACAGTCCAAGACTGATATACTGCCCATCTGAGAGTTTGAAAACACACATGCAAAGATTTATTTTGTATTACAGTCAAAGTTGGATGTTCATTTTTGTCCTTTAAAAATGTTTGTGTATTTGAAAGCGCTAACATTTAAGGATGACTTGGATCGTCTCCTTTAAAGGGGAGACAAGTGTATCCACTGATCCACGTCACTTTACCTGGATGATGACTCCTCTCCCCCTCACTCAGAAACGCTCCTAATATAACCAAGCAAATAAATAATATTGAAGATTTACTTACATCATTACAAAAACAGGAAAAACATCTCCCTTTGATTCTATTTCTCCATTCCTGCTGAACATCAGGCAACAAATATCTCAATAAATCACAGTAAAATGTAAAGCACATGTTTTCTCTGCTTTGTCTAACCTCTGCAGAGCCTCTGTCAAGAAAAACATATCTGTAAGCATAAAACAAATATACATTTCATAACACGTCACTGGACAAACCTCGGTCAGTTGATTTCCTCTGTGCAGTGTAGACGAACATCAGTCAGCAAGTCAAGGTGGTGAGATGGACTGGTGTCCTTTGTGACTCTGCTGGTTCTTCTGAGGAAATACCACCGTCTCTCCACACCGTCACCATCTGTGAGCACAAACTGCTGCTCTGCTCTGCCAGCATGTAGGAAATCACATATCACACACACAGGGGTGAAGAAACATTAGAACTCAACTTTGGATACTTTAGATCTAAACAGATCAAAGTAGCTCTTAGCTTCAACAATCAGTGAACAGACAAACAATGATACCATACTGATTCTGTATGAATACAATATGGTATTTTCAATACAGGTGTCAAATTAATTTACTAAAACTAATACAGATATATGTATTTTTTTTTTTATAAATTCGTTTGCTAAATTATAAGAATATATATTTTTTCATTTAACAATTGCAACTGAAAGAAATTAAATATTGAACAAAAATATATTGTCACATTCTGAGCATGCTCAGCATGCTGACAGACTTGAAGTTGCTACAGATTTTAAGAAGTGATAATTATAGGGAAAAAACTTCTCTTTTTCATCCGTTTAATCAAACATTTGATGCCTTAGATGTCTCAGTCCTATAGCATTCTGCAACTACAACTAAGCTGAAGCTTGGATTTGGCTGCAGGTGCCCTGTACATCCTTCTCAACATGTGGGTACCATTTAATCACACTTCTTCCTGAGCTTTGCTTTGTCACAAGACCAAAGGTGGCATCCCGTGTCACGGTCATATCATCATCCAGAAGAAACATTTGAAGAAACATCATGGAGAAGAAACATTTACGCGCCTCCCGGTTTTGTTTTCTGATCCTGCAAAAAGACTGAGGACAACAAAGCCCAGAGAACACGAGATACACAACATCCAACATTCAGACTCAACAGCCTCCATAAATGAAGAGCACCAGGTTGGTTCAGTTATAGTAGATGTCATGGAATTTTTTAAATAAAGTCTGCAACACAGAAAGAGCTGTGATCATGCTATTTATTACTGTGCACAGGAGAGCAAACACACATCAAACATCACAGTTCAGTCATGTCAGCTCTGCCACTTCACGTGTCTCGCTATGAAACCTAACGGATCAATGGTTATGCTGTTTTGTGCCCTTGACGTTATCAGCACCTGTAAAGGGAGTTGTTTTCTCAAACTGCTGAAGTAAGTTCATCTAGTTTTAGAAACCTTCATTGAACAGTCTATAACAGTGTCACAACTAAGCATATGCATAAGCACTTAAATGCTTTAAATGAGAATAACATAAAATTTCTATTACAGGAGCTAGAGCCTGTCCCAGTAGTCATAGGTAGAGCACACCTGGACAGGTCACCAGTCTGTCAGAGGACTAACACAGATGCAGCCTGACTCAATCCTAAATGTTCAGCACACAGAGACACAGAGGTACCGTTTAAAGTTTAGTGTTAACTTGAGTCACTGATCATTCGCAGTATTACAGAGTCTGGCAGTCTTTGCATGATGTCCACGTCACTGTAAGTTTCTAGCTGACTCTCAGGTGTGACAGGTGTGCCAGCAGGAAAGAGTAATAATAGCCTGCATCCTGAGGTTTTTCATGCAGGATTAAAGGAGCCAGGCTTTGTTCACACAGCTAGGATTGTATTTTACACTGACCCTGGGTCAGTATAAGTATCATACAGTTTAAACGAAGCACTGAAACTTGCACATATTTATTACAGATGCACTGAAGCTAATCGAGATATTTGCTGTCAGTCTGTGGCTGCGATTAAACACTTTACTGGAAACTTTATTAACTAGTAACTTCGTCAGTCATGACAGAAGCTAATATTTCTGTGCTAACATCGTTTAAACAGTAACAGCTTTACTCCAATATAAGCTAACGTTTACACCATAACTTTAAGCTAGCACCATAAAGACGGTAAAACACGTAATAACATCTACAAATGCATCTTAAAGCTGTTATATTAGCACTCGGTGTATTACTAACATAACCACATTAACATTATTGACACTCGCTGGTCTGACTTTTAATAGTCATTCTATAAATGCTGTCCGTTTAAACGGTCTTACCTGTACACACTCCTGTATCCACCGGATTGCAGCCAGAGTGGATTCTGGAGTCTTCCCACGCTCCTGTTAGTGATCCTCCATCTGGATGGATGATAACAACCTTCTGAACAATCTAGCAGGAGATGGTCCATATCTAGAGGATATGGACTGACAACAGCCGAAGCGGGTGAATAAAGTCACCCAGTCGCTAGCTGTGCGATTACCCAGCATACACCAGCACAATATTAGGCACAGCACCACCATAGACATTTTCAGTGGTTTTGAATGCAGGACATGGTTATCTTACCTTGTAAAATGCATGACAATAAAACAGCTAACCACCATAAAATGGTATTGTGTATGTATGTATGTGCATGTGTGTGTGTGTGTGTGAGAGAGAGAGAGAGAGGGGGGGGGGGGGGGGGGGGGGGAGATCAAAGGCGTGCGCTTATGTTTTTTCTTGATCAAGAGTGTGCCTCCTCTCTCTTATTGGATGTATGGTATAGCATGTTTATTCAGGTGCACCTTTGAAGTCTATGAGAATACTTTGCAGCCTGGTCTGAGTGGTCATTTCTGCACAGACACAATGAAGCGTGCACTCAGTTTAGAGGAGGCTGTTGCTGCAGTTTTGCACTCTCCACAAGCAGTGGAGATACTTCTGACAGCGAAGAAGAATTTTTGCCAGGCACCGAGGAGCTTTGCAGCTCATGTGCGGAGGAGGAGAAGGAGAAGGAGGAAGAAGAGCAGGAGGAAGAGACAAGACTAGAGGATGGCCAGTGGAGATCTAAAAATGGAGAAATCATGTGGCAACCCACACACGAAGAGGTCCTGCCATTTTTTCCTCCCCCCATTTTAACCCCAGGACCAACCCATTATGCAATTCGTATAGGATCAGCAGCCCTGTGAGCACTTTCCATCTTTTTTTTGCAGAGGACATTATGCAGCTAATCCTGCATTTCACCAACCTGCAGGGGCAACAGGTCAGTAAAAGACTGGAAGGACATAGATGAGGAGTTGCAGGCTTACATGGGGCTTGTGATGCTGGCTGGCCTGTACAGGTCTCAACATGAAACGACAACAAGCCTGTGAAATGGGGAGACAGGGCTCTTCTGTTTCATGCTACCATGTCAAAAAAAAAAAAAGATTTGAGCAAATTAATCGGGCAGTAAGATTCGATGATCGTCTCTCCCGTCCAGGTCGCTAGGGGGGGGGGGGGGGGGGGGGGCAAGGCTGTGGTTTCCTACATCCCCAAGCAAAGAAAAAAGGTTGTCTTATTGAGCACCAGGCACCGTGAGCTACAAGTCCAGGACTCTGGGAAGAGAAAGCCCCACATCATCCTGGATTATAACAAATGCAAAGGGACTGTGGATCATTTGGACCAGGTAAGCACAATTATAAGTAATTTATTTGCCAAATTGTTTACCGTTTCTCATTGTTATAACTGATAAAGTCAGATAATGTGATTATAATAGTTTTGATATGAGATGATAGTTTTAGACTATGATAGTTTTGATAGTTACAGTAAGGAGGGGGGGGGGGGGGGGTCCAGTTTGACGCCCACAGGCAGAAAGAATCTCTTGCTTATGGCTGTATAAATCTGTTCATGTCACCTGATCATTTCTTTTTGTTTTGCAGGTTTGTAGCAACTACTCCTGCCGTAGAAGGACACGTAGGTGGCCCATGTGTCTGTTCTACCACATGATCGAGGTAAGCTGCTATAATGCTTTCATTCAAGACAGCTGTAACTTTTGATAGAAGACGCATATAAACATATTTATGGCTTTATCTTATAAAGTTCGATATCCCCGTGTTGAGCAAACAGGTTTTGCAGCTGTTTGATCTAAGATTTTCAAGTTATTCACAAAATGAATACCTATACTTTGTTTCGTGCGACAACTCCATTCAAATGCATGTAATAGTCAGAAACGCACTGTCTTGGCGAAATAAAGCGTTTACAACTTCATGAAGACAGCTCTAACTTTTGATAGGAGACTCAGATATGCGTATTTATGGCTTTATCTGATCGAATTCAATATCCCCGTGTTGAGCAAACAGTTTTAAAGCTATGTGAGCTAAGATTTTCAAGTTATTCACAAGATGAAAACCTATACTTTGTTTCGTGCGAGAACTCCATTCAAATGCATGTAATAGTCAGAAACGCACGGTCTCGGCGAAATAAAGTGTTTTTGTACAGCTTGAAGTTACCTGTAACTTTTGATAGAAGGCTCAGACACACATCAATATGGCTTTGCCTTATACAATTCAGCATCTCCGTGCTGGGGAAACAGGTTTTGCAGCTGTTTGAGCCAAGAGCTTCCAGTTATTGAAAAAATGAAAGCCTATACTTTGTTTCGTGCGAGAACTCCATTCAAATGCATGTAAAAGTCAGAAACGCACTGTCTCGGCGAAATAAAGGGTTTACAACTTCATGAAGACAGCTGTAACTTTTGATAGGAAACTCAGATATACGTATTTATGGCTTTATCTTATAGAATTCAATATCCCCGTTGAGCAAACAGTTTTAAAGCTATGTGAGCTAAGATTTTTAAGTTATTCACAAAATAAAAAGCTATACTTTGTTTCGTGTGAGAACTCCATTTATGTTACGCCCCTAATCTAGGCGTGTAGGGACGCACATAAGGTTGGAGGAGAGAGATACAAATCCCCGCCCTGGTTCCCAAGCCAAACATCCAAACCAGTTGTGAGTAAAAAAAAGGTGATTTTATTTAAGGACAAGAAGCATAGCTCCAGGGTGAGCCCAGGCCAAAATAATAAACAAAACCAACTAAGACCCACCAGCAAAGACTAACTAAACCCTAGGAAAGAAAAAGAACAAACAAATGACAGAGCTATCCCTCGCTCCCTGACCAAGAAAACAAGAGAAAACGATTCCAAAAGAAAAGGCAGCTCACCCCTTCCGCTTCAGCCCACGAGTGCCTAAGCTCTCAGCTAATGCACTAGGAGCGGCTTTTACAATTCACCCTCACACAAATACACAAGATAAGCACAGGCTGGGAAAACCATGGTCAGGACCGCCACGGCTGTCAGGCTACTCGCTCGTTGCACACACTCTCTCCCTCTCTCCCCTCTGGAGCTGTCAGAGCGGCTTTTTGAACGTGGTCACCTGTTCCATGGTCCAATCAGCTGCTCACTACTCTTCATTAGGGGAGGGACATGTAAAGTGTCTTAAACACAGTAAAGAGACACGTCTCGCATGTAATAGTCAGAAACGCACTATCTTTGCAAAATAAAGCCTTTTTGTACAACTTCATGAAGTTAGCTGTAACTTTTGATAGAAGATTCAGATTTACGTAGTTATGGCTTTATCTTATAATATTCAGTATCCCCGTGTTGAGCAAACAGGTTTGAGCTAAGATTTTCGAGTTATTCACATAATGAAAACCTATACTTTGTTTCGTGCGAGAACTGCATTCAAATGCATGTAATAGTCAGAAACGCACTGTCTCGGCGAAATAAAGTGTTTTTGTACAGCTTCATGAAGACAGCTGTAACTTTTGATAGAAGGCTCAGATTGATGTATTTATGGTTTTATCTTATAGAATTCAATATCCCCGTGCTGGGAAAACAGATTTTGCAGCTGTGTGAGCTAAGATTTCCAAGTTATACACATAATGAAAATCTATACTTTGTTTCGGTCGAGTTCCCCATTCAAATGCATGTAACAGTGAGAAACGCACTGTCTTGGCGAAAGAAAGCGTTTTTGTACAACTTCATATAAATAGCTGTAACTTTTGATAGAAGACTCGGATACACATGTTTATGGCTTTATCTTATAGAACTCAAGGTCCCCGTGCTGGGCAAACAAAACAGGTTTTGCAGCTGTTTGAGCTAAGATTTTCAAGTTATACACATAATGAAAACCTATACTTTGTTTCGGTGAGTTCCCCATTCAAATGCATGTAACAGTGAGAAACGCACTGTCTTGGCGAAAGAAAGCGTTTTTGTACAACTTCATATAAATAGCTGTAACTTTTGATAGAAGACTCGGATACACATGTTTATGGCTTTATCTTACAGAACTCAAGGTCCCCGTGCTGGGAAAAAAGAACAGGTTTTGCAGCCGTTTGAGCTAAGATTTTAAAATTATTCACATAATGAAAACCTATACTTTGTTTCGGGCGAGTTCCCCATTCAAATGCATACAACAGTGAGAAACGCACTGTCTTGGCGAAATAAAGCGTTTTTGAACAACTTCATATAAATAGCTGTAACTTTTGATAGAAGACTCAGACAAACATGTTTATGGCTTTATCTTATAGAACTCAAGGTCCCCGTGCTGGGAAAACAAAACAGGTTTTGCAGCTGTTGGAGCTAAGATTTTCAAGTTATACACATAATGAAAACCTATACTTTGTTTCGGTGAGTTCCCCATTCAAATGCATGTAACAGTGAGAAACGCACTGTCTTGGCGAAAGAAAGCGTTTTTGTACAACTTCATATAAATAGCTGTAACTTTTGATAGAAGACTCAGACAAACATGTTTATGGCTTTATCTTATAGAACTCAAGGTCCCCGTGCTGGGAAAACAGGATTTGCAGCTGTTGGAGCTAAGATTTTCAAGTTATACACATAATGAAAACCTATACTTTGTTTCGGTCGAGTTCCCCATTCAAATGCATGTAACAGTGAGAAACGCACTGTCTTGGCGAAAGAAAGCGTTTTTGTACAACTTCATATAAATAGCTGTAACTTTTGATAGAAGACTCAGACAAACATGTTTATGGCTTTATCTTATAGAACTCAAGGTCCCCGTGCTGGGAAAACAGGATTTGCAGCTGTTGGAGCTAAGATTTTCAAGTTATACACATAATGAAAACCTATACTTTGTTTCGGTCGAGTTCCCCATTCAAATGCATGTAACAGTGAGAAACGCACTGTCTTGGCGAAAGAAAGCGTTTTTGTACAACTTCATATAAATAGCTGTAACTTTTGATAGAAGACTCAGACAAACATGTTTATGGCTTTATCTTATAGAACTCAAGGTCCCCGTGCTGGGAAAACAGGATTTGCAGCTGTTGGAGCTAAGATTTTCGAGTTATTCACATAATGAAAACCTATACTTTGTTTCGTGCGAGAACTGCATTCAAATGCATGTAATAGTCAGAAACGCACTGTCTCGGCGAAATAAAGTGTTTTTGTACAGCTTCATGAAGACAGCTGTAACTTTTGATAGAAGGCTCAGATTGATGTATTTATGGTTTTATCTTATAGAATTCAATATCCCCGTGCTGGGAAAACAGATTTTGCAGCTGTGTGAGCTAAGATTTCCAAGTTATACACATAATGAAAATCTATACTTTGTTTCGGTCGAGTTCCCCATTCAAATGCATGTAACAGTGAGAAACGCACTGTCTTGGCGAAAGAAAGCGTTTTTGTACAACTTCATATAAATAGCTGTAACTTTTGATAGAAGACTCGGATACACATGTTTATGGCTTTATCTTATAGAACTCAAGGTCCCCGTGCTGGGCAAACAAAACAGGTTTTGCAGCTGTTTGAGCTAAGATTTTCAAGTTATACACATAATGAAAACCTATACTTTGTTTCGGTGAGTTCCCCATTCAAATGCATGTAACAGTGAGAAACGCACTGTCTTGGCGAAAGAAAGCGTTTTTGTACAACTTCATATAAATAGCTGTAACTTTTGATAGAAGACTCGGATACACATGTTTATGGCTTTATCTTACAGAACTCAAGGTCCCCGTGCTGGGAAAAAAGAACAGGTTTTGCAGCCGTTTGAGCTAAGATTTTAAAATTATTCACATAATGAAAACCTATACTTTGTTTCGGGCGAGTTCCCCATTCAAATGCATGCAACAGTGAGAAACGCACTGTCTTGGCGAAATAAAGCGTTTTTGAACAACTTCATATAAATAGCTGTAACTTTTGATAGAAGACTCAGACAAACATGTTTATGGCTTTATCTTATAGAACTCAAGGTCCCCGTGCTGGGAAAACAAAACAGGTTTTGCAGCTGTTTGAGCTAAGATTTTCAAGTTATACACATAATGAAAACCTATACTTTGTTTCGGTGGAGTTCCCCATTCAAATGCATGTAACAGTGAGAAACGCACTGTCTTGGCGAAAGAAAGCGTTTTTGTACAACTTCATATAAATAGCTGTAACTTTTGATAGAAGACTCGGATACACATGTTTATGGCTTTAATTTATAGAACTCAAGGTCCCCGTGCTGGGAAAAAAGAACAGGTTTTGCAGCTGTTTGAGCTAAGATTTCCAAGTTATACACATAATGAAAACCTATACTTTGTTTCGGTCGAGTTCCCCATTCAAATGCATGTAACAGTGAGAAACGCACTGTCTTGGCGAAAGAAAGCGTTTTTGTACAACTTCATATAAATAGCTGTAACTTTTGATAGAAGACTCAGACAAACATGTTTATGGCTTTATCTTATAGAACTCAAGGTCCCCGTGCTGGGAAAACAGGATTTGCAGCTGTTTGAGCTAAGATTTTCAAGTTATACACATAATGAAAACCTATACTTTGTTTCGGTCGAGTTCCCCATTCAAATGCATGTAACAGTGAGAAACGCACTGTCTTGGCGAAAGAAAGCGTTTTTGTACAACTTCATATAAATAGCTGTAACTTTTGATAGAAGACTCAGACAAACATGTTTATGGCTTTATCTTATAGAACTCAAGGTCCCCGTGCTGGGAAAACAGGATTTGCAGCTGTTGGAGCTAAGATTTTCAAGTTATACACATAATGAAAACCTATACTTTGTTTCGGTCGAGTTCCCCATTCAAATGCATGTAACAGTGAGAAACGCACTGTCTTGGCGAAAGAAAGCGTTTTTGTACAACTTCATATAAATAGCTGTAACTTTTGATAGAAGACTCAGACAAACATGTTTATGGCTTTATCTTATAGAACTCAAGGTCCCCGTGCTGGGAAAACAGGATTTGCAGCTGTTTGAGCTAAGATTTTCAAGTTATACACATAATGAAAACCTATACTTTGTTTCGGTCGAGTTCCCCATTCAAATGCATGTAACAGTGAGAAACGCACTGTCTTGGCGAAAGAAAGCGTTTTTGTACAACTTCATATAAATAGCTGTAACTTTTGATAGAAGACTCAGACAAACATGTTTATGGCTTTATCTTATAGAACTCAAGGTCCCCGTGCTGGGAAAACAGGATTTGCAGCTGTTGGAGCTAAGATTTTCAAGTTATACACATAATGAAAACCTATACTTTGTTTCGGTCGAGTTCCCCATTCAAATGCATGTAACAGTGAGAAACGCACTGTCTTGGCGAAAGAAAGCGTTTTTGTACAACTTCATATAAATAGCTGTAACTTTTGATAGAAGACTCAGACAAACATGTTTATGGCTTTATCTTATAGAACTCAAGGTCCCCGTGCTGGGAAAACAGGATTTGCAGCTGTTGGAGCTAAGATTTTCAAGTTATACACATAATGAAAACCTATACTTTGTTTCGGTCGAGTTCCCCATTCAAATGCATGTAACAGTGAGAAACGCACTGTCTTGGCGAAAGAAAGCGTTTTTGTACAACTTCATATAAATAGCTGTAACTTTTGATAGAAGACTCGGATACACATGTTTATGGCTTTATCTTATAGAACTCAAGGTCCCCGTGCTGGGAAAAAAGAACAGGTTTTGCAGCTGTTTGAGCCAAGATTTCCAAGTTATACACATAATGAAAACCTATACTTTGTTTCGTGCGAGAACTGCATTCAAATGCATGTAATAGTCAGAAACGCACTGTCTCGGCGAAATAAAGTGTTTTTGTACAGCTTCATGAAGACAGCTGTAACTTTTGATAGAAGGCTCAGATTGATGTATTTATGGTTTTATCTTATAGAATTCAATATCCCCGTGCTGGGAAAACAGATTTTGCAGCTGTGTGAGCTAAGATTTCCAAGTTATACACATAATGAAAATCTATACTTTGTTTCGGTCGAGTTCCCCATTCAAATGCATGTAACAGTGAGAAACGCACTGTCTTGGCGAAAGAAAGCGTTTTTGTACAACTTCATATAAATAGCTGTAACTTTTGATAGAAGACTCGGATACACATGTTTATGGCTTTATCTTATAGAACTCAAGGTCCCCGTGCTGGGCAAACAAAACAGGTTTTGCAGCTGTTTGAGCTAAGATTTTCAAGTTATACACATAATGAAAACCTATACTTTGTTTCGGTGAGTTCCCCATTCAAATGCATGTAACAGTGAGAAACGCACTGTCTTGGCGAAAGAAAGCGTTTTTGTACAACTTCATATAAATAGCTGTAACTTTTGATAGAAGACTCGGATACACATGTTTATGGCTTTATCTTACAGAACTCAAGGTCCCCGTGCTGGGAAAAAAGAACAGGTTTTGCAGCCGTTTGAGCTAAGATTTTAAAATTATTCACATAATGAAAACCTATACTTTGTTTCGGGCGAGTTCCCCATTCAAATGCATGCAACAGTGAGAAACGCACTGTCTTGGCGAAATAAAGCGTTTTTGAACAACTTCATATAAATAGCTGTAACTTTTGATAGAAGACTCAGACAAACATGTTTATGGCTTTATCTTATAGAACTCAAGGTCCCCGTGCTGGGAAAACAAAACAGGTTTTGCAGCTGTTTGAGCTAAGATTTTCAAGTTATACACATAATGAAAACCTATACTTTGTTTCGGTGGAGTTCCCCATTCAAATGCATGTAACAGTGAGAAACGCACTGTCTTGGCGAAAGAAAGCGTTTTTGTACAACTTCATATAAATAGCTGTAACTTTTGATAGAAGACTCGGATACACATGTTTATGGCTTTATCTTATAGAACTCAAGGTCCCCGTGCTGGGAAAAAAGAACAGGTTTTGCAGCTGTTTGAGCTAAGATTTCCAAGTTATACACATAATGAAAACCTATACTTTGTTTCGGTCGAGTTCCCCATTCAAATGCATGTAACAGTGAGAAACGCACTGTCTTGGCGAAAGAAAGCGTTTTTGTACAACTTCATATAAATAGCTGTAACTTTTGATAGAAGACTCAGACAAACATGTTTATGGCTTTATCTTATAGAACTCAAGGTCCCCGTGCTGGGAAAACAGGATTTGCAGCTGTTTGAGCTAAGATTTTCAAGTTATACACATAATGAAAACCTATACTTTGTTTCGGTCGAGTTCCCCATTCAAATGCATGTAACAGTGAGAAACGCACTGTCTTGGCGAAAGAAAGCGTTTTTGTACAACTTCATATAAATAGCTGTAACTTTTGATAGAAGACTCAGACAAACATGTTTATGGCTTTATCTTATAGAACTCAAGGTCCCCGTGCTGGGAAAACAGGATTTGCAGCTGTTGGAGCTAAGATTTTCAAGTTATACACATAATGAAAACCTATACTTTGTTTCGGTCGAGTTCCCCATTCAAATGCATGTAACAGTGAGAAACGCACTGTCTTGGCGAAAGAAAGCGTTTTTGTACAACTTCATATAAATAGCTGTAACTTTTGATAGAAGACTCAGACAAACATGTTTATGGCTTTATCTTATAGAACTCAAGGTCCCCGTGCTGGGAAAACAGGATTTGCAGCTGTTTGAGCTAAGATTTTCAAGTTATACACATAATGAAAACCTATACTTTGTTTCGGTCGAGTTCCCCATTCAAATGCATGTAACAGTGAGAAACGCACTGTCTTGGCGAAAGAAAGCGTTTTTGTACAACTTCATATAAATAGCTGTAACTTTTGATAGAAGACTCAGACAAACATGTTTATGGCTTTATCTTATAGAACTCAAGGTCCCCGTGCTGGGAAAACAAAACAGGTTTTGCAGCTGTTTGAGCTAAGATTTTCAAGTTATACACATAATGAAAACCTATACTTTGTTTCGGTGAGTTCCCCATTCAAATGCATGTAACAGTGAGAAACGCACTGTCTTGGCGAAAGAAAGCGTTTTTGTACAACTTCATATAAATAGCTGTAACTTTTGATAGAAGACTCGGATACACATGTTTATGGCTTTATCTTATAGAACTCAAGGTCCCCGTGCTGGGAAAAAAGAACAGGTTTTGCAGCTGTTTGAGCTAAGATTTCCAAGTTATACACATAATGAAAACCTATACTTTGTTTCGGTCGAGTTCCCCATTCAAATGCATGTAACAGTGAGAAACGCACTGTCTTGGCGAAAGAAAGCGTTTTTGTACAACTTCATATAAATAGCTGTAACTTTTGATAGAAGACTCAGACAAACATGTTTATGGCTTTATCTTATAGAACTCAAGGTCCCCGTGCTGGGAAAACAGGATTTGCAGCTGTTTGAGCTAAGATTTTCAAGTTATACACATAATGAAAACCTATACTTTGTTTCGGTCGAGTTCCCCATTCAAATGCATGTAACAGTGAGAAACGCACTGTCTTGGCGAAAGAAAGCGTTTTTGTACAACTTCATATAAATAGCTGTAACTTTTGATAGAAGACTCAGACAAACATGTTTATGGCTTTATCTTATAGAACTCAAGGTCCCCGTGCTGGGAAAACAGGATTTGCAGCTGTTTGAGCTAAGATTTTCAAGTTATACACATAATGAAAACCTATACTTTGTTTCGGTGGAGTTCCCCATTCAAATGCATGTAACAGTGAGAAACGCACTGTCTTGGCGAAAGAAAGCGTTTTTGTACAACTTCATATAAATAGCTGTAACTTTTGATAGAAGACTCAGACAAACATGTTTATGGCTTTATCTTATAGAACTCAAGGTCCCCGTGCTGGGAAAACAGGATTTGCAGCTGTTGGAGCTAAGATTTTCAAGTTATACACATAATGAAAACCTATACTTTGTTTCGGTCGAGTTCCCCATTCAAATGCATGTAACAGTGAGAAACGCACTGTCTTGGCGAAAGAAAGCGTTTTTGTACAACTTCATATAAATAGCTGTAACTTTTGATAGAAGACTCGGATACACATGTTTATGGCTTTATCTTATAGAACTCAAGGTCCCCGTGCTGGGAAAAAAGAACAGGTTTTGCAGCTGTTTGAGCCAAGATTTCCAAGTTATACACATAATGAAAACCTATACTTTGTTTCGGGCGAGTTCCCCATTCAAATGCATGCAACAGTGAGAAACGCACTGTCTTGGCGAAATAAAGCGTTTTTGAACAACTTCATATAAATAGCTGTAACTTTTGATAGAAGACTCAGACAAACATGTTTATGGCTTTATCTTATAGAACTCAAGGTCCCCGTGCTGGGAAAACAAAACAGGTTTTGCAGCTGTTGGAGCTAAGATTTTCAAGTTATACACATAATGAAAACCTATACTTTGTTTCGGTGAGTTCCCCATTCAAATGCATGTAACAGTGAGAAACGCACTGTCTTGGCGAAAGAAAGCGTTTTTGTACAACTTCATATAAATAGCTGTAACTTTTGATAGAAGACTCGGATACACATGTTTATGGCTTTATCTTATAGAACTCAAGGTCCCCGTGCTGGGAAAACAGGTTTTGCAGCTGTTTGAGCTAAGATTTCCAAGTTATACACATAATGAAAACCTATACTTTGTTTCGGTCGAGTTCCCCATTCAAATGCATGTAACAGTGAGAAACGCACTGTCTTGGCGAAAGAAAGCGTTTTTGTACAACTTCATATAAATAGCTGTAACTTTTGATAGAAGACTCAGACAAACATGTTTATGGCTTTATCTTATAGAACTCAAGGTCCCCGTGCTGGGAAAACAGGATTTGCAGCTGTTGGAGCTAAGATTTTCAAGTTATACACATAATGAAAACCTATACTTTGTTTCGGTCGAGTTCCCCATTCAAATGCATGTAACAGTGAGAAACGCACTGTCTTGGCGAAAGAAAGCGTTTTTGTACAACTTCATATAAATAGCTGTAACTTTTGATAGAAGACTCAGACAAACATGTTTATGGCTTTATCTTATAGAACTCAAGGTCCCCGTGCTGGGAAAACAGGATTTGCAGCTGTTGGAGCTAAGATTTTCAAGTTATACACATAATGAAAACCTATACTTTGTTTCGGTCGAGTTCCCCATTCAAATGCATGTAACAGTGAGAAACGCACTGTCTTGGCGAAAGAAAGCGTTTTTGTACAACTTCATATAAATAGCTGTAACTTTTGATAGAAGACTCAGACAAACATGTTTATGGCTTTATCTTATAGAACTCAAGGTCCCCGTGCTGGGAAAACAGGATTTGCAGCTGTTGGAGCTAAGATTTTCAAGTTATACACATAATGAAAACCTATACTTTGTTTCGGTCGAGTTCCCCATTCAAATGCATGTAACAGTGAGAAACGCACTGTCTTGGCGAAAGAAAGCGTTTTTGTACAACTTCATATAAATAGCTGTAACTTTTGATAGAAGACTCAGACAAACATGTTTATGGCTTTATCTTATAGAACTCAAGGTCCCCGTGCTGGGAAAACAGGTTTTGCAGCTGTTTGAGCTAAGATTTCCAAGTTATACACATAATGAAAACCTATACTTTGTTTCGGTCGAGTTCCCCATTCAAATGCATGTAACAGTGAGAAACGCACTGTCTTGGCGAAAGAAAGCGTTTTTGTACAACTTCATATAAATAGCTGTAACTTTTGATAGAAGACTCAGACAAACATGTTTATGGCTTTATCTTATAGAACTCAAGGTCCCCGTGCTGGGAAAACAGGATTTGCAGCTGTTGGAGCTAAGATTTTCAAGTTATACACATAATGAAAACCTATACTTTGTTTCGGTCGAGTTCCCCATTCAAATGCATGTAACAGTGAGAAACGCACTGTCTTGGCGAAAGAAAGCGTTTTTGTACAACTTCATATAAATAGCTGTAACTTTTGATAGAAGACTCAGACAAACATGTTTATGGCTTTATCTTATAGAACTCAAGGTCCCCGTGCTGGGAAAACAGGATTTGCAGCTTTTGGAGCTAAGATTTTCAAGTTATACACATAATGAAAACCTATACTTTGTTTCGGTCGAGTTCCCCATTCAAATGCATGTAACAGTGAGAAACGCACTGTCTTGGCGAAAGAAAGCGTTTTTGTACAACTTCATATAAATAGCTGTAACTTTTGATAGAAGACTCAGACAAACATGTTTATGGCTTTATCTTATAGAACTCAAGGTCCCCGTGCTGGGAAAACAGGATTTGCAGCTGTTGGAGCTAAGATTTTCAAGTTATACACATAATGAAAACCTATACTTTGTTTCGGTCGAGTTCCCCATTCAAATGCATGTAACAGTGAGAAACGCACTGTCTTGGCGAAAGAAAGCGTTTTTGTACAACTTCATATAAATAGCTGTAACTTTTGATAGAAGACTCAGACAAACATGTTTATGGCTTTATCTTATAGAACTCAAGGTCCCCGTGCTGGGAAAACAGGATTTGCAGCTGTTGGAGCTAAGATTTTCAAGTTATACACATAATGAAAACCTATACTTTGTTTCGGTCGAGTTCCCCATTCAAATGCATGTAACAGTGAGAAACGCACTGTCTTGGCGAAAGAAAGCGTTTTTGTACAACTTCATATAAATAGCTGTAACTTTTGATAGAAGACTCAGACAAACATGTTTATGGCTTTATCTTATAGAACTCAATATCCCCGTGCTGGGAAAACAGGTTTTGCAGCTGTTTGAGCTAAGATTTCCAAGTTATACACATAATGAAAACCTATACTTTGTTTCGGTCGAGTTCCCCATTCAAATGCATGTAACAGTGAGAAACGCACTGTCTTGGCGAAAGAAAGCGTTTTTGTACAACTTCATAGAAATAGCTGTAACTTTTGATAGAAGACTCAGACAAACATGTTTATGGCTTTATCTTATAGAACTCAATATCCCCGTGCTGGGAAAACAGGATTTGCAGCTGTTGGAGCTAAGATTTTCAAGTTATACACATAATGAAAACCTATACTTTGTTTCGGTCGAGTTCCCCATTCAAATGCATGTAACAGTGAGAAACGCACTGTCTTGGCGAAAGAAAGCGTTTTTGTACAACTTCATATAAATAGCTGTAACTTTTGATAGAAGACTCAGACAAACATGTTTATGGCTTTATCTTATAGAACTCAATATCCCCGTGCTGGGAAAACAGGATTTGCAGCTGTTGGAGCTAAGATTTTCAAGTTATACACATAATGAAAACCTATACTTTGTTTCGGTCGAGTTCCCCATTCAAATGCATGTAACAGTGAGAAACGCACTGTCTTGGCGAAAGAAAGCGTTTTTGTACAACTTCATATAAATAGCTGTAACTTTTGATAGAAGACTCAGACAAACATGTTTATGGCTTTATCTTATAGAACTCAAGGTCCCCGTGCTGGGAAAACAGGATTTGCAGCTGTTGGAGCTAAGATTTTCAAGTTATACACATAATGAAAACCTATACTTTGTTTCGGTCGAGTTCCCCATTCAAATGCATGTAACAGTGAGAAACGCACTGTCTTGGCGAAAGAAAGCGTTTTTGTACAACTTCATATAAATAGCTGTAACTTTTGATAGAAGACTCGGATACACATGTTTATGGCTTTATCTTATAGAACTCAAGGTCCCCGTGCTGGGAAAAAAGAACAGGTTTTGCAGCTGTTTGAGCCAAGATTTCCAAGTTATACACATAATGAAAACCTATACTTTGTTTCGGGCGAGTTCCCCATTCAAATGCATGCAACAGTGAGAAACGCACTGTCTTGGCGAAATAAAGCGTTTTTGAACAACTTCATATAAATAGCTGTAACTTTTGATAGAAGACTCAGACAAACATGTTTATGGCTTTATCTTATAGAACTCAAGGTCCCCGTGCTGGGAAAACAAAACAGGTTTTGCAGCTGTTTGAGCTAAGATTTTCAAGTTATACACATAATGAAAACCTATACTTTGTTTCGGTGAGTTCCCCATTCAAATGCATGTAACAGTGAGAAACGCACTGTCTTGGCGAAAGAAAGCGTTTTTGTACAACTTCATATAAATAGCTGTAACTTTTGATAGAAGACTCGGATACACATGTTTATGGCTTTATCTTATAGAACTCAAGGTCCCCGTGCTGGGAAAAAAGAACAGGTTTTGCAGCTGTTTGAGCCAAGATTTCCAAGTTATACACATAATGAAAACCTATACTTTGTTTCGGGCGAGTTCCCCATTCAAATGCATGCAACAGTGAGAAACGCACTGTCTTGGCGAAATAAAGCGTTTTTGAACAACTTCATATAAATAGCTGTAACTTTTGATAGAAGACTCAGACAAACATGTTTATGGCTTTATCTTATAGAACTCAAGGTCCCCGTGCTGGGAAAACAAAACAGGTTTTGCAGCTGTTGGAGCTAAGATTTTCAAGTTATACACATAATGAAAACCTATACTTTGTTTCGGTGAGTTCCCCATTCAAATGCATGTAACAGTGAGAAACGCACTGTCTTGGCGAAAGAAAGCGTTTTTGTACAACTTCATATAAATAGCTGTAACTTTTGATAGAAGACTCGGATACACATGTTTATGGCTTTATCTTATAGAACTCAAGGTCCCCGTGCTGGGAAAACAGGTTTTGCAGCTGTTTGAGCTAAGATTTCCAAGTTATACACATAATGAAAACCTATACTTTGTTTCGGTCGAGTTCCCCATTCAAATGCATGTAACAGTGAGAAACGCACTGTCTTGGCGAAAGAAAGCGTTTTTGTACAACTTCATATAAATAGCTGTAACTTTTGATAGAAGACTCAGACAAACATGTTTATGGCTTTATCTTATAGAACTCAAGGTCCCCGTGCTGGGAAAACAGGATTTGCAGCTGTTGGAGCTAAGATTTTCAAGTTATACACATAATGAAAACCTATACTTTGTTTCGGTCGAGTTCCCCATTCAAATGCATGTAACAGTGAGAAACGCACTGTCTTGGCGAAAGAAAGCGTTTTTGTACAACTTCATATAAATAGCTGTAACTTTTGATAGAAGACTCAGACAAACATGTTTATGGCTTTATCTTATAGAACTCAAGGTCCCCGTGCTGGGAAAACAGGATTTGCAGCTGTTGGAGCTAAGATTTTCAAGTTATACACATAATGAAAACCTATACTTTGTTTCGGTCGAGTTCCCCATTCAAATGCATGTAACAGTGAGAAACGCACTGTCTTGGCGAAAGAAAGCGTTTTTGTACAACTTCATATAAATAGCTGTAACTTTTGATAGAAGACTCAGACAAACATGTTTATGGCTTTATCTTATAGAACTCAAGGTCCCCGTGCTGGGAAAACAGGATTTGCAGCTGTTGGAGCTAAGATTTTCAAGTTATACACATAATGAAAACCTATACTTTGTTTCGGTCGAGTTCCCCATTCAAATGCATGTAACAGTGAGAAACGCACTGTCTTGGCGAAAGAAAGCGTTTTTGTACAACTTCATATAAATAGCTGTAACTTTTGATAGAAGACTCAGACAAACATGTTTATGGCTTTATCTTATAGAACTCAAGGTCCCCGTGCTGGGAAAACAGGTTTTGCAGCTGTTTGAGCTAAGATTTCCAAGTTATACACATAATGAAAACCTATACTTTGTTTCGGTCGAGTTCCCCATTCAAATGCATGTAACAGTGAGAAACGCACTGTCTTGGCGAAAGAAAGCGTTTTTGTACAACTTCATATAAATAGCTGTAACTTTTGATAGAAGACTCAGACAAACATGTTTATGGCTTTATCTTATAGAACTCAAGGTCCCCGTGCTGGGAAAACAGGTTTTGCAGCTGTTTGAGCTAAGATTTCCAAGTTATACACATAATGAAAACCTATACTTTGTTTCGGTCGAGTTCCCCATTCAAATGCATGTAACAGTGAGAAACGCACTGTCTTGGCGAAAGAAAGCGTTTTTGTACAACTTCATATAAATAGCTGTAACTTTTGATAGAAGACTCAGACAAACATGTTTATGGCTTTATCTTATAGAACTCAAGGTCCCCGTGCTGGGAAAACAGGATTTGCAGCTGTTGGAGCTAAGATTTTCAAGTTATACACATAATGAAAACCTATACTTTGTTTCGGTCGAGTTCCCCATTCAAATGCATGTAACAGTGAGAAACGCACTGTCTTGGCGAAAGAAAGCGTTTTTGTACAACTTCATATAAATAGCTGTAACTTTTGATAGAAGACTCAGACAAACATGTTTATGGCTTTATCTTATAGAACTCAAGGTCCCCGTGCTGGGAAAACAGGATTTGCAGCTGTTGGAGCTAAGATTTTCAAGTTATACACATAATGAAAACCTATACTTTGTTTCGGTCGAGTTCCCCATTCAAATGCATGTAACAGTGAGAAACGCACTGTCTTGGCGAAAGAAAGCGTTTTTGTACAACTTCATATAAATAGCTGTAACTTTTGATAGAAGACTCAGACAAACATGTTTATGGCTTTATCTTATAGAACTCAAGGTCCCCGTGCTGGGAAAACAGGATTTGCAGCTGTTGGAGCTAAGATTTTCAAGTTATACACATAATGAAAACCTATACTTTGTTTCGGTCGAGTTCCCCATTCAAATGCATGTAACAGTGAGAAACGCACTGTCTTGGCGAAAGAAAGCGTTTTTGTACAACTTCATATAAATAGCTGTAACTTTTGATAGAAGACTCAGACAAACATGTTTATGGCTTTATCTTATAGAACTCAAGGTCCCCGTGCTGGGAAAACAGGTTTTGCAGCTGTTTGAGCTAAGATTTCCAAGTTATACACATAATGAAAACCTATACTTTGTTTCGGTCGAGTTCCCCATTCAAATGCATGTAACAGTGAGAAACGCACTGTCTTGGCGAAAGAAAGCGTTTTTGTACAACTTCATATAAATAGCTGTAACTTTTGATAGAAGACTCAGACAAACATGTTTATGGCTTTATCTTATAGAACTCAAGGTCCCCGTGCTGGGAAAACAGGTTTTGCAGCTGTTTGAGCTAAGATTTCCAAGTTATACACATAATGAAAACCTATACTTTGTTTCGGTCGAGTTCCCCATTCAAATGCATGTAACAGTGAGAAACGCACTGTCTTGGCGAAAGAAAGCGTTTTTGTACAACTTCATATAAATAGCTGTAACTTTTGATAGAAGACTCAGACAAACATGTTTATGGCTTTATCTTATAGAACTCAAGGTCCCCGTGCTGGGAAAACAGGTTTTGCAGCTGTTTGAGCTAAGATTTCCAAGTTATACACATAATGAAAACCTATACTTTGTTTCGGTCGAGTTCCCCATTCAAATGCATGTAACAGTGAGAAACGCACTGTCTTGGCGAAAGAAAGCGTTTTTGTACAACTTCATATAAATAGCTGTAACTTTTGATAGAAGACTCAGACAAACATGTTTATGGCTTTATCTTATAGAACTCAAGGTCCCCGTGCTGGGAAAACAGGATTTGCAGCTGTTGGAGCTAAGATTTTCAAGTTATACACATAATGAAAACCTATACTTTGTTTCGGTCGAGTTCCCCATTCAAATGCATGTAACAGTGAGAAACGCACTGTCTTGGCGAAAGAAAGCGTTTTTGTACAACTTCATATAAATAGCTGTAACTTTTGATAGAAGACTCAGACAAACATGTTTATGGCTTTATCTTATAGAACTCAAGGTCCCCGTGCTGGGAAAACAGGATTTGCAGCTGTTGGAGCTAAGATTTTCAAGTTATACACATAATGAAAACCTATACTTTGTTTCGGTCGAGTTCCCCATTCAAATGCATGTAACAGTGAGAAACGCACTGTCTTGGCGAAAGAAAGCGTTTTTGTACAACTTCATATAAATAGCTGTAACTTTTGATAGAAGACTCAGACAAACATGTTTATGGCTTTATCTTATAGAACTCAAGGTCCCCGTGCTGGGAAAACAGGATTTGCAGCTGTTGGAGCTAAGATTTTCAAGTTATACACATAATGAAAACCTATACTTTGTTTCGGTCGAGTTCCCCATTCAAATGCATGTAACAGTGAGAAACGCACTGTCTTGGCGAAAGAAAGCGTTTTTGTACAACTTCATAGAAATAGCTGTAACTTTTGATAGAAGACTCAGACAAACATGTTTATGGCTTTATCTTATAGAACTCAATATCCCCGTGCTGGGAAAACAGGTTTTGCAGCTGTTTGAGCTAAGATTTCCAAGTTATACACATAATGAAAACCTATACTTTGTTTCGGTCGAGTTCCCCATTCAAATGCATGTAACAGTGAGAAACGCACTGTCTTGGCGAAAGAAAGCGTTTTTGTACAACTTCATATAAATAGCTGTAACTTTTGATAGAAGACTCAGACAAACATGTTTATGGCTTTATCTTATAGAACTCAAGGTCCCCGTGCTGGGAAAACAGGATTTGCAGCTGTTGGAGCTAAGATTTTCAAGTTATACACATAATGAAAACCTATACTTTGTTTCGGTCGAGTTCCCCATTCAAATGCATGTAACAGTGAGAAACGCACTGTCTTGGCGAAAGAAAGCGTTTTTGTACAACTTCATATAAATAGCTGTAACTTTTGATAGAAGACTCGGATACACATGTTTATGGCTTTATCTTATAGAACTCAAGGTCCCCGTGCTGGGAAAAAAGAACAGGTTTTGCAGCTGTTTGAGCCAAGATTTCCAAGTTATACACATAATGAAAACCTATACTTTGTTTCGGGCGAGTTCCCCATTCAAATGCATGCAACAGTGAGAAACGCACTGTCTTGGCGAAATAAAGCGTTTTTGAACAACTTCATATAAATAGCTGTAACTTTTGATAGAAGACTCAGACAAACATGTTTATGGCTTTATCTTATAGAACTCAAGGTCCCCGTGCTGGGAAAACAAAACAGGTTTTGCAGCTGTTTGAGCTAAGATTTTCAAGTTATACACATAATGAAAACCTATACTTTGTTTCGGTGAGTTCCCCATTCAAATGCATGTAACAGTGAGAAACGCACTGTCTTGGCGAAAGAAAGCGTTTTTGTACAACTTCATATAAATAGCTGTAACTTTTGATAGAAGACTCGGATACACATGTTTATGGCTTTATCTTATAGAACTCAAGGTCCCCGTGCTGGGAAAACAGGTTTTGCAGCTGTTTGAGCTAAGATTTCCAAGTTATACACATAATGAAAACCTATACTTTGTTTCGGTCGAGTTCCCCATTCAAATGCATGTAACAGTGAGAAACGCACTGTCTTGGCGAAAGAAAGCGTTTTTGTACAACTTCATATAAATAGCTGTAACTTTTGATAGAAGACTCAGACAAACATGTTTATGGCTTTATCTTATAGAACTCAAGGTCCCCGTGCTGGGAAAACAGGATTTGCAGCTGTTGGAGCTAAGATTTTCAAGTTATACACATAATGAAAACCTATACTTTGTTTCGGTCGAGTTCCCCATTCAAATGCATGTAACAGTGAGAAACGCACTGTCTTGGCGAAAGAAAGCGTTTTTGTACAACTTCATATAAATAGCTGTAACTTTTGATAGAAGACTCAGACAAACATGTTTATGGCTTTATCTTATAGAACTCAAGGTCCCCGTGCTGGGAAAACAGGTTTTGCAGCTGTTTGAGCTAAGATTTCCAAGTTATACACATAATGAAAACCTATACTTTGTTTCGGTCGAGTTCCCCATTCAAATGCATGTAACAGTGAGAAACGCACTGTCTTGGCGAAAGAAAGCGTTTTTGTACAACTTCATATAAATAGCTGTAACTTTTGATAGAAGACTCAGACAAACATGTTTATGGCTTTATCTTATAGAACTCAAGGTCCCCGTGCTGGGAAAACAGGATTTGCAGCTGTTGGAGCTAAGATTTTCAAGTTATACACATAATGAAAACCTATACTTTGTTTCGGTCGAGTTCCCCATTCAAATGCATGTAACAGTGAGAAACGCACTGTCTTGGCGAAAGAAAGCGTTTTTGTACAACTTCATATAAATAGCTGTAACTTTTGATAGAAGACTCAGACAAACATGTTTATGGCTTTATCTTATAGAACTCAAGGTCCCCGTGCTGGGAAAACAGGATTTGCAGCTGTTGGAGCTAAGATTTTCAAGTTATACACATAATGAAAACCTATACTTTGTTTCGGTCGAGTTCCCCATTCAAATGCATGTAACAGTGAGAAACGCACTGTCTTGGCGAAAGAAAGCGTTTTTGTACAACTTCATATAAATAGCTGTAACTTTTGATAGAAGACTCAGACAAACATGTTTATGGCTTTATCTTATAGAACTCAATATCCCCGTGCTGGGAAAACAGGATTTGCAGCTGTTGGAGCTAAGATTTTCAAGTTATACACATAATGAAAACCTATACTTTGTTTCGGTCGAGTTCCCCATTCAAATGCATGTAACAGTGAGAAACGCACTGTCTTGGCGAAAGAAAGCGTTTTTGTACAACTTCATATAAATAGCTGTAACTTTTGATAGAAGACTCAGACAAACATGTTTATGGCTTTATCTTATAGAACTCAAGGTCCCCGTGCTGGGAAAACAGGATTTGCAGCTGTTGGAGCTAAGATTTTCAAGTTATACACATAATGAAAACCTATACTTTGTTTCGGTCGAGTTCCCCATTCAAATGCATGTAACAGTGAGAAACGCACTGTCTTGGCGAAAGAAAGCGTTTTTGTACAACTTCATATAAATAGCTGTAACTTTTGATAGAAGACTCGGATACACATGTTTATGGCTTTATCTTATAGAACTCAAGGTCCCCGTGCTGGGAAAAAAGAACAGGTTTTGCAGCTGTTTGAGCCAAGATTTCCAAGTTATACACATAATGAAAACCTATACTTTGTTTCGGGCGAGTTCCCCATTCAAATGCATGCAACAGTGAGAAACGCACTGTCTTGGCGAAATAAAGCGTTTTTGAACAACTTCATATAAATAGCTGTAACTTTTGATAGAAGACTCAGACAAACATGTTTATGGCTTTATCTTATAGAACTCAAGGTCCCCGTGCTGGGAAAACAGGATTTGCAGCTGTTGGAGCTAAGATTTTCAAGTTATACACATAATGAAAACCTATACTTTGTTTCGGTCGAGTTCCCCATTCAAATGCATGTAACAGTGAGAAACGCACTGTCTTGGCGAAAGAAAGCGTTTTTGTACAACTTCATATAAATAGCTGTAACTTTTGATAGAAGACTCAGACAAACATGTTTATGGCTTTATCTTATAGAACTCAAGGTCCCCGTGCTGGGAAAACAGGATTTGCAGCTGTTGGAGCTAAGATTTTCAAGTTATACACATAATGAAAACCTATACTTTGTTTCGGTCGAGTTCCCCATTCAAATGCATGTAACAGTGAGAAACGCACTGTCTTGGCGAAAGAAAGCGTTTTTGTACAACTTCATATAAATAGCTGTAACTTTTGATAGAAGACTCAGACAAACATGTTTATGGCTTTATCTTATAGAACTCAATATCCCCGTGCTGGGAAAACAGGATTTGCAGCTGTTGGAGCTAAGATTTTCAAGTTATACACATAATGAAAACCTATACTTTGTTTCGGTCGAGTTCCCCATTCAAATGCATGTAACAGTGAGAAACGCACTGTCTTGGCGAAAGAAAGCGTTTTTGTACAACTTCATATAAATAGCTGTAACTTTTGATAGAAGACTCAGACAAACATGTTTATGGCTTTATCTTATAGAACTCAAGGTCCCCGTGCTGGGAAAACAGGATTTGCAGCTGTTGGAGCTAAGATTTTCAAGTTATACACATAATGAAAACCTATACTTTGTTTCGGTCGAGTTCCCCATTCAAATGCATGTAACAGTGAGAAACGCACTGTCTTGGCGAAAGAAAGCGTTTTTGTACAACTTCATATAAATAGCTGTAACTTTTGATAGAAGACTCGGATACACATGTTTATGGCTTTATCTTATAGAACTCAAGGTCCCCGTGCTGGGAAAAAAGAACAGGTTTTGCAGCTGTTTGAGCCAAGATTTCCAAGTTATACACATAATGAAAACCTATACTTTGTTTCGGGCGAGTTCCCCATTCAAATGCATGCAACAGTGAGAAACGCACTGTCTTGGCGAAATAAAGCGTTTTTGAACAACTTCATATAAATAGCTGTAACTTTTGATAGAAGACTCAGACAAACATGTTTATGGCTTTATCTTATAGAACTCAAGGTCCCCGTGCTGGGAAAACAAAACAGGTTTTGCAGCTGTTGGAGCTAAGATTTTCAAGTTATACACATAATGAAAACCTATACTTTGTTTCGGTGAGTTCCCCATTCAAATGCATGTAACAGTGAGAAACGCACTGTCTTGGCGAAAGAAAGCGTTTTTGTACAACTTCATATAAATAGCTGTAACTTTTGATAGAAGACTCGGATACACATGTTTATGGCTTTATCTTATAGAACTCAAGGTCCCCGTGCTGGGAAAACAGGTTTTGCAGCTGTTTGAGCTAAGATTTCCAAGTTATACACATAATGAAAACCTATACTTTGTTTCGGTCGAGTTCCCCATTCAAATGCATGTAACAGTGAGAAACGCACTGTCTTGGCGAAAGAAAGCGTTTTTGTACAACTTCATATAAATAGCTGTAACTTTTGATAGAAGACTCAGACAAACATGTTTATGGCTTTATCTTATAGAACTCAAGGTCCCCGTGCTGGGAAAACAGGATTTGCAGCTGTTGGAGCTAAGATTTTCAAGTTATACACATAATGAAAACCTATACTTTGTTTCGGTCGAGTTCCCCATTCAAATGCATGTAACAGTGAGAAACGCACTGTCTTGGCGAAAGAAAGCGTTTTTGTACAACTTCATATAAATAGCTGTAACTTTTGATAGAAGACTCAGACAAACATGTTTATGGCTTTATCTTATAGAACTCAAGGTCCCCGTGCTGGGAAAACAGGATTTGCAGCTGTTGGAGCTAAGATTTTCAAGTTATACACATAATGAAAACCTATACTTTGTTTCGGTCGAGTTCCCCATTCAAATGCATGTAACAGTGAGAAACGCACTGTCTTGGCGAAAGAAAGCGTTTTTGTACAACTTCATATAAATAGCTGTAACTTTTGATAGAAGACTCAGACAAACATGTTTATGGCTTTATCTTATAGAACTCAAGGTCCCCGTGCTGGGAAAACAGGTTTTGCAGCTGTTTGAGCTAAGATTTCCAAGTTATACACATAATGAAAACCTATACTTTGTTTCGGTCGAGTTCCCCATTCAAATGCATGTAACAGTGAGAAACGCACTGTCTTGGCGAAAGAAAGCGTTTTTGTACAACTTCATATAAATAGCTGTAACTTTTGATAGAAGACTCAGACAAACATGTTTATGGCTTTATCTTATAGAACTCAAGGTCCCCGTGCTGGGAAAACAGGTTTTGCAGCTGTTTGAGCTAAGATTTCCAAGTTATACACATAATGAAAACCTATACTTTGTTTCGGTCGAGTTCCCCATTCAAATGCATGTAACAGTGAGAAACGCACTGTCTTGGCGAAAGAAAGCGTTTTTGTACAACTTCATATAAATAGCTGTAACTTTTGATAGAAGACTCAGACAAACATGTTTATGGCTTTATCTTATAGAACTCAAGGTCCCCGTGCTGGGAAAACAGGTTTTGCAGCTGTTTGAGCTAAGATTTCCAAGTTATACACATAATGAAAACCTATACTTTGTTTCGGTCGAGTTCCCCATTCAAATGCATGTAACAGTGAGAAACGCACTGTCTTGGCGAAAGAAAGCGTTTTTGTACAACTTCATATAAATAGCTGTAACTTTTGATAGAAGACTCAGACAAACATGTTTATGGCTTTATCTTATAGAACTCAATATCCCCGTGCTGGGAAAACAGGATTTGCAGCTGTTGGAGCTAAGATTTTCAAGTTATACACATAATGAAAACCTATACTTTGTTTCGGTCGAGTTCCCCATTCAAATGCATGTAACAGTGAGAAACGCACTGTCTTGGCGAAAGAAAGCGTTTTTGTACAACTTCATATAAATAGCTGTAACTTTTGATAGAAGACTCAGACAAACATGTTTATGGCTTTATCTTATAGAACTCAAGGTCCCCGTGCTGGGAAAACAGGATTTGCAGCTGTTGGAGCTAAGATTTTCAAGTTATACACATAATGAAAACCTATACTTTGTTTCGGTCGAGTTCCCCATTCAAATGCATGTAACAGTGAGAAACGCACTGTCTTGGCGAAAGAAAGCGTTTTTGTACAACTTCATATAAATAGCTGTAACTTTTGATAGAAGACTCAGACAAACATGTTTATGGCTTTATCTTATAGAACTCAAGGTCCCCGTGCTGGGAAAACAGGATTTGCAGCTGTTGGAGCTAAGATTTTCAAGTTATACACATAATGAAAACCTATACTTTGTTTCGGTCGAGTTCCCCATTCAAATGCATGTAACAGTGAGAAACGCACTGTCTTGGCGAAAGAAAGCGTTTTTGTACAACTTCATATAAATAGCTGTAACTTTTGATAGAAGACTCAGACAAACATGTTTATGGCTTTATCTTATAGAACTCAATATCCCCGTGCTGGGAAAACAGGTTTTGCAGCTGTTTGAGCTAAGATTTCCAAGTTATACACATAATGAAAACCTATACTTTGTTTCGGTCGAGTTCCCCATTCAAATGCATGTAACAGTGAGAAACGCACTGTCTTGGCGAAAGAAAGCGTTTTTGTACAACTTCATATAAATAGCTGTAACTTTTGATAGAAGACTCAGACAAACATGTTTATGGCTTTATCTTATAGAACTCAAGGTCCCCGTGCTGGGAAAACAGGATTTGCAGCTGTTGGAGCTAAGATTTTCAAGTTATACACATAATGAAAACCTATACTTTGTTTCGGTCGAGTTCCCCATTCAAATGCATGTAACAGTGAGAAACGCACTGTCTTGGCGAAAGAAAGCGTTTTTGTACAACTTCATATAAATAGCTGTAACTTTTGATAGAAGACTCAGACAAACATGTTTATGGCTTTATCTTATAGAACTCAAGGTCCCCGTGCTGGGAAAACAGGATTTGCAGCTGTTGGAGCTAAGATTTTCAAGTTATACACATAATGAAAACCTATACTTTGTTTCGGTCGAGTTCCCCATTCAAATGCATGTAACAGTGAGAAACGCACTGTCTTGGCGAAAGAAAGCGTTTTTGTACAACTTCATATAAATAGCTGTAACTTTTGATAGAAGACTCAGACAAACATGTTTATGGCTTTATCTTATAGAACTCAAGGTCCCCGTGCTGGGAAAACAGGTTTTGCAGCTGTTTGAGCTAAGATTTCCAAGTTATACACATAATGAAAACCTATACTTTGTTTCGGTCGAGTTCCCCATTCAAATGCATGTAACAGTGAGAAACGCACTGTCTTGGCGAAAGAAAGCGTTTTTGTACAACTTCATATAAATAGCTGTAACTTTTGATAGAAGACTCAGACAAACATGTTTATGGCTTTATCTTATAGAACTCAAGGTCCCCGTGCTGGGAAAACAGGTTTTGCAGCTGTTTGAGCTAAGATTTCCAAGTTATACACATAATGAAAACCTATACTTTGTTTCGGTCGAGTTCCCCATTCAAATGCATGTAACAGTGAGAAACGCACTGTCTTGGCGAAAGAAAGCGTTTTTGTACAACTTCATATAAATAGCTGTAACTTTTGATAGAAGACTCAGACAAACATGTTTATGGCTTTATCTTATAGAACTCAAGGTCCCCGTGCTGGGAAAACAGGTTTTGCAGCTGTTTGAGCTAAGATTTCCAAGTTATACACATAATGAAAACCTATACTTTGTTTCGGTCGAGTTCCCCATTCAAATGCATGTAACAGTGAGAAACGCACTGTCTTGGCGAAAGAAAGCGTTTTTGTACAACTTCATATAAATAGCTGTAACTTTTGATAGAAGACTCAGACAAACATGTTTATGGCTTTATCTTATAGAACTCAAGGTCCCCGTGCTGGGAAAACAGGTTTTGCAGCTGTTTGAGCTAAGATTTCCAAGTTATACACATAATGAAAACCTATACTTTGTTTCGGTCGAGTTCCCCATTCAAATGCATGTAACAGTGAGAAACGCACTGTCTTGGCGAAAGAAAGCGTTTTTGTACAACTTCATATAAATAGCTGTAACTTTTGATAGAAGACTCAGACAAACATGTTTATGGCTTTATCTTATAGAACTCAATATCCCCGTGCTGGGAAAACAGGATTTGCAGCTGTTGGAGCTAAGATTTTCAAGTTATACACATAATGAAAACCTATACTTTGTTTCGGTCGAGTTCCCCATTCAAATGCATGTAACAGTGAGAAACGCACTGTCTTGGCGAAAGAAAGCGTTTTTGTACAACTTCATATAAATAGCTGTAACTTTTGATAGAAGACTCAGACAAACATGTTTATGGCTTTATCTTATAGAACTCAAGGTCCCCGTGCTGGGAAAACAGGATTTGCAGCTGTTGGAGCTAAGATTTTCAAGTTATACACATAATGAAAACCTATACTTTGTTTCGGTCGAGTTCCCCATTCAAATGCATGTAACAGTGAGAAACGCACTGTCTTGGCGAAAGAAAGCGTTTTTGTACAACTTCATATAAATAGCTGTAACTTTTGATAGAAGACTCAGACAAACATGTTTATGGCTTTATCTTATAGAACTCAAGGTCCCCGTGCTGGGAAAACAGGATTTGCAGCTGTTGGAGCTAAGATTTTCAAGTTATACACATAATGAAAACCTATACTTTGTTTCGGTCGAGTTCCCCATTCAAATGCATGTAACAGTGAGAAACGCACTGTCTTGGCGAAAGAAAGCGTTTTTGTACAACTTCATATAAATAGCTGTAACTTTTGATAGAAGACTCAGACAAACATGTTTATGGCTTTATCTTATAGAACTCAAGGTCCCCGTGCTGGGAAAACAGGATTTGCAGCTGTTGGAGCTAAGATTTTCAAGTTATACACATAATGAAAACCTATACTTTGTTTCGGTCGAGTTCCCCATTCAAATGCATGTAACAGTGAGAAACGCACTGTCTTGGCGAAAGAAAGCGTTTTTGTACAACTTCATATAAATAGCTGTAACTTTTGATAGAAGACTCGGATACACATGTTTATGGCTTTATCTTATAGAACTCAAGGTCCCCGTGCTGGGAAAAAAGAACAGGTTTTGCAGCTGTTTGAGCCAAGATTTCCAAGTTATACACATAATGAAAACCTATACTTTGTTTCGGGCGAGTTCCCCATTCAAATGCATGCAACAGTGAGAAACGCACTGTCTTGGCGAAATAAAGCGTTTTTGAACAACTTCATATAAATAGCTGTAACTTTTGATAGAAGACTCAGACAAACATGTTTATGGCTTTATCTTATAGAACTCAAGGTCCCCGTGCTGGGAAAACAAAACAGGTTTTGCAGCTGTTTGAGCTAAGATTTTCAAGTTATACACATAATGAAAACCTATACTTTGTTTCGGTGAGTTCCCCATTCAAATGCATGTAACAGTGAGAAACGCACTGTCTTGGCGAAAGAAAGCGTTTTTGTACAACTTCATAGAAATAGCTGTAACTTTTGATAGAAGACTCGGATACACATGTTTATGGCTTTATCTTATAGAACTCAAGGTCCCCGTGCTGGGAAAACAGGTTTTGCAGCTGTTTGAGCTAAGATTTCCAAGTTATACACATAATGAAAACCTATACTTTGTTTCGGTCGAGTTCCCCATTCAAATGCATGTAACAGTGAGAAACGCACTGTCTTGGCGAAAGAAAGCGTTTTTGTACAACTTCATATAAATAGCTGTAACTTTTGATAGAAGACTCAGACAAACATGTTTATGGCTTTATCTTATAGAACTCAAGGTCCCCGTGCTGGGAAAACAGGATTTGCAGCTGTTGGAGCTAAGATTTTCAAGTTATACACATAATGAAAACCTATACTTTGTTTCGGTCGAGTTCCCCATTCAAATGCATGTAACAGTGAGAAACGCACTGTCTTGGCGAAAGAAAGCGTTTTTGTACAACTTCATATAAATAGCTGTAACTTTTGATAGAAGACTCAGACAAACATGTTTATGGCTTTATCTTATAGAACTCAATATCCCCGTGCTGGGAAAACAGGATTTGCAGCTGTTGGAGCTAAGATTTTCAAGTTATACACATAATGAAAACCTATACTTTGTTTCGGTCGAGTTCCCCATTCAAATGCATGTAACAGTGAGAAACGCACTGTCTTGGCGAAAGAAAGCGTTTTTGTACAACTTCATATAAATAGCTGTAACTTTTGATAGAAGACTCAGACAAACATGTTTATGGCTTTATCTTATAGAACTCAAGGTCCCCGTGCTGGGAAAACAGGATTTGCAGCTGTTGGAGCTAAGATTTTCAAGTTATACACATAATGAAAACCTATACTTTGTTTCGGTCGAGTTCCCCATTCAAATGCATGTAACAGTGAGAAACGCACTGTCTTGGCGAAAGAAAGCGTTTTTGTACAACTTCATATAAATAGCTGTAACTTTTGATAGAAGACTCGGATACACATGTTTATGGCTTTATCTTATAGAACTCAAGGTCCCCGTGCTGGGAAAAAAGAACAGGTTTTGCAGCTGTTTGAGCCAAGATTTCCAAGTTATACACATAATGAAAACCTATACTTTGTTTCGGGCGAGTTCCCCATTCAAATGCATGCAACAGTGAGAAACGCACTGTCTTGGCGAAATAAAGCGTTTTTGAACAACTTCATATAAATAGCTGTAACTTTTGATAGAAGACTCAGACAAACATGTTTATGGCTTTATCTTATAGAACTCAAGGTCCCCGTGCTGGGAAAACAAAACAGGTTTTGCAGCTGTTGGAGCTAAGATTTTCAAGTTATACACATAATGAAAACCTATACTTTGTTTCGGTGAGTTCCCCATTCAAATGCATGTAACAGTGAGAAACGCACTGTCTTGGCGAAAGAAAGCGTTTTTGTACAACTTCATAGAAATAGCTGTAACTTTTGATAGAAGACTCGGATACACATGTTTATGGCTTTATCTTATAGAACTCAAGGTCCCCGTGCTGGGAAAACAGGTTTTGCAGCTGTTTGAGCTAAGATTTCCAAGTTATACACATAATGAAAACCTATACTTTGTTTCGGTCGAGTTCCCCATTCAAATGCATGTAACAGTGAGAAACGCACTGTCTTGGCGAAAGAAAGCGTTTTTGTACAACTTCATATAAATAGCTGTAACTTTTGATAGAAGACTCAGACAAACATGTTTATGGCTTTATCTTATAGAACTCAAGGTCCCCGTGCTGGGAAAACAGGATTTGCAGCTGTTGGAGCTAAGATTTTCAAGTTATACACATAATGAAAACCTATACTTTGTTTCGGTCGAGTTCCCCATTCAAATGCATGTAACAGTGAGAAACGCACTGTCTTGGCGAAAGAAAGCGTTTTTGTACAACTTCATATAAATAGCTGTAACTTTTGATAGAAGACTCAGACAAACATGTTTATGGCTTTATCTTATAGAACTCAAGGTCCCCGTGCTGGGAAAACAGGATTTGCAGCTGTTGGAGCTAAGATTTTCAAGTTATACACATAATGAAAACCTATACTTTGTTTCGGTCGAGTTCCCCATTCAAATGCATGTAACAGTGAGAAACGCACTGTCTTGGCGAAAGAAAGCGTTTTTGTACAACTTCATATAAATAGCTGTAACTTTTGATAGAAGACTCAGACAAACATGTTTATGGCTTTATCTTATAGAACTCAATGTCCCCGTGCTGGGAAAACAGGTTTTGCAGCTGTTTGAGCTAAGATTTCCAAGTTATACACATAATGAAAACCTATACTTTGTTTCGGTCGAGTTCCCCATTCAAATGCATGTAACAGTGAGAAACGCATTGTCTTGGCGAAAGAAAGCGTTTTTGTACAACTTCATATAAATAGCTGTAACTTTTGATAGAAGACTCAGACAAACATGTTTATGGCTTTATCTTATAGAACTCAAGGTCCCCGTGCTGGGAAAACAGGTTTTGCAGCTGTTTGAGCTAAGATTTCCAAGTTATACACATAATGAAAACCTATACTTTGTTTCGGTCGAGTTCCCCATTCAAATGCATGTAACAGTGAGAAACGCACTGTCTTGGCGAAAGAAAGCGTTTTTGTACAACTTCATATAAATAGCTGTAACTTTTGATAGAAGACTCAGACAAACATGTTTATGGCTTTATCTTATAGAACTCAAGGTCCCCGTGCTGGGAAAACAGGTTTTGCAGCTGTTTGAGCTAAGATTTCCAAGTTATACACATAATGAAAACCTATACTTTGTTTCGGTCGAGTTCCCCATTCAAATGCATGTAACAGTGAGAAACGCACTGTCTTGGCGAAAGAAAGCGTTTTTGTACAACTTCATATAAATAGCTGTAACTTTTGATAGAAGACTCAGACAAACATGTTTATGGCTTTATCTTATAGAACTCAAGGTCCCCGTGCTGGGAAAACAGGTTTTGCAGCTGTTTGAGCTAAGATTTCCAAGTTATACACATAATGAAAACCTATACTTTGTTTCGGTCGAGTTCCCCATTCAAATGCATGTAACAGTGAGAAACGCACTGTCTTGGCGAAAGAAAGCGTTTTTGTACAACTTCATATAAATAGCTGTAACTTTTGATAGAAGACTCAGACAAACATGTTTATGGCTTTATCTTATAGAACTCAATATCCCCGTGCTGGGAAAACAGGATTTGCAGCTGTTGGAGCTAAGATTTTCAAGTTATACACATAATGAAAACCTATACTTTGTTTCGGTCGAGTTCCCCATTCAAATGCATGTAACAGTGAGAAACGCACTGTCTTGGCGAAAGAAAGCGTTTTTGTACAACTTCATATAAATAGCTGTAACTTTTGATAGAAGACTCAGACAAACATGTTTATGGCTTTATCTTATAGAACTCAAGGTCCCCGTGCTGGGAAAACAGGATTTGCAGCTGTTGGAGCTAAGATTTTCAAGTTATACACATAATGAAAACCTATACTTTGTTTCGGTCGAGTTCCCCATTCAAATGCATGTAACAGTGAGAAACGCACTGTCTTGGCGAAAGAAAGCGTTTTTGTACAACTTCATATAAATAGCTGTAACTTTTGATAGAAGACTCAGACAAACATGTTTATGGCTTTATCTTATAGAACTCAAGGTCCCCGTGCTGGGAAAACAGGATTTGCAGCTGTTGGAGCTAAGATTTTCAAGTTATACACATAATGAAAACCTATACTTTGTTTCGGTCGAGTTCCCCATTCAAATGCATGTAACAGTGAGAAACGCACTGTCTTGGCGAAAGAAAGCGTTTTTGTACATCTTCATATAAATAGCTGTAACTTTTGATAGAAGACTCAGACAAACATGTTTATGGCTTTATCTTATAGAACTCAAGGTCCCCGTGCTGGGAAAACAGGTTTTGCAGCTGTTTGAGCTAAGATTTCCAAGTTATACACATAATGAAAACCTATACTTTGTTTCGGTCGAGTTCCCCATTCAAATGCATGTAACAGTGAGAAACGCACTGTCTTGGCGAAAGAAAGCGTTTTTGTACAACTTCATATAAATAGCTGTAACTTTTGATAGAAGACTCAGACAAACATGTTTATGGCTTTATCTTATAGAACTCAAGGTCCCCGTGCTGGGAAAACAGGTTTTGCAGCTGTTTGAGCTAAGATTTCCAAGTTATACACATAATGAAAACCTATACTTTGTTTCGGTCGAGTTCCCCATTCAAATGCATGTAACAGTGAGAAACGCACTGTCTTGGCGAAAGAAAGCGTTTTTGTACAACTTCATATAAATAGCTGTAACTTTTGATAGAAGACTCAGACAAACATGTTTATGGCTTTATCTTATAGAACTCAAGGTCCCCGTGCTGGGAAAACAGGTTTTGCAGCTGTTTGAGCTAAGATTTCCAAGTTATACACATAATGAAAACCTATACTTTGTTTCGGTCGAGTTCCCCATTCAAATGCATGTAACAGTGAGAAACGCACTGTCTTGGCGAAAGAAAGCGTTTTTGTACAACTTCATATAAATAGCTGTAACTTTTGATAGAAGACTCAGACAAACATGTTTATGGCTTTATCTTATAGAACTCAATATCCCCGTGCTGGGAAAACAGGATTTGCAGCTGTTGGAGCTAAGATTTTCAAGTTATACACATAATGAAAACCTATACTTTGTTTCGGTCGAGTTCCCCATTCAAATGCATGTAACAGTGAGAAACGCACTGTCTTGGCGAAAGAAAGCGTTTTTGTACAACTTCATATAAATAGCTGTAACTTTTGATAGAAGACTCAGACAAACATGTTTATGGCTTTATCTTATAGAACTCAAGGTCCCCGTGCTGGGAAAACAGGATTTGCAGCTGTTGGAGCTAAGATTTTCAAGTTATACACATAATGAAAACCTATACTTTGTTTCGGTCGAGTTCCCCATTCAAATGCATGTAACAGTGAGAAACGCACTGTCTTGGCGAAAGAAAGCGTTTTTGTACAACTTCATATAAATAGCTGTAACTTTTGATAGAAGACTCAGACAAACATGTTTATGGCTTTATCTTATAGAACTCAAGGTCCCCGTGCTGGGAAAACAGGATTTGCAGCTGTTGGAGCTAAGATTTTCAAGTTATACACATAATGAAAACCTATACTTTGTTTCGGTCGAGTTCCCCATTCAAATGCATGTAACAGTGAGAAACGCACTGTCTTGGCGAAAGAAAGCGTTTTTGTACAACTTCATATAAATAGCTGTAACTTTTGATAGAAGACTCAGACAAACATGTTTATGGCTTTATCTTATAGAACTCAAGGTCCCCGTGCTGGGAAAACAGGTTTTGCAGCTGTTTGAGCTAAGATTTCCAAGTTATACACATAATGAAAACCTATACTTTGTTTCGGTCGAGTTCCCCATTCAAATGCATGTAACAGTGAGAAACGCACTGTCTTGGCGAAAGAAAGCGTTTTTGTACAACTTCATATAAATAGCTGTAACTTTTGATAGAAGACTCAGACAAACATGTTTATGGCTTTATCTTATAGAACTCAAGGTCCCCGTGCTGGGAAAACAGGTTTTGCAGCTGTTTGAGCTAAGATTTCCAAGTTATACACATAATGAAAACCTATACTTTGTTTCGGTCGAGTTCCCCATTCAAATGCATGTAACAGTGAGAAACGCACTGTCTTGGCGAAAGAAAGCGTTTTTGTACAACTTCATATAAATAGCTGTAACTTTTGATAGAAGACTCAGACAAACATGTTTATGGCTTTATCTTATAGAACTCAATATCCCCGTGCTGGGAAAACAGGATTTGCAGCTGTTGGAGCTAAGATTTTCAAGTTATACACATAATGAAAACCTATACTTTGTTTCGGTCGAGTTCCCCATTCAAATGCATGTAACAGTGAGAAACGCACTGTCTTGGCGAAAGAAAGCGTTTTTGTACAACTTCATATAAATAGCTGTAACTTTTGATAGAAGACTCAGACAAACATGTTTATGGCTTTATCTTATAGAACTCAAGGTCCCCGTGCTGGGAAAACAGGATTTGCAGCTGTTGGAGCTAAGATTTTCAAGTTATACACATAATGAAAACCTATACTTTGTTTCGGTCGAGTTCCCCATTCAAATGCATGTAACAGTGAGAAACGCACTGTCTTGGCGAAAGAAAGCGTTTTTGTACAACTTCATATAAATAGCTGTAACTTTTGATAGAAGACTCAGACAAACATGTTTATGGCTTTATCTTATAGAACTCAAGGTCCCCGTGCTGGGAAAACAGGATTTGCAGCTGTTGGAGCTAAGATTTTCAAGTTATACACATAATGAAAACCTATACTTTGTTTCGGTCGAGTTCCCCATTCAAATGCATGTAACAGTGAGAAACGCACTGTCTTGGCGAAAGAAAGCGTTTTTGTACAACTTCATATAAATAGCTGTAACTTTTGATAGAAGACTCAGACAAACATGTTTATGGCTTTATCTTATAGAACTCAAGGTCCCCGTGCTGGGAAAACAGGATTTGCAGCTGTTGGAGCTAAGATTTTCAAGTTATACACATAATGAAAACCTATACTTTGTTTCGGTCGAGTTCCCCATTCAAATGCATGTAACAGTGAGAAACGCACTGTCTTGGCGAAAGAAAGCGTTTTTGTACAACTTCATATAAATAGCTGTAACTTTTGATAGAAGACTCAGACAAACATGTTTATGGCTTTATCTTATAGAACTCAATATCCCCGTGCTGGGAAAACAGGTTTTGCAGCTGTTTGAGCTAAGATTTCCAAGTTATACACATAATGAAAACCTATACTTTGTTTCGGTCGAGTTCCCCATTCAAATGCATGTAACAGTGAGAAACGCACTGTCTTGGCGAAAGAAAGCGTTTTTGTACAACTTCATATAAATAGCTGTAACTTTTGATAGAAGACTCGGATACACATGTTTATGGCTTTATCTTATAGAACTCAAGGTCCCCGTGCTGGGAAAAAAGAACAGGTTTTGCAGCTGTTTGAGCCAAGATTTCCAAGTTATACACATAATGAAAACCTATACTTTGTTTCGGGCGAGTTCCCCATTCAAATGCATGCAACAGTGAGAAACGCACTGTCTTGGCGAAATAAAGCGTTTTTGAACAACTTCATATAAATAGCTGTAACTTTTGATAGAAGACTCAGACAAACATGTTTATGGCTTTATCTTATAGAACTCAAGGTCCCCGTGCTGGGAAAACAAAACAGGTTTTGCAGCTGTTTGAGCTAAGATTTTCAAGTTATACACATAATGAAAACCTATACTTTGTTTCGGTGAGTTCCCCATTCAAATGCATGTAACAGTGAGAAACGCACTGTCTTGGCGAAAGAAAGCGTTTTTGTACAACTTCATAGAAATAGCTGTAACTTTTGATAGAAGACTCGGATACACATGTTTATGGCTTTATCTTATAGAACTCAAGGTCCCCGTGCTGGGAAAACAGGTTTTGCAGCTGTTTGAGCTAAGATTTCCAAGTTATACACATAATGAAAACCTATACTTTGTTTCGGTCGAGTTCCCCATTCAAATGCATGTAACAGTGAGAAACGCACTGTCTTGGCGAAAGAAAGCGTTTTTGTACAACTTCATATAAATAGCTGTAACTTTTGATAGAAGACTCAGACAAACATGTTTATGGCTTTATCTTATAGAACTCAAGGTCCCCGTGCTGGGAAAACAGGATTTGCAGCTGTTGGAGCTAAGATTTTCAAGTTATACACATAATGAAAACCTATACTTTGTTTCGGTCGAGTTCCCCATTCAAATGCATGTAACAGTGAGAAACGCACTGTCTTGGCGAAAGAAAGCGTTTTTGTACAACTTCATATAAATAGCTGTAACTTTTGATAGAAGACTCAGACAAACATGTTTATGGCTTTATCTTATAGAACTCAACGTCCCCGTGCTGGGAAAACAGGATTTGCAGCTGTTGGAGCTAAGATTTTCAAGTTATACACATAATGAAAACCTATACTTTGTTTCGGTCGAGTTCCCCATTCAAATGCATGTAACAGTGAGAAACGCACTGTCTTGGCGAAAGAAAGCGTTTTTGTACAACTTCATATAAATAGCTGTAACTTTTGATAGAAGACTCAGACAAACATGTTTATGGCTTTATCTTATAGAACTCAATATCCCCGTGCTGGGAAAACAGGATTTGCAGCTGTTGGAGCTAAGATTTTCAAGTTATACACATAATGAAAACCTATACTTTGTTTCGGTCGAGTTCCCCATTCAAATGCATGTAACAGTGAGAAACGCACTGTCTTGGCGAAAGAAAGCGTTTTTGTACAACTTCATATAAATAGCTGTAACTTTTGATAGAAGACTCAGACAAACATGTTTATGGCTTTATCTTATAGAACTCAAGGTCCCCGTGCTGGGAAAACAGGATTTGCAGCTGTTGGAGCTAAGATTTTCAAGTTATACACATAATGAAAACCTATACTTTGTTTCGGTCGAGTTCCCCATTCAAATGCATGTAACAGTGAGAAACGCACTGTCTTGGCGAAAGAAAGCGTTTTTGTACAACTTCATATAAATAGCTGTAACTTTTGATAGAAGACTCGGATACACATGTTTATGGCTTTATCTTATAGAACTCAAGGTCCCCGTGCTGGGAAAAAAGAACAGGTTTTGCAGCTGTTTGAGCCAAGATTTCCAAGTTATACACATAATGAAAACCTATACTTTGTTTCGGGCGAGTTCCCCATTCAAATGCATGCAACAGTGAGAAACGCACTGTCTTGGCGAAATAAAGCGTTTTTGAACAACTTCATATAAATAGCTGTAACTTTTGATAGAAGACTCAGACAAACATTTTTATGGCTTTATCTTATAGAACTCAAGGTCCCCGTGCTGGGAAAACAAAACAGGTTTTGCAGCTGTTGGAGCTAAGATTTTCAAGTTATACACATAATGAAAACCTATACTTTGTTTCGGTGAGTTCCCCATTCAAATGCATGTAACAGTGAGAAACGCACTGTCTTGGCGAAAGAAAGCGTTTTTGTACAACTTCATATAAATAGCTGTAACTTTTGATAGAAGACTCGGATACACATGTTTATGGCTTTATCTTATAGAACTCAAGGTCCCCGTGCTGGGAAAACAGGTTTTGCAGCTGTTTGAGCTAAGATTTCCAAGTTATACACATAATGAAAACCTATACTTTGTTTCGGTCGAGTTCCCCATTCAAATGCATGTAACAGTGAGAAACGCACTGTCTTGGCGAAAGAAAGCGTTTTTGTACAACTTCATATAAATAGCTGTAACTTTTGATAGAAGACTCAGACAAACATGTTTATGGCTTTATCTTATAGAACTCAAGGTCCCCGTGCTGGGAAAACAGGATTTGCAGCTGTTGGAGCTAAGATTTTCAAGTTATACACATAATGAAAACCTATACTTTGTTTCGGTCGAGTTCCCCATTCAAATGCATGTAACAGTGAGAAACGCACTGTCTTGGCGAAAGAAAGCGTTTTTGTACAACTTCATATAAATAGCTGTAACTTTTGATAGAAGACTCAGACAAACATGTTTATGGCTTTATCTTATAGAACTCAAGGTCCCCGTGCTGGGAAAACAGGATTTGCAGCTGTTGGAGCTAAGATTTTCAAGTTATACACATAATGAAAACCTATACTTTGTTTCGGTCGAGTTCCCCATTCAAATGCATGTAACAGTGAGAAACGCACTGTCTTGGCGAAAGAAAGCGTTTTTGTACAACTTCATATAAATAGCTGTAACTTTTGATAGAAGACTCGGATACACATGTTTATGGCTTTATCTTATAGAACTCAAGGTCCCCGTGCTGGGAAAAAAGAACAGGTTTTGCAGCTGTTTGAGCCAAGATTTCCAAGTTATACACATAATGAAAACCTATACTTTGTTTCGGGCGAGTTCCCCATTCAAATGCATGCAACAGTGAGAAACGCACTGTCTTGGCGAAATAAAGCGTTTTTGAACAACTTCATATAAATAGCTGTAACTTTTGATAGAAGACTCAGACAAACATGTTTATGGCTTTATCTTATAGAACTCAAGGTCCCCGTGCTGGGAAAACAAAACAGGTTTTGCAGCTGTTTGAGCTAAGATTTTCAAGTTATACACATAATGAAAACCTATACTTTGTTTCGGTGAGTTCCCCATTCAAATGCATGTAACAGTGAGAAACGCACTGTCTTGGCGAAAGAAAGCGTTTTTGTACAACTTCATAGAAATAGCTGTAACTTTTGATAGAAGACTCGGATACACATGTTTATGGCTTTATCTTATAGAACTCAAGGTCCCCGTGCTGGGAAAACAGGTTTTGCAGCTGTTTGAGCTAAGATTTCCAAGTTATACACATAATGAAAACCTATACTTTGTTTCGGTCGAGTTCCCCATTCAAATGCATGTAACAGTGAGAAACGCACTGTCTTGGCGAAAGAAAGCGTTTTTGTACAACTTCATATAAATAGCTGTAACTTTTGATAGAAGACTCAGACAAACATGTTTATGGCTTTATCTTATAGAACTCAAGGTCCCCGTGCTGGGAAAACAGGATTTGCAGCTGTTGGAGCTAAGATTTTCAAGTTATACACATAATGAAAACCTATACTTTGTTTCGGTCGAGTTCCCCATTCAAATGCATGTAACAGTGAGAAACGCACTGTCTTGGCGAAAGAAAGCGTTTTTGTACAACTTCATATAAATAGCTGTAACTTTTGATAGAAGACTCAGACAAACATGTTTATGGCTTTATCTTATAGAACTCAACGTCCCCGTGCTGGGAAAACAGGATTTGCAGCTGTTGGAGCTAAGATTTTCAAGTTATACACATAATGAAAACCTATACTTTGTTTCGGTCGAGTTCCCCATTCAAATGCATGTAACAGTGAGAAACGCACTGTCTTGGCGAAAGAAAGCGTTTTTGTACAACTTCATATAAATAGCTGTAACTTTTGATAGAAGACTCAGACAAACATGTTTATGGCTTTATCTTATAGAACTCAATATCCCCGTGCTGGGAAAACAGGATTTGCAGCTGTTGGAGCTAAGATTTTCAAGTTATACACATAATGAAAACCTATACTTTGTTTCGGTCGAGTTCCCCATTCAAATGCATGTAACAGTGAGAAACGCACTGTCTTGGCGAAAGAAAGCGTTTTTGTACAACTTCATATAAATAGCTGTAACTTTTGATAGAAGACTCAGACAAACATGTTTATGGCTTTATCTTATAGAACTCAAGGTCCCCGTGCTGGGAAAACAGGATTTGCAGCTGTTGGAGCTAAGATTTTCAAGTTATACACATAATGAAAACCTATACTTTGTTTCGGTCGAGTTCCCCATTCAAATGCATGTAACAGTGAGAAACGCACTGTCTTGGCGAAAGAAAGCGTTTTTGTACAACTTCATATAAATAGCTGTAACTTTTGATAGAAGACTCGGATACACATGTTTATGGCTTTATCTTATAGAACTCAAGGTCCCCGTGCTGGGAAAAAAGAACAGGTTTTGCAGCTGTTTGAGCCAAGATTTCCAAGTTATACACATAATGAAAACCTATACTTTGTTTCGGGCGAGTTCCCCATTCAAATGCATGCAACAGTGAGAAACGCACTGTCTTGGCGAAATAAAGCGTTTTTGAACAACTTCATATAAATAGCTGTAACTTTTGATAGAAGACTCAGACAAACATGTTTATGGCTTTATCTTATAGAACTCAAGGTCCCCGTGCTGGGAAAACAAAACAGGTTTTGCAGCTGTTGGAGCTAAGATTTTCAAGTTATACACATAATGAAAACCTATACTTTGTTTCGGTGAGTTCCCCATTCAAATGCATGTAACAGTGAGAAACGCACTGTCTTGGCGAAAGAAAGCGTTTTTGTACAACTTCATATAAATAGCTGTAACTTTTGATAGAAGACTCGGATACACATGTTTATGGCTTTATCTTATAGAACTCAAGGTCCCCGTGCTGGGAAAACAGGTTTTGCAGCTGTTTGAGCTAAGATTTCCAAGTTATACACATAATGAAAACCTATACTTTGTTTCGGTCGAGTTCCCCATTCAAATGCATGTAACAGTGAGAAACGCACTGTCTTGGCGAAAGAAAGCGTTTTTGTACAACTTCATATAAATAGCTGTAACTTTTGATAGAAGACTCAGACAAACATGTTTATGGCTTTATCTTATAGAACTCAAGGTCCCCGTGCTGGGAAAACAGGATTTGCAGCTGTTGGAGCTAAGATTTTCAAGTTATACACATAATGAAAACCTATACTTTGTTTCGGTCGAGTTCCCCATTCAAATGCATGTAACAGTGAGAAACGCACTGTCTTGGCGAAAGAAAGCGTTTTTGTACAACTTCATATAAATAGCTGTAACTTTTGATAGAAGACTCAGACAAACATGTTTATGGCTTTATCTTATAGAACTCAAGGTCCCCGTGCTGGGAAAACAGGTTTTGCAGCTGTTTGAGCTAAGATTTCCAAGTTATACACATAATGAAAACCTATACTTTGTTTCGGTCGAGTTCCCCATTCAAATGCATGTAACAGTGAGAAACGCACTGTCTTGGCGAAAGAAAGCGTTTTTGTACAACTTCATATAAATAGCTGTAACTTTTGATAGAAGACTCAGACAAACATGTTTATGGCTTTATCTTATAGAACTCAAGGTCCCCGTGCTGGGAAAACAGGATTTGCAGCTGTTGGAGCTAAGATTTTCAAGTTATACACATAATGAAAACCTATACTTTGTTTCGGTCGAGTTCCCCATTCAAATGCATGTAACAGTGAGAAACGCACTGTCTTGGCGAAAGAAAGCGTTTTTGTACAACTTCATAGAAATAGCTGTAACTTTTGATAGAAGACTCAGACAAACATGTTTATGGCTTTATCTTATAGAACTCAAGGTCCCCGTGCTGGGAAAACAGGTTTTGCAGCTGTTTGAGCTAAGATTTCCAAGTTATACACATAATGAAAACCTATACTTTGTTTCGGGCGAGTTCCCCATTCAAATGCATGCAACAGTGAGAAACGCACTGTCTTGGCGAAATAAAGCGTTTTTGAACAACTTCATATAAATAGCTGTAACTTTTGATAGAAGACTCGGATACACATGTTTATGGCTTTATCTTATAGAACTCAAGGTCCCCGTGCTGGGAAAACAAAACAGGTTTTGCAGCTGTTGGAGCTAAGATTTTCAAGTTATACACATAATGAAAACCTATACTTTGTTTCGGTGAGTTCCCCATTCAAATGCATGTAACAGTGAGAAACGCACTGTCTTGGCGAAAGAAAGCGTTTTTGTACAACTTCATATAAATAGCTGTAACTTTTGATAGAAGACTCGGATACACATGTTTATGGCTTTATCTTATAGAACTCAAGGTTCCCGTGCTGGGAAAACAGGTTTTGCAGCTGTTTGAGCTAAGATTTCCAAGTTATACACATAATGAAAACCTATACTTTGTTTCGGTCGAGTTCCCCATTCAAATGCATGTAACAGTGAGAAACGCACTGTCTTGGCGAAAGAAAGCGTTTTTGTACAACTTCATATAAATCGCTGTAACTTTTGATAGAAGACTCAGACAAACATGTTTATGGCTTTATCTTATAGAACTCAAGGTCCCCGTGCTGGGAAAACAGGATTTGCAGCTGTTGGAGCTAAGATTTTCAAGTTATACACATAATGAAAACCTATACTTTGTTTCGGTCGAGTTCCCCATTCAAATGCATGTAACAGTGAGAAACGCACTGTCTTGGCGAAAGAAAGCGTTTTTGTACAACTTCATATAAATAGCTGTAACTTTTGATAGAAGACTCAGACAAACATGTTTATGGCTTTATCTTATAGAACTCAAGGTCCCCGTGCTGGGAAAACAGGTTTTGCAGCTGTTTGAGCTAAGATTTCCAAGTTATACACATAATGAAAACCTATACTTTGTTTCGGTCGAGTTCCCCATTCAAATGCATGTAACAGTGAGAAACGCACTGTCTTGGCGAAAGAAAGCGTTTTTGTACAACTTCATATAAATAGCTGTAACTTTTGATAGAAGACTCAGACAAACATGTTTATGGCTTTATCTTATAGAACTCAAGGTCCCCGTGCTGGGAAAACAGGATTTGCAGCTGTTGGAGCTAAGATTTTCAAGTTATACACATAATGAAAACCTATACTTTGTTTCGGTCGAGTTCCCCATTCAAATGCATGTAACAGTGAGAAACGCACTGTCTTGGCGAAAGAAAGCGTTTTTGTACAACTTCATAGAAATAGCTGTAACTTTTGATAGAAGACTCAGACAAACATGTTTATGGCTTTATCTTATAGAACTCAAGGTCCCCGTGCTGGGAAAACAGGTTTTGCAGCTGTTTGAGCTAAGATTTCCAAGTTATACACATAATGAAAACCTATACTTTGTTTCGGGCGAGTTCCCCATTCAAATGCATGCAACAGTGAGAAACGCACTGTCTTGGCGAAATAAAGCGTTTTTGAACAACTTCATATAAATAGCTGTAACTTTTGATAGAAGACTCGGATACACATGTTTATGGCTTTATCTTATAGAACTCAAGGTCCCCGTGCTGGGAAAACAAAACAGGTTTTGCAGCTGTTGGAGCTAAGATTTTCAAGTTATACACATAATGAAAACCTATACTTTGTTTCGGTGAGTTCCCCATTCAAATGCATGTAACAGTGAGAAACGCACTGTCTTGGCGAAAGAAAGCGTTTTTGTACAACTTCATATAAATAGCTGTAACTTTTGATAGAAGACTCGGATACACATGTTTATGGCTTTATCTTATAGAACTCAAGGTTCCCGTGCTGGGAAAACAGGTTTTGCAGCTGTTTGAGCTAAGATTTCCAAGTTATACACATAATGAAAACCTATACTTTGTTTCGGTCGAGTTCCCCATTCAAATGCATGTAACAGTGAGAAACGCACTGTCTTGGCGAAAGAAAGCGTTTTTGTACAACTTCATATAAATCGCTGTAACTTTTGATAGAAGACTCAGACAAACATGTTTATGGCTTTATCTTATAGAACTCAAGGTCCCCGTGCTGGGAAAACAGGATTTGCAGCTGTTGGAGCTAAGATTTTCAAGTTATACACATAATGAAAACCTATACTTTGTTTCGGTCGAGTTCCCCATTCAAATGCATGTAACAGTGAGAAACGCACTGTCTTGGCGAAAGAAAGCGTTTTTGTACAACTTCATATAAATAGCTGTAACTTTTGATAGAAGACTCAGACAAACATGTTTATGGCTTTATCTTATAGAACTCAAGGTCCCCGTGCTGGGAAAACAGGATTTGCAGCTGTTGGAGCTAAGATTTTCAAGTTATACACATAATGAAAACCTATACTTTGTTTCGGTCGAGTTCCCCATTCAAATGCATGTAACAGTGAGAAACGCACTGTCTTGGCGAAAGAAAGCGTTTTTGTACAACTTCATAGAAATAGCTGTAACTTTTGATAGAAGACTCAGACAAACATGTTTATGGCTTTATCTTATAGAACTCAAGGTCCCCGTGCTGGGAAAACAGGTTTTGCAGCTGTTTGAGCTAAGATTTCCAAGTTATACACATAATGAAAACCTATACTTTGTTTCGGGCGAGTTCCCCATTCAAATGCATGCAACAGTGAGAAACGCACTGTCTTGGCGAAATAAAGCGTTTTTGAACAACTTCATATAAATAGCTGTAACTTTTGATAGAAGACTCGGATACACATGTTTATGGCTTTATCTTATAGAACTCAAGGTCCCCGTGCTGGGAAAACAAAACAGGTTTTGCAGCTGTTGGAGCTAAGATTTTCAAGTTATACACATAATGAAAACCTATACTTTGTTTCGGTGAGTTCCCCATTCAAATGCATGTAACAGTGAGAAACGCACTGTCTTGGCGAAAGAAAGCGTTTTTGTACAACTTCATATAAATAGCTGTAACTTTTGATAGAAGACTCGGATACACATGTTTATGGCTTTATCTTATAGAACTCAAGGTTCCCGTGCTGGGAAAACAGGTTTTGCAGCTGTTTGAGCTAAGATTTCCAAGTTATACACATAATGAAAACCTATACTTTGTTTCGGTCGAGTTCCCCATTCAAATGCATGTAACAGTGAGAAACGCACTGTCTTGGCGAAAGAAAGCGTTTTTGTACAACTTCATATAAATAGCTGTAACTTTTGATAGAAGACTCAGACAAACATGTTTATGGCTTTATCTTATAGAACTCAAGGTCCCCGTGCTGGGAAAACAGGATTTGCAGCTGTTGGAGCTAAGATTTTCAAGTTATACACATAATGAAAACCTATACTTTGTTTCGGTCGAGTTCCCCATTCAAATGCATGTAACAGTGAGAAACGCACTGTCTTGGCGAAAGAAAGCGTTTTTGTACAACTTCATATAAATAGCTGTAACTTTTGATAGAAGACTCAGACAAACATGTTTATGGCTTTATCTTATAGAACTCAAGGTCCCCGTGCTGGGAAAACAGGATTTGCAGCTGTTGGAGCTAAGATTTTCAAGTTATACACATAATGAAAACCTATACTTTGTTTCGGTCGAGTTCCCCATTCAAATGCATGTAACAGTGAGAAACGCACTGTCTTGGCGAAAGAAAGCGTTTTTGTACAACTTCATAGAAATAGCTGTAACTTTTGATAGAAGACTCAGACAAACATGTTTATGGCTTTATCTTATAGAACTCAAGGTCCCCGTGCTGGGAAAACAGGTTTTGCAGCTGTTTGAGCTAAGATTTCCAAGTTATACACATAATGAAAACCTATACTTTGTTTCGGGCGAGTTCCCCATTCAAATGCATGCAACAGTGAGAAACGCACTGTCTTGGCGAAATAAAGCGTTTTTGAACAACTTCATATAAATAGCTGTAACTTTTGATAGAAGACTCGGATACACATGTTTATGGCTTTATCTTATAGAACTCAAGGTCCCCGTGCTGGGAAAACAAAACAGGTTTTGCAGCTGTTGGAGCTAAGATTTTCAAGTTATACACATAATGAAAACCTATACTTTGTTTCGGTGAGTTCCCCATTCAAATGCATGTAACAGTGAGAAACGCACTGTCTTGGCGAAAGAAAGCGTTTTTGTACAACTTCATATAAATAGCTGTAACTTTTGATAGAAGACTCGGATACACATGTTTATGGCTTTATCTTATAGAACTCAAGGTTCCCGTGCTGGGAAAACAGGTTTTGCAGCTGTTTGAGCTAAGATTTCCAAGTTATACACATAATGAAAACCTATACTTTGTTTCGGTCGAGTTCCCCATTCAAATGCATGTAACAGTGAGAAACGCACTGTCTTGGCGAAAGAAAGCGTTTTTGTACAACTTCATATAAATAGCTGTAACTTTTGATAGAAGACTCAGACAAACATGTTTATGGCTTTATCTTATAGAACTCAAGGTCCCCGTGCTGGGAAAACAGGATTTGCAGCTGTTGGAGCTAAGATTTTCAAGTTATACACATAATGAAAACCTATACTTTGTTTCGGTCGAGTTCCCCATTCAAATGCATGTAACAGTGAGAAACGCACTGTCTTGGCGAAAGAAAGCGTTTTTGTACAACTTCATATAAATAGCTGTAACTTTTGATAGAAGACTCAGACAAACATGTTTATGGCTTTATCTTATAGAACTCAAGGTCCCCGTGCTGGGAAAACAGGATTTGCAGCTGTTGGAGCTAAGATTTTCAAGTTATACACATAATGAAAACCTATACTTTGTTTCGGTCGAGTTCCCCATTCAAATGCATGTAACAGTGAGAAACGCACTGTCTTGGCGAAAGAAAGCGTTTTTGTACAACTTCATAGAAATAGCTGTAACTTTTGATAGAAGACTCAGACAAACATGTTTATGGCTTTATCTTATAGAACTCAAGGTCCCCGTGCTGGGAAAACAGGTTTTGCAGCTGTTTGAGCTAAGATTTCCAAGTTATACACATAATGAAAACCTATACTTTGTTTCGGGCGAGTTCCCCATTCAAATGCATGCAACAGTGAGAAACGCACTGTCTTGGCGAAATAAAGCGTTTTTGAACAACTTCATATAAATAGCTGTAACTTTTGATAGAAGACTCGGATACACATGTTTATGGCTTTATCTTATAGAACTCAAGGTCCCCGTGCTGGGAAAACAAAACAGGTTTTGCAGCTGTTGGAGCTAAGATTTTCAAGTTATACACATAATGAAAACCTATACTTTGTTTCGGTGAGTTCCCCATTCAAATGCATGTAACAGTGAGAAACGCACTGTCTTGGCGAAAGAAAGCGTTTTTGTACAACTTCATATAAATAGCTGTAACTTTTGATAGAAGACTCGGATACACATGTTTATGGCTTTATCTTATAGAACTCAAGGTTCCCGTGCTGGGAAAACAGGTTTTGCAGCTGTTTGAGCTAAGATTTCCAAGTTATACACATAATGAAAACCTATACTTTGTTTCGGTCGAGTTCCCCATTCAAATGCATGTAACAGTGAGAAACGCACTGTCTTGGCGAAAGAAAGCGTTTTTGTACAACTTCATATAAATAGCTGTAACTTTTGATAGAAGACTCAGACAAACATGTTTATGGCTTTATCTTATAGAACTCAAGGTCCCCGTGCTGGGAAAACAGGATTTGCAGCTGTTGGAGCTAAGATTTTCAAGTTATACACATAATGAAAACCTATACTTTGTTTCGGTCGAGTTCCCCATTCAAATGCATGTAACAGTGAGAAACGCACTGTCTTGGCGAAAGAAAGCGTTTTTGTACAACTTCATATAAATAGCTGTAACTTTTGATAGAAGACTCAGACAAACATGTTTATGGCTTTATCTTATAGAACTCAAGGTCCCCGTGCTGGGAAAACAGGATTTGCAGCTGTTGGAGCTAAGATTTTCAAGTTATACACATAATGAAAACCTATACTTTGTTTCGGTCGAGTTCCCCATTCAAATGCATGTAACAGTGAGAAACGCACTGTCTTGGCGAAAGAAAGCGTTTTTGTACAACTTCATATAAATAGCTGTAACTTTTGATAGAAGACTCAGACAAACATGTTTATGGCTTTATCTTATAGAACTCAAGGTCCCCGTGCTGGGAAAACAGGATTTGCAGCTGTTTGAGCTAAGATTTCCAAGTTATACACATAATGAAAACCTATACTTTGTTTCGGTCGAGTTCCCCATTCAAATGCATGTAACAGTGAGAAACGCACTGTCTTGGCGAAAGAAAGCGTTTTTGTACAACTTCATATAAATAGCTGTAACTTTTGATAGAAGACTCAGACAAACATGTTTATGGCTTTATCTTATAGAACTCAAGGTCCCCGTGCTGGGAAAACAGGATTTGCAGCTGTTGGAGCTAAGATTTTCAAGTTATACACATAATGAAAACCTATACTTTGTTTCGGTCGAGTTCCCCATTCAAATGCATGTAACAGTGAGAAACGCACTGTCTTGGCGAAAGAAAGCGTTTTTGTACAACTTCATATAAATAGCTGTAACTTTTGATAGAAGACTCAGACAAACATGTTTATGGCTTTATCTTATAGAACTCAAGGTCCCCGTGCTGGGAAAACAGGTTTTGCAGCTGTTTGAGCTAAGATTTCCAAGTTATACACATAATGAAAACCTATACTTTGTTTCGGTCGAGTTCCCCATTCAAATGCATGTAACAGTGAGAAACGCACTGTCTTGGCGAAAGAAAGCGTTTTTGTACAACTTCATATAAATAGCTGTAACTTTTGATAGAAGACTCAGACAAACATGTTTATGGCTTTATCTTATAGAACTCAAGGTCCCCGTGCTGGGAAAACAGGTTTTGCAGCTGTTTGAGCTAAGATTTCCAAGTTATACACATAATGAAAACCTATACTTTGTTTCGGTCGAGTTCCCCATTCAAATGCATGTAACAGTGAGAAACGCACTGTCTTGGCGAAAGAAAGCGTTTTTGTACAACTTCATATAAATAGCTGTAACTTTTGATAGAAGACTCAGACAAACATGTTTATGGCTTTATCTTATAGAACTCAAGGTCCCCGTGCTGGGAAAACAGGTTTTGCAGCTGTTTGAGCTAAGATTTCCAAGTTATACACATAATGAAAACCTATACTTTGTTTCGGTCGAGTTCCCCATTCAAATGCATGTAACAGTGAGAAACGCACTGTCTTGGCGAAAGAAAGCGTTTTTGTACAACTTCATATAAATAGCTGTAACTTTTGATAGAAGACTCAGACAAACATGTTTATGGCTTTATCTTATAGAACTCAAGGTCCCCGTGCTGGGAAAACAGGTTTTGCAGCTGTTTGAGCTAAGATTTCCAAGTTATACACATAATGAAAACCTATACTTTGTTTCGGTCGAGTTCCCCATTCAAATGCATGTAACAGTGAGAAACGCACTGTCTTGGCGAAAGAAAGCGTTTTTGTACAACTTCATATAAATAGCTGTAACTTTTGATAGAAGACTCAGACAAACATGTTTATGGCTTTATCTTATAGAACTCAAGGTCCCCGTGCTGGGAAAACAGGATTTGCAGCTGTTGGAGCTAAGATTTTCAAGTTATACACATAATGAAAACCTATACTTTGTTTCGGTCGAGTTCCCCATTCAAATGCATGTAACAGTGAGAAACGCACTGTCTTGGCGAAAGAAAGCGTTTTTGTACAACTTCATATAAATAGCTGTAACTTTTGATAGAAGACTCAGACAAACATGTTTATGGCTTTATCTTATAGAACTCAAGGTCCCCGTGCTGGGAAAACAGGATTTGCAGCTGTTGGAGCTAAGATTTTCAAGTTATACACATAATGAAAACCTATACTTTGTTTCGGTCGAGTTCCCCATTCAAATGCATGTAACAGTGAGAAACGCACTGTCTTGGCGAAAGAAAGCGTTTTTGTACAACTTCATATAAATAGCTGTAACTTTTGATAGAAGACTCAGACAAACATGTTTATGGCTTTATCTTATAGAACTCAAGGTCCCCGTGCTGGGAAAACAGGATTTGCAGCTGTTGGAGCTAAGATTTTCAAGTTATACACATAATGAAAACCTATACTTTGTTTCGGTCGAGTTCCCCATTCAAATGCATGTAACAGTGAGAAACGCACTGTCTTGGCGAAAGAAAGCGTTTTTGTACAACTTCATAGAAATAGCTGTAACTTTTGATAGAAGACTCAGACAAACATGTTTATGGCTTTATCTTATAGAACTCAAGGTCCCCGTGCTGGGAAAACAGGTTTTGCAGCTGTTTGAGCTAAGATTTCCAAGTTATACACATAATGAAAACCTATACTTTGTTTCGGGCGAGTTCCCCATTCAAATGCATGCAACAGTGAGAAACGCACTGTCTTGGCGAAATAAAGCGTTTTTGAACAACTTCATATAAATAGCTGTAACTTTTGATAGAAGACTCGGATACACATGTTTATGGCTTTATCTTATAGAACTCAAGGTCCCCGTGCTGGGAAAACAAAACAGGTTTTGCAGCTGTTGGAGCTAAGATTTTCAAGTTATACACATAATGAAAACCTATACTTTGTTTCGGTGAGTTCCCCATTCAAATGCATGTAACAGTGAGAAACGCACTGTCTTGGCGAAAGAAAGCGTTTTTGTACAACTTCATATAAATAGCTGTAACTTTTGATAGAAGACTCGGATACACATGTTTATGGCTTTATCTTATAGAACTCAAGGTTCCCGTGCTGGGAAAACAGGTTTTGCAGCTGTTTGAGCTAAGATTTCCAAGTTATACACATAATGAAAACCTATACTTTGTTTCGGTCGAGTTCCCCATTCAAATGCATGTAACAGTGAGAAACGCACTGTCTTGGCGAAAGAAAGCGTTTTTGTACAACTTCATATAAATAGCTGTAACTTTTGATAGAAGACTCAGACAAACATGTTTATGGCTTTATCTTATAGAACTCAAGGTCCCCGTGCTGGGAAAACAGGATTTGCAGCTGTTGGAGCTAAGATTTTCAAGTTATACACATAATGAAAACCTATACTTTGTTTCGGTCGAGTTCCCCATTCAAATGCATGTAACAGTGAGAAACGCACTGTCTTGGCGAAAGAAAGCGTTTTTGTACAACTTCATATAAATAGCTGTAACTTTTGATAGAAGACTCAGACAAACATGTTTATGGCTTTATCTTATAGAACTCAAGGTCCCCGTGCTGGGAAAAAAGAACAGGTTTTGCAGCTGTTTGAGCCAAGATTTCCAAGTTATACACATAATGAAAACCTATACTTTGTTTCGGGCGAGTTCCCCATTCAAATGCATGCAACAGTGAGAAACGCACTGTCTTGGCGAAATAAAGCGTTTTTGAACAACTTCATATAAATAGCTGTAACTTTTGATAGAAGACTCAGACAAACATGTTTATGGCTTTATCTTATAGAACTCAAGGTCCCCGTGCTGGGAAAACAAAACAGGTTTTGCAGCTGTTGGAGCTAAGATTTTCAAGTTATACACATAATGAAAACCTATACTTTGTTTCGGTGAGTTCCCCATTCAAATGCATGTAACAGTGAGAAACGCACTGTCTTGGCGAAAGAAAGCGTTTTTGTACAACTTCATATAAATAGCTGTAACTTTTGATAGAAGACTCGGATACACATGTTTATGGCTTTATCTTATAGAACTCAAGGTCCCCGTGCTGGGAAAACAGGTTTTGCAGCTGTTTGAGCTAAGATTTCCAAGTTATACACATAATGAAAACCTATACTTTGTTTCGGTCGAGTTCCCCATTCAAATGCATGTAACAGTGAGAAACGCACTGTCTTGGCGAAAGAAAGCGTTTTTGTACAACTTCATATAAATAGCTGTAACTTTTGATAGAAGACTCAGACAAACATGTTTATGGCTTTATCTTATAGAACTCAAGGTCCCCGTGCTGGGAAAACAGGTTTTGCAGCTGTTTGAGCTAAGATTTCCAAGTTATACACATAATGAAAACCTATACTTTGTTTCGGTCGAGTTCCCCATTCAAATGCATGTAACAGTGAGAAACGCACTGTCTTGGCGAAAGAAAGCGTTTTTGTACAACTTCATATAAATAGCTGTAACTTTTGATAGAAGACTCAGACAAACATGTTTATGGCTTTATCTTATAGAACTCAAGGTCCCCGTGCTGGGAAAACAGGTTTTGCAGCTGTTTGAGCTAAGATTTCCAAGTTATACACATAATGAAAACCTATACTTTGTTTCGGTCGAGTTCCCCATTCAAATGCATGTAACAGTGAGAAACGCACTGTCTTGGCGAAAGAAAGCGTTTTTGTACAACTTCATATAAATAGCTGTAACTTTTGATAGAAGACTCAGACAAACATGTTTATGGCTTTATCTTATAGAACTCAAGGTCCCCGTGCTGGGAAAACAGGTTTTGCAGCTGTTTGAGCTAAGATTTCCAAGTTATACACATAATGAAAACCTATACTTTGTTTCGGTCGAGTTCCCCATTCAAATGCATGTAACAGTGAGAAACGCACTGTCTTGGCGAAAGAAAGCGTTTTTGTACAACTTCATATAAATAGCTGTAACTTTTGATAGAAGACTCAGACAAACATGTTTATGGCTTTATCTTATAGAACTCAAGGTCCCCGTGCTGGGAAAACAGGATTTGCAGCTGTTGGAGCTAAGATTTTCAAGTTATACACATAATGAAAACCTATACTTTGTTTCGGTCGAGTTCCCCATTCAAATGCATGTAACAGTGAGAAACGCACTGTCTTGGCGAAAGAAAGCGTTTTTGTACAACTTCATAGAAATAGCTGTAACTTTTGATAGAAGACTCAGACAAACATGTTTATGGCTTTATCTTATAGAACTCAAGGTCCCCGTGCTGGGAAAACAAAACAGGTTTTGCAGCTGTTTGAGCTAAGATTTCCAAGTTATACACATAATGAAAACCTATACTTTGTTTCGGGCGAGTTCCCCATTCAAATGCATGCAACAGTGAGAAACGCACTGTCTTGGCGAAATAAAGCGTTTTTGAACAACTTCATATAAATAGCTGTAACTTTTGATAGAAGACTCGGATACACATGTTTATGGCTTTATCTTATAGAACTCAAGGTCCCCGTGCTGGGAAAACAAAACAGGTTTTGCAGCTGTTGGAGCTAAGATTTTCAAGTTATACACATAATGAAAACCTATACTTTGTTTCGGTGAGTTCCCCATTCAAATGCATGTAACAGTGAGAAACGCACTGTCTTGGCGAAAGAAAGCGTTTTTGTACAACTTCATATAAATAGCTGTAACTTTTGATAGAAGACTCGGATACACATGTTTATGGCTTTATCTTATAGAACTCAAGGTTCCCGTGCTGGGAAAACAGGTTTTGCAGCTGTTTGAGCTAAGATTTCCAAGTTATACACATAATGAAAACCTATACTTTGTTTCGGTCGAGTTCCCCATTCAAATGCATGTAACAGTGAGAAACGCACTGTCTTGGCGAAAGAAAGCGTTTTTGTACAACTTCATATAAATCGCTGTAACTTTTGATAGAAGACTCAGACAAACATGTTTATGGCTTTATCTTATAGAACTCAAGGTCCCCGTGCTGGGAAAACAGGATTTGCAGCTGTTGGAGCTAAGATTTTCAAGTTATACACATAATGAAAACCTATACTTTGTTTCGGTCGAGTTCCCCATTCAAATGCATGTAACAGTGAGAAACGCACTGTCTTGGCGAAAGAAAGCGTTTTTGTACAACTTCATATAAATAGCTGTAACTTTTGATAGAAGACTCAGACAAACATGTTTATGGCTTTATCTTATAGAACTCAAGGTCCCCGTGCTGGGAAAACAGGTTTTGCAGCTGTTTGAGCTAAGATTTCCAAGTTATACACATAATGAAAACCTATACTTTGTTTCGGTCGAGTTCCCCATTCAAATGCATGTAACAGTGAGAAACGCACTGTCTTGGCGAAAGAAAGCGTTTTTGTACAACTTCATATAAATAGCTGTAACTTTTGATAGAAGACTCAGACAAACATGTTTATGGCTTTATCTTATAGAACTCAAGGTCCCCGTGCTGGGAAAACAGGATTTGCAGCTGTTGGAGCTAAGATTTTCAAGTTATACACATAATGAAAACCTATACTTTGTTTCGGTCGAGTTCCCCATTCAAATGCATGTAACAGTGAGAAACGCACTGTCTTGGCGAAAGAAAGCGTTTTTGTACAACTTCATAGAAATAGCTGTAACTTTTGATAGAAGACTCAGACAAACATGTTTATGGCTTTATCTTATAGAACTCAAGGTCCCCGTGCTGGGAAAACAGGTTTTGCAGCTGTTTGAGCTAAGATTTCCAAGTTATACACATAATGAAAACCTATACTTTGTTTCGGGCGAGTTCCCCATTCAAATGCATGCAACAGTGAGAAACGCACTGTCTTGGCGAAATAAAGCGTTTTTGAACAACTTCATATAAATAGCTGTAACTTTTGATAGAAGACTCGGATACACATGTTTATGGCTTTATCTTATAGAACTCAAGGTCCCCGTGCTGGGAAAACAAAACAGGTTTTGCAGCTGTTGGAGCTAAGATTTTCAAGTTATACACATAATGAAAACCTATACTTTGTTTCGGTGAGTTCCCCATTCAAATGCATGTAACAGTGAGAAACGCACTGTCTTGGCGAAAGAAAGCGTTTTTGTACAACTTCATATAAATAGCTGTAACTTTTGATAGAAGACTCGGATACACATGTTTATGGCTTTATCTTATAGAACTCAAGGTTCCCGTGCTGGGAAAACAGGTTTTGCAGCTGTTTGAGCTAAGATTTCCAAGTTATACACATAATGAAAACCTATACTTTGTTTCGGTCGAGTTCCCCATTCAAATGCATGTAACAGTGAGAAACGCACTGTCTTGGCGAAAGAAAGCGTTTTTGTACAACTTCATATAAATCGCTGTAACTTTTGATAGAAGACTCAGACAAACATGTTTATGGCTTTATCTTATAGAACTCAAGGTCCCCGTGCTGGGAAAACAGGATTTGCAGCTGTTGGAGCTAAGATTTTCAAGTTATACACATAATGAAAACCTATACTTTGTTTCGGTCGAGTTCCCCATTCAAATGCATGTAACAGTGAGAAACGCACTGTCTTGGCGAAAGAAAGCGTTTTTGTACAACTTCATATAAATAGCTGTAACTTTTGATAGAAGACTCAGACAAACATGTTTATGGCTTTATCTTATAGAACTCAAGGTCCCCGTGCTGGGAAAACAGGTTTTGCAGCTGTTTGAGCTAAGATTTCCAAGTTATACACATAATGAAAACCTATACTTTGTTTCGGTCGAGTTCCCCATTCAAATGCATGTAACAGTGAGAAACGCACTGTCTTGGCGAAAGAAAGCGTTTTTGTACAACTTCATATAAATAGCTGTAACTTTTGATAGAAGACTCAGACAAACATGTTTATGGCTTTATCTTATAGAACTCAAGGTCCCCGTGCTGGGAAAACAGGATTTGCAGCTGTTGGAGCTAAGATTTTCAAGTTATACACATAATGAAAACCTATACTTTGTTTCGGTCGAGTTCCCCATTCAAATGCATGTAACAGTGAGAAACGCACTGTCTTGGCGAAAGAAAGCGTTTTTGTACAACTTCATAGAAATAGCTGTAACTTTTGATAGAAGACTCAGACAAACATGTTTATGGCTTTATCTTATAGAACTCAAGGTCCCCGTGCTGGGAAAACAGGTTTTGCAGCTGTTTGAGCTAAGATTTCCAAGTTATACACATAATGAAAACCTATACTTTGTTTCGGGCGAGTTCCCCATTCAAATGCATGCAACAGTGAGAAACGCACTGTCTTGGCGAAATAAAGCGTTTTTGAACAACTTCATATAAATAGCTGTAACTTTTGATAGAAGACTCGGATACACATGTTTATGGCTTTATCTTATAGAACTCAAGGTCCCCGTGCTGGGAAAACAAAACAGGTTTTGCAGCTGTTGGAGCTAAGATTTTCAAGTTATACACATAATGAAAACCTATACTTTGTTTCGGTGAGTTCCCCATTCAAATGCATGTAACAGTGAGAAACGCACTGTCTTGGCGAAAGAAAGCGTTTTTGTACAACTTCATATAAATAGCTGTAACTTTTGATAGAAGACTCGGATACACATGTTTATGGCTTTATCTTATAGAACTCAAGGTTCCCGTGCTGGGAAAACAGGTTTTGCAGCTGTTTGAGCTAAGATTTCCAAGTTATACACATAATGAAAACCTATACTTTGTTTCGGTCGAGTTCCCCATTCAAATGCATGTAACAGTGAGAAACGCACTGTCTTGGCGAAAGAAAGCGTTTTTGTACAACTTCATATAAATAGCTGTAACTTTTGATAGAAGACTCAGACAAACATGTTTATGGCTTTATCTTATAGAACTCAAGGTCCCCGTGCTGGGAAAACAGGATTTGCAGCTGTTGGAGCTAAGATTTTCAAGTTATACACATAATGAAAACCTATACTTTGTTTCGGTCGAGTTCCCCATTCAAATGCATGTAACAGTGAGAAACGCACTGTCTTGGCGAAAGAAAGCGTTTTTGTACAACTTCATATAAATAGCTGTAACTTTTGATAGAAGACTCAGACAAACATGTTTATGGCTTTATCTTATAGAACTCAAGGTCCCCGTGCTGGGAAAACAGGATTTGCAGCTGTTGGAGCTAAGATTTTCAAGTTATACACATAATGAAAACCTATACTTTGTTTCGGTCGAGTTCCCCATTCAAATGCATGTAACAGTGAGAAACGCACTGTCTTGGCGAAAGAAAGCGTTTTTGTACAACTTCATAGAAATAGCTGTAACTTTTGATAGAAGACTCAGACAAACATGTTTATGGCTTTATCTTATAGAACTCAAGGTCCCCGTGCTGGGAAAACAGGTTTTGCAGCTGTTTGAGCTAAGATTTCCAAGTTATACACATAATGAAAACCTATACTTTGTTTCGGGCGAGTTCCCCATTCAAATGCATGCAACAGTGAGAAACGCACTGTCTTGGCGAAATAAAGCGTTTTTGAACAACTTCATATAAATAGCTGTAACTTTTGATAGAAGACTCGGATACACATGTTTATGGCTTTATCTTATAGAACTCAAGGTCCCCGTGCTGGGAAAACAAAACAGGTTTTGCAGCTGTTGGAGCTAAGATTTTCAAGTTATACACATAATGAAAACCTATACTTTGTTTCGGTGAGTTCCCCATTCAAATGCATGTAACAGTGAGAAACGCACTGTCTTGGCGAAAGAAAGCGTTTTTGTACAACTTCATATAAATAGCTGTAACTTTTGATAGAAGACTCGGATACACATGTTTATGGCTTTATCTTATAGAACTCAAGGTTCCCGTGCTGGGAAAACAGGTTTTGCAGCTGTTTGAGCTAAGATTTCCAAGTTATACACATAATGAAAACCTATACTTTGTTTCGGTCGAGTTCCCCATTCAAATGCATGTAACAGTGAGAAACGCACTGTCTTGGCGAAAGAAAGCGTTTTTGTACAACTTCATATAAATAGCTGTAACTTTTGATAGAAGACTCAGACAAACATGTTTATGGCTTTATCTTATAGAACTCAAGGTCCCCGTGCTGGGAAAACAGGATTTGCAGCTGTTGGAGCTAAGATTTTCAAGTTATACACATAATGAAAACCTATACTTTGTTTCGGTCGAGTTCCCCATTCAAATGCATGTAACAGTGAGAAACGCACTGTCTTGGCGAAAGAAAGCGTTTTTGTACAACTTCATATAAATAGCTGTAACTTTTGATAGAAGACTCAGACAAACATGTTTATGGCTTTATCTTATAGAACTCAAGGTCCCCGTGCTGGGAAAACAGGATTTGCAGCTGTTTGAGCTAAGATTTCCAAGTTATACACATAATGAAAACCTATACTTTGTTTCGGTCGAGTTCCCCATTCAAATGCATGTAACAGTGAGAAACGCACTGTCTTGGCGAAAGAAAGCGTTTTTGTACAACTTCATATAAATAGCTGTAACTTTTGATAGAAGACTCGGATACACATGTTTATGGCTTTATCTTATAGAACTCAAGGTCCCCGTGCTGGGAAAACAAAACAGGTTTTGCAGCTGTTGGAGCTAAGATTTTCAAGTTATACACATAATGAAAACCTATACTTTGTTTCGGTGAGTTCCCCATTCAAATGCATGTAACAGTGAGAAACGCACTGTCTTGGCGAAAGAAAGCGTTTTTGTACAACTTCATATAAATAGCTGTAACTTTTGATAGAAGACTCGGATACACATGTTTATGGCTTTATCTTATAGAACTCAAGGTTCCCGTGCTGGGAAAACAGGTTTTGCAGCTGTTTGAGCTAAGATTTCCAAGTTATACACATAATGAAAACCTATACTTTGTTTCGGTCGAGTTCCCCATTCAAATGCATGTAACAGTGAGAAACGCACTGTCTTGGCGAAAGAAAGCGTTTTTGTACAACTTCATATAAATAGCTGTAACTTTTGATAGAAGACTCAGACAAACATGTTTATGGCTTTATCTTATAGAACTCAAGGTCCCCGTGCTGGGAAAACAGGATTTGCAGCTGTTGGAGCTAAGATTTTCAAGTTATACACATAATGAAAACCTATACTTTGTTTCGGTCGAGTTCCCCATTCAAATGCATGTAACAGTGAGAAACGCACTGTCTTGGCGAAAGAAAGCGTTTTTGTACAACTTCATATAAATAGCTGTAACTTTTGATAGAAGACTCAGACAAACATGTTTATGGCTTTATCTTATAGAACTCAAGGTCCCCGTGCTGGGAAAACAGGTTTTGCAGCTGTTTGAGCTAAGATTTCCAAGTTATACACATAATGAAAACCTATACTTTGTTTCGGTCGAGTTCCCCATTCAAATGCATGTAACAGTGAGAAACGCACTGTCTTGGCGAAAGAAAGCGTTTTTGTACAACTTCATAGAAATAGCTGTAACTTTTGATAGAAGACTCAGACAAACATGTTTATGGCTTTATCTTATAGAACTCAAGGTCCCCGTGCTGGGAAAACAGGTTTTGCAGCTGTTTGAGCTAAGATTTCCAAGTTATACACATAATGAAAACCTATACTTTGTTTCGGGCGAGTTCCCCATTCAAATGCATGCAACAGTGAGAAACGCACTGTCTTGGCGAAATAAAGCGTTTTTGAACAACTTCATATAAATAGCTGTAACTTTTGATAGAAGACTCGGATACACATGTTTATGGCTTTATCTTATAGAACTCAAGGTCCCCGTGCTGGGAAAACAAAACAGGTTTTGCAGCTGTTGGAGCTAAGATTTTCAAGTTATACACATAATGAAAACCTATACTTTGTTTCGGTGAGTTCCCCATTCAAATGCATGTAACAGTGAGAAACGCACTGTCTTGGCGAAAGAAAGCGTTTTTGTACAACTTCATATAAATAGCTGTAACTTTTGATAGAAGACTCGGATACACATGTTTATGGCTTTATCTTATAGAACTCAAGGTTCCCGTGCTGGGAAAACAGGTTTTGCAGCTGTTTGAGCTAAGATTTCCAAGTTATACACATAATGAAAACCTATACTTTGTTTCGGTCGAGTTCCCCATTCAAATGCATGTAACAGTGAGAAACGCACTGTCTTGGCGAAAGAAAGCGTTTTTGTACAACTTCATATAAATAGCTGTAACTTTTGATAGAAGACTCAGACAAACATGTTTATGGCTTTATCTTATAGAACTCAAGGTCCCCGTGCTGGGAAAACAGGATTTGCAGCTGTTGGAGCTAAGATTTTCAAGTTATACACATAATGAAAACCTATACTTTGTTTCGGTCGAGTTCCCCATTCAAATGCATGTAACAGTGAGAAACGCACTGTCTTGGCGAAAGAAAGCGTTTTTGTACAACTTCATATAAATAGCTGTAACTTTTGATAGAAGACTCAGACAAACATGTTTATGGCTTTATCTTATAGAACTCAAGGTCCCCGTGCTGGGAAAAAAGAACAGGTTTTGCAGCTGTTTGAGCCAAGATTTCCAAGTTATACACATAATGAAAACCTATACTTTGTTTCGGGCGAGTTCCCCATTCAAATGCATGCAACAGTGAGAAACGCACTGTCTTGGCGAAATAAAGCGTTTTTGAACAACTTCATATAAATAGCTGTAACTTTTGATAGAAGACTCAGACAAACATGTTTATGGCTTTATCTTATAGAACTCAAGGTCCCCGTGCTGGGAAAACAAAACAGGTTTTGCAGCTGTTGGAGCTAAGATTTTCAAGTTATACACATAATGAAAACCTATACTTTGTTTCGGTGAGTTCCCCATTCAAATGCATGTAACAGTGAGAAACGCACTGTCTTGGCGAAAGAAAGCGTTTTTGTACAACTTCATATAAATAGCTGTAACTTTTGATAGAAGACTCGGATACACATGTTTATGGCTTTATCTTATAGAACTCAAGGTCCCCGTGCTGGGAAAACAGGTTTTGCAGCTGTTTGAGCTAAGATTTCCAAGTTATACACATAATGAAAACCTATACTTTGTTTCGGTCGAGTTCCCCATTCAAATGCATGTAACAGTGAGAAACGCACTGTCTTGGCGAAAGAAAGCGTTTTTGTACAACTTCATATAAATAGCTGTAACTTTTGATAGAAGACTCAGACAAACATGTTTATGGCTTTATCTTATAGAACTCAAGGTCCCCGTGCTGGGAAAACAGGATTTGCAGCTGTTGGAGCTAAGATTTTCAAGTTATACACATAATGAAAACCTATACTTTGTTTCGGGCGAGTTCCCCATTCAAATGCATGCAACAGTGAGAAACGCACTGTCTTGGCGAAATAAAGCGTTTTTGAACAACTTCATATAAATAGCTGTAACTTTTGATAGAAGACTCAGACAAACATGTTTATGGCTTTATCTTATAGAACTCAAGGTCCCCGTGCTGGGAAAACAAAACAGGTTTTGCAGCTGTTGGAGCTAAGATTTTCAAGTTATACACATAATGAAAACCTATACTTTGTTTCGGTGAGTTCCCCATTCAAATGCATGTAACAGTGAGAAACGCACTGTCTTGGCGAAAGAAAGCGTTTTTGTACAACTTCATATAAATAGCTGTAACTTTTGATAGAAGACTCGGATACACATGTTTATGGCTTTATCTTATAGAACTCAAGGTCCCCGTGCTGGGAAAACAAAACAGGTTTTGCAGCTGTTGGAGCTAAGATTTTCAAGTTATACACATAATGAAAACCTATACTTTGTTTCGGTGAGTTCCCCATTCAAATGCATGTAACAGTGAGAAACGCACTGTCTTGGCGAAAGAAAGCGTTTTTGTACAACTTCATATAAATAGCTGTAACTTTTGATAGAAGACTCGGATACACATGTTTATGGCTTTATCTTATAGAACTCAAGGTCCCCGTGCTGGGAAAACAGGTTTTGCAGCTGTTTGAGCTAAGATTTCCAAGTTATACACATAATGAAAACCTATACTTTGTTTCGGTCGAGTTCCCCATTCAAATGCATGTAACAGTGAGAAACGCACTGTCTTGGCGAAAGAAAGCGTTTTTGTACAACTTCATATAAATAGCTGTAACTTTTGATAGAAGACTCAGACAAACATGTTTATGGCTTTATCTTATAGAACTCAAGGTCCCCGTGCTGGGAAAACAGGATTTGCAGCTGTTGGAGCTAAGATTTTCAAGTTATACACATAATGAAAACCTATACTTTGTTTCGGTCGAGTTCCCCATTCAAATGCATGTAACAGTGAGAAACGCACTGTCTTGGCGAAAGAAAGCGTTTTTGTACAACTTCATATAAATAGCTGTAACTTTTGATAGAAGACTCAGACAAACATGTTTATGGCTTTATCTTATAGAACTCAAGGTCCCCGTGCTGGGAAAACAGGATTTGCAGCTGTTGGAGCTAAGATTTTCAAGTTATACACATAATGAAAACCTATACTTTGTTTCGGTCGAGTTCCCCATTCAAATGCATGTAACAGTGAGAAACGCACTGTCTTGGCGAAAGAAAGCGTTTTTGTACAACTTCATAGAAATAGCTGTAACTTTTGATAGAAGACTCAGACAAACATGTTTATGGCTTTATCTTATAGAACTCAAGGTCCCCGTGCTGGGAAAACAGGTTTTGCAGCTGTTTGAGCTAAGATTTCCAAGTTATACACATAATGAAAACCTATACTTTGTTTCGGGCGAGTTCCCCATTCAAATGCATGCAACAGTGAGAAACGCACTGTCTTGGCGAAATAAAGCGTTTTTGAACAACTTCATATAAATAGCTGTAACTTTTGATAGAAGACTCGGATACACATGTTTATGGCTTTATCTTATAGAACTCAAGGTCCCCGTGCTGGGAAAACAAAACAGGTTTTGCAGCTGTTGGAGCTAAGATTTTCAAGTTATACACATAATGAAAACCTATACTTTGTTTCGGTGAGTTCCCCATTCAAATGCATGTAACAGTGAGAAACGCACTGTCTTGGCGAAAGAAAGCGTTTTTGTACAACTTCATATAAATAGCTGTAACTTTTGATAGAAGACTCGGATACACATGTTTATGGCTTTATCTTATAGAACTCAAGGTTCCCGTGCTGGGAAAACAGGTTTTGCAGCTGTTTGAGCTAAGATTTCCAAGTTATACACATAATGAAAACCTATACTTTGTTTCGGTCGAGTTCCCCATTCAAATGCATGTAACAGTGAGAAACGCACTGTCTTGGCGAAAGAAAGCGTTTTTGTACAACTTCATATAAATAGCTGTAACTTTTGATAGAAGACTCAGACAAACATGTTTATGGCTTTATCTTATAGAACTCAAGGTCCCCGTGCTGGGAAAACAGGATTTGCAGCTGTTGGAGCTAAGATTTTCAAGTTATACACATAATGAAAACCTATACTTTGTTTCGGTCGAGTTCCCCATTCAAATGCATGTAACAGTGAGAAACGCACTGTCTTGGCGAAAGAAAGCGTTTTTGTACAACTTCATATAAATAGCTGTAACTTTTGATAGAAGACTCAGACAAACATGTTTATGGCTTTATCTTATAGAACTCAAGGTCCCCGTGCTGGGAAAACAGGATTTGCAGCTGTTGGAGCTAAGATTTTCAAGTTATACACATAATGAAAACCTATACTTTGTTTCGGTCGAGTTCCCCATTCAAATGCATGTAACAGTGAGAAACGCACTGTCTTGGCGAAAGAAAGCGTTTTTGTACAACTTCATAGAAATAGCTGTAACTTTTGATAGAAGACTCAGACAAACATGTTTATGGCTTTATCTTATAGAACTCAAGGTCCCCGTGCTGGGAAAACAGGTTTTGCAGCTGTTTGAGCTAAGATTTCCAAGTTATACACATAATGAAAACCTATACTTTGTTTCGGGCGAGTTCCCCATTCAAATGCATGCAACAGTGAGAAACGCACTGTCTTGGCGAAATAAAGCGTTTTTGAACAACTTCATATAAATAGCTGTAACTTTTGATAGAAGACTCGGATACACATGTTTATGGCTTTATCTTATAGAACTCAAGGTCCCCGTGCTGGGAAAACAAAACAGGTTTTGCAGCTGTTGGAGCTAAGATTTTCAAGTTATACACATAATGAAAACCTATACTTTGTTTCGGTGAGTTCCCCATTCAAATGCATGTAACAGTGAGAAACGCACTGTCTTGGCGAAAGAAAGCGTTTTTGTACAACTTCATATAAATAGCTGTAACTTTTGATAGAAGACTCGGATACACATGTTTATGGCTTTATCTTATAGAACTCAAGGTCCCCGTGCTGGGAAAACAGGATTTGCAGCTGTTGGAGCTAAGATTTTCAAGTTATACACATAATGAAAACCTATACTTTGTTTCGGTCGAGTTCCCCATTCAAATGCATGTAACAGTGAGAAACGCACTGTCTTGGCGAAAGAAAGCGTTTTTGTACAACTTCATATAAATAGCTGTAACTTTTGATAGAAGACTCAGACAAACATGTTTATGGCTTTATCTTATAGAACTCAAGGTCCCCGTGCTGGGAAAACAGGATTTGCAGCTGTTTGAGCTAAGATTTCCAAGTTATACACATAATGAAAACCTATACTTTGTTTCGGTCGAGTTCCCCATTCAAATGCATGTAACAGTGAGAAACGCACTGTCTTGGCGAAAGAAAGCGTTTTTGTACAACTTCATATAAATAGCTGTAACTTTTGATAGAAGACTCGGATACACATGTTTATGGCTTTATCTTATAGAACTCAAGGTCCCCGTGCTGGGAAAACAAAACAGGTTTTGCAGCTGTTGGAGCTAAGATTTTCAAGTTATACACATAATGAAAACCTATACTTTGTTTCGGTGAGTTCCCCATTCAAATGCATGTAACAGTGAGAAACGCACTGTCTTGGCGAAAGAAAGCGTTTTTGTACAACTTCATATAAATAGCTGTAACTTTTGATAGAAGACTCGGATACACATGTTTATGGCTTTATCTTATAGAACTCAAGGTTCCCGTGCTGGGAAAACAGGTTTTGCAGCTGTTTGAGCTAAGATTTCCAAGTTATACACATAATGAAAACCTATACTTTGTTTCGGTCGAGTTCCCCATTCAAATGCATGTAACAGTGAGAAACGCACTGTCTTGGCGAAAGAAAGCGTTTTTGTACAACTTCATATAAATAGCTGTAACTTTTGATAGAAGACTCAGACAAACATGTTTATGGCTTTATCTTATAGAACTCAAGGTCCCCGTGCTGGGAAAACAGGATTTGCAGCTGTTGGAGCTAAGATTTTCAAGTTATACACATAATGAAAACCTATACTTTGTTTCGGTCGAGTTCCCCATTCAAATGCATGTAACAGTGAGAAACGCACTGTCTTGGCGAAAGAAAGCGTTTTTGTACAACTTCATATAAATAGCTGTAACTTTTGATAGAAGACTCAGACAAACATGTTTATGGCTTTATCTTATAGAACTCAAGGTCCCCGTGCTGGGAAAACAGGTTTTGCAGCTGTTTGAGCTAAGATTTCCAAGTTATACACATAATGAAAACCTATACTTTGTTTCGGTCGAGTTCCCCATTCAAATGCATGTAACAGTGAGAAACGCACTGTCTTGGCGAAAGAAAGCGTTTTTGTACAACTTCATAGAAATAGCTGTAACTTTTGATAGAAGACTCAGACAAACATGTTTATGGCTTTATCTTATAGAACTCAAGGTCCCCGTGCTGGGAAAACAGGTTTTGCAGCTGTTTGAGCTAAGATTTCCAAGTTATACACATAATGAAAACCTATACTTTGTTTCGGGCGAGTTCCCCATTCAAATGCATGCAACAGTGAGAAACGCACTGTCTTGGCGAAATAAAGCGTTTTTGAACAACTTCATATAAATAGCTGTAACTTTTGATAGAAGACTCGGATACACATGTTTATGGCTTTATCTTATAGAACTCAAGGTCCCCGTGCTGGGAAAACAAAACAGGTTTTGCAGCTGTTGGAGCTAAGATTTTCAAGTTATACACATAATGAAAACCTATACTTTGTTTCGGTGAGTTCCCCATTCAAATGCATGTAACAGTGAGAAACGCACTGTCTTGGCGAAAGAAAGCGTTTTTGTACAACTTCATATAAATAGCTGTAACTTTTGATAGAAGACTCGGATACACATGTTTATGGCTTTATCTTATAGAACTCAAGGTTCCCGTGCTGGGAAAACAGGTTTTGCAGCTGTTTGAGCTAAGATTTCCAAGTTATACACATAATGAAAACCTATACTTTGTTTCGGTCGAGTTCCCCATTCAAATGCATGTAACAGTGAGAAACGCACTGTCTTGGCGAAAGAAAGCGTTTTTGTACAACTTCATATAAATAGCTGTAACTTTTGATAGAAGACTCAGACAAACATGTTTATGGCTTTATCTTATAGAACTCAAGGTCCCCGTGCTGGGAAAACAGGATTTGCAGCTGTTGGAGCTAAGATTTTCAAGTTATACACATAATGAAAACCTATACTTTGTTTCGGTCGAGTTCCCCATTCAAATGCATGTAACAGTGAGAAACGCACTGTCTTGGCGAAAGAAAGCGTTTTTGTACAACTTCATATAAATAGCTGTAACTTTTGATAGAAGACTCAGACAAACATGTTTATGGCTTTATCTTATAGAACTCAAGGTCCCCGTGCTGGGAAAACAGGATTTGCAGCTGTTGGAGCTAAGATTTTCAAGTTATACACATAATGAAAACCTATACTTTGTTTCGGTCGAGTTCCCCATTCAAATGCATGTAACAGTGAGAAACGCACTGTCTTGGCGAAAGAAAGCGTTTTTGTACAACTTCATATAAATAGCTGTAACTTTTGATAGAAGACTCAGACAAACATGTTTATGGCTTTATCTTATAGAACTCAAGGTCCCCGTGCTGGGAAAAAAGAACAGGTTTTGCAGCTGTTTGAGCCAAGATTTCCAAGTTATACACATAATGAAAACCTATACTTTGTTTCGGGCGAGTTCCCCATTCAAATGCATGCAACAGTGAGAAACGCACTGTCTTGGCGAAATAAAGCGTTTTTGAACAACTTCATATAAATAGCTGTAACTTTTGATAGAAGACTCAGACAAACATGTTTATGGCTTTATCTTATAGAACTCAAGGTCCCCGTGCTGGGAAAACAAAACAGGTTTTGCAGCTGTTGGAGCTAAGATTTTCAAGTTATACACATAATGAAAACCTATACTTTGTTTCGGTGAGTTCCCCATTCAAATGCATGTAACAGTGAGAAACGCACTGTCTTGGCGAAAGAAAGCGTTTTTGTACAACTTCATATAAATAGCTGTAACTTTTGATAGAAGACTCGGATACACATGTTTATGGCTTTATCTTATAGAACTCAAGGTCCCCGTGCTGGGAAAACAGGTTTTGCAGCTGTTTGAGCTAAGATTTCCAAGTTATACACATAATGAAAACCTATACTTTGTTTCGGTCGAGTTCCCCATTCAAATGCATGTAACAGTGAGAAACGCACTGTCTTGGCGAAAGAAAGCGTTTTTGTACAACTTCATATAAATAGCTGTAACTTTTGATAGAAGACTCAGACAAACATGTTTATGGCTTTATCTTATAGAACTCAAGGTCCCCGTGCTGGGAAAACAGGATTTGCAGCTGTTGGAGCTAAGATTTTCAAGTTATACACATAATGAAAACCTATACTTTGTTTCGGGCGAGTTCCCCATTCAAATGCATGCAACAGTGAGAAACGCACTGTCTTGGCGAAATAAAGCGTTTTTGAACAACTTCATATAAATAGCTGTAACTTTTGATAGAAGACTCAGACAAACATGTTTATGGCTTTATCTTATAGAACTCAAGGTCCCCGTGCTGGGAAAACAAAACAGGTTTTGCAGCTGTTGGAGCTAAGATTTTCAAGTTATACACATAATGAAAACCTATACTTTGTTTCGGTGAGTTCCCCATTCAAATGCATGTAACAGTGAGAAACGCACTGTCTTGGCGAAAGAAAGCGTTTTTGTACAACTTCATATAAATAGCTGTAACTTTTGATAGAAGACTCGGATACACATGTTTATGGCTTTATCTTATAGAACTCAAGGTCCCCGTGCTGGGAAAACAAAACAGGTTTTGCAGCTGTTGGAGCTAAGATTTTCAAGTTATACACATAATGAAAACCTATACTTTGTTTCGGTGAGTTCCCCATTCAAATGCATGTAACAGTGAGAAACGCACTGTCTTGGCGAAAGAAAGCGTTTTTGTACAACTTCATATAAATAGCTGTAACTTTTGATAGAAGACTCGGATACACATGTTTATGGCTTTATCTTATAGAACTCAAGGTCCCCGTGCTGGGAAAACAGGTTTTGCAGCTGTTTGAGCTAAGATTTCCAAGTTATACACATAATGAAAACCTATACTTTGTTTCGGTCGAGTTCCCCATTCAAATGCATGTAACAGTGAGAAACGCACTGTCTTGGCGAAAGAAAGCGTTTTTGTACAACTTCATATAAATAGCTGTAACTTTTGATAGAAGACTCAGACAAACATGTTTATGGCTTTATCTTATAGAACTCAAGGTCCCCGTGCTGGGAAAACAGGATTTGCAGCTGTTGGAGCTAAGATTTTCAAGTTATACACATAATGAAAACCTATACTTTGTTTCGGTCGAGTTCCCCATTCAAATGCATGTAACAGTGAGAAACGCACTGTCTTGGCGAAAGAAAGCGTTTTTGTACAACTTCATATAAATAGCTGTAACTTTTGATAGAAGACTCAGACAAACATGTTTATGGCTTTATCTTATAGAACTCAAGGTCCCCGTGCTGGGAAAACAGGATTTGCAGCTGTTGGAGCTAAGATTTTCAAGTTATACACATAATGAAAACCTATACTTTGTTTCGGTCGAGTTCCCCATTCAAATGCATGTAACAGTGAGAAACGCACTGTCTTGGCGAAAGAAAGCGTTTTTGTACAACTTCATATAAATAGCTGTAACTTTTGATAGAAGACTCAGACAAACATGTTTATGGCTTTATCTTATAGAACTCAAGGTCCCCGTGCTGGGAAAACAGGTTTTGCAGCTGTTTGAGCTAAGATTTCCAAGTTATACACATAATGAAAACCTATACTTTGTTTCGGTCGAGTTCCCCATTCAAATGCATGTAACAGTGAGAAACGCACTGTCTTGGCGAAAGAAAGCGTTTTTGTACAACTTCATATAAATAGCTGTAACTTTTGATAGAAGACTCAGACAAACATGTTTATGGCTTTATCTTATAGAACTCAAGGTCCCCGTGCTGGGAAAACAGGTTTTGCAGCTGTTTGAGCTAAGATTTCCAAGTTATACACATAATGAAAACCTATACTTTGTTTCGGTCGAGTTCCCCATTCAAATGCATGTAACAGTGAGAAACGCACTGTCTTGGCGAAAGAAAGCGTTTTTGTACAACTTCATATAAATAGCTGTAACTTTTGATAGAAGACTCAGACAAACATGTTTATGGCTTTATCTTATAGAACTCAAGGTCCCCGTGCTGGGAAAACAGGTTTTGCAGCTGTTGGAGCTAAGATTTTCAAGTTATACACATAATGAAAACCTATACTTTGTTTCGGTCGAGTTCCCCATTCAAATGCATGTAACAGTGAGAAACGCACTGTCTTGGCGAAAGAAAGCGTTTTTGTACAACTTCATATAAATAGCTGTAACTTTTGATAGAAGACTCAGACAAACATGTTTATGGCTTTATCTTATAGAACTCAAGGTCCCCGTGCTGGGAAAACAGGATTTGCAGCTGTTGGAGCTAAGATTTTCAAGTTATACACATAATGAAAACCTATACTTTGTTTCGGTCGAGTTCCCCATTCAAATGCATGTAACAGTGAGAAACGCACTGTCTTGGCGAAAGAAAGCGTTTTTGTACAACTTCATATAAATAGCTGTAACTTTTGATAGAAGACTCAGACAAACATGTTTATGGCTTTATCTTATAGAACTCAAGGTCCCCGTGCTGGGAAAACAGGTTTTGCAGCTGTTTGAGCTAAGATTTCCAAGTTATACACATAATGAAAACCTATACTTTGTTTCGGTCGAGTTCCCCATTCAAATGCATGTAACAGTGAGAAACGCACTGTCTTGGCGAAAGAAAGCGTTTTTGTACAACTTCATATAAATAGCTGTAACTTTTGATAGAAGACTCAGACAAACATGTTTATGGCTTTATCTTATAGAACTCAAGGTCCCCGTGCTGGGAAAACAGGTTTTGCAGCTGTTTGAGCTAAGATTTCCAAGTTATACACATAATGAAAACCTATACTTTGTTTCGGTCGAGTTCCCCATTCAAATGCATGTAACAGTGAGAAACGCACTGTCTTGGCGAAAGAAAGCGTTTTTGTACAACTTCATATAAATAGCTGTAACTTTTGATAGAAGACTCAGACAAACATGTTTATGGCTTTATCTTATAGAACTCAAGGTCCCCGTGCTGGGAAAACAGGTTTTGCAGCTGTTTGAGCTAAGATTTCCAAGTTATACACATAATGAAAACCTATACTTTGTTTCGGTCGAGTTCCCCATTCAAATGCATGTAACAGTGAGAAACGCACTGTCTTGGCGAAAGAAAGCGTTTTTGTACAACTTCATATAAATAGCTGTAACTTTTGATAGAAGACTCAGACAAACATGTTTATGGCTTTATCTTATAGAACTCAAGGTCCCCGTGCTGGGAAAACAGGATTTGCAGCTGTTGGAGCTAAGATTTTCAAGTTATACACATAATGAAAACCTATACTTTGTTTCGGTCGAGTTCCCCATTCAAATGCATGTAACAGTGAGAAACGCACTGTCTTGGCGAAAGAAAGCGTTTTTGTACAACTTCATATAAATAGCTGTAACTTTTGATAGAAGACTCAGACAAACATGTTTATGGCTTTATCTTATAGAACTCAAGGTCCCCGTGCTGGGAAAACAGGTTTTGCAGCTGTTGGAGCTAAGATTTTCAAGTTATACACATAATGAAAACCTATACTTTGTTTCGGTCGAGTTCCCCATTCAAATGCATGTAACAGTGAGAAACGCACTGTCTTGGCGAAAGAAAGCGTTTTTGTACAACTTCATATAAATAGCTGTAACTTTTGATAGAAGACTCAGACAAACATGTTTATGGCTTTATCTTATAGAACTCAAGGTCCCCGTGCTGGGAAAACAGGTTTTGCAGCTGTTTGAGCTAAGATTTTCAAGTTATACACATAATGAAAACCTATACTTTGTTTCGGTCGAGTTCCCCATTCAAATGCATGTAACAGTGAGAAACGCACTGTCTTGGCGAAAGAAAGCGTTTTTGTACAACTTCATAGAAATAGCTGTAACTTTTGATAGAAGACTCGGATACACATGTTTATGGCTTTATCTTATAGAACTCAAGGTTCCCGTGCTGGGCAAACAGGTTTTGCAGCTGTTTGAGCTAAGATTTCCAAGTTATTCACATAATGAAAACCTATACTTTGTTTCGGTCGAGTTCCCCATTCAAATGCATGTAACAGTGAGAAACGCACTGTCTTGGCGAAAGAAAGCGTTTTTGTACAACTTCATAGAAATAGCTGTAACTTTTGATAGAAGACTCGGATACACATGTTTATGGCTTTATCTTATAGAACTCAAGGTTCCCGTGCTGGGCAAACAGGTTTTGCAGCTGTTTGAGCTAAGATTTCCAAGTTATTCACATAATGAAATCCTATACTTTGTTTCGGTCGAGTTCCCCATTCAAATGCATGTAACAGTGAGAAACGCACTGTCTTGGCGAAAGAAAGCGTTTTTGTACAACTTCATAGAAATAGCTGTAACTTTTGATAGAAGACTCGGATACACATGTTTATGGCTTTATCTTATAGAACTCAAGGTTCCCGTGCTGGGCAAACAGGTTTTGCAGCTGTTTGAGCTAAGATTTCCAAGTTATTCACATAATGAAAACCTATACTTTGTTTCGGTCGAGATCCCCATTCAAATGCATGTAACAGTGAGAAACGCACTGTCTTGGCGAAAGAAAGCGTTTTTGTACAACTTCATAGAAATAGCTGTAACTTTTGATAGAAGACTCGGATACACATGTTTATGGCTTTATCTTATAGAACTCAAGGTTCCCGTGCTGGGCAAACAGGTTTTGCAGCTGTTTGAGCTAAGATTTCCAAGTTATTCACATAATGAAAACCTATACTTTGTTTCGGTCGAGTTCCCCATTCAAATGCATGTAACAGTGAGAAACGCACTGTCTTGGCGAAAGAAAGCGTTTTTGTACAACTTCATAGAAATAGCTGTAACTTTTGATAGAAGACTCGGATACACATGTTTATGGCTTTATCTTATAGAACTCAAGGTTCCCGTGCTGGGAAAACAGGTTTTGCAGCTGTTTGAGCTAAGATTTCCAAGTTATTCACATAATGAAATCCTATACTTTGTTTCGGTCGAGTTCCCCATTCAAATGCATGTAACAGTGAGAAACGCACTGTCTTGGCGAAAGAAAGCGTTTTTGTACAACTTCATAGAAATAGCTGTAACTTTTGATAGAAGACTCGGATCCACATGTTTATGGCTTTATCTTATAGAACTCAAGGTTCCCGTGCTGGGCAAACAGGTTTTGCAGCTGTTTGAGCTAAGATTTCCAAGTTATTCACATAATGAAAACCTATACTTTGTTTCGGTCGAGATCCCCATTCAAATGCATGTAACAGTGAGAAACGCACTGTCTTGGCGAAAGAAAGCGTTTTTGTACAACTTCATAGAAATAGCTGTAACTTTTGATAGAAGACTCGGATACACATGTTTATGGCTTTATCTTATAGAACTCAAGGTTCCCGTGCTGGGAAAACAGGTTTTGCAGCTGTTTGAGCTAAGATTTCCAAGTTATTCACATAATGAAAACCTATACTTTGTTTCGGTCGAGTTCCCCATTCAAATGCATGTAACAGTGAGAAACGCACTGTCTTGGCGAAAGAAAGCGTTTTTGTACAACTTCATAGAAATAGCTGTAACTTTTGATAGAAGACTCGGATACACATGTTTATGGCTTTATCTTATAGAACTCAAGGTTCCCGTGCTGGGAAAACAGGTTTTGCAGCTGTTTGAGCTAAGATTTCCAAGTTATTCACATAATGAAAACCTATACTTTGTTTCGGTCGAGTTCCCCATTCAAATGCATGTAACAGTGAGAAACGCACTGTCTTGGCGAAAGAAAGCGTTTTTGTACAACTTCATAGAACTAGCTGTAACTTTTGATAGAAGACTCGGATACACATGTTTATGGCTTTATCTTATAGAACTCAAGGTTCCCGTGCTGGGAAAACAGGTTTTGCAGCTGTTTGAGCTAAGATTTCCAAGTTATTCACATAATGAAAACCTATACTTTGTTTCGGTCGAGTTCCCCATTCAAATGCATGTAACAGTGAGAAACGCACTGTCTTGGCGAAAGAAAGCGTTTTTGTACAACTTCATAGAAATAGCTGTAACTTTTGATAGAAGACTCGGATACACATGTTTATGGCTTTATCTTATAGAACTCAAGGTTCCCGTGCTGGGAAAACAGGTTTTGCAGCTGTTTGAGCTAAGATTTCCAAGTTATTCACATAATGAAAACCTATACTTTGTTTCGGTCGAGTTCCCCATTCAAATGCATGTAACAGTGAGAAACGCACTGTCTTGGCGAAAGAAAGCGTTTTTGTACAACTTCATAGAAATAGCTGTAACTTTTGATAGAAGACTCGGATACACATGTTTATGGCTTTATCTTATAGAACTCAAGGTTCCCGTGCTGGGAAAACAGGTTTTGCAGCTGTTTGAGCTAAGATTTCCAAGTTATTCACATAATGAAAACCTATACTTTGTTTCGGTCGAGTTCCCCATTCAAATGCATGTAACAGTGAGAAACGCACTGTCTTGGCGAAAGAAAGCGTTTTTGTACAACTTCATAGAAATAGCTGTAACTTTTGATAGAAGACTCGGATACACATGTTTATGGCTTTATCTTATAGAACTCAAGGTTCCCGTGCTGGGCAAACAGGTTTTGCAGCTGTTTGAGCTAAGATTTCCAAGTTATTCACATAATGAAAACCTATACTTTGTTTCGGTCGAGTTCCCCATTCAAATGCATGTAACAGTGAGAAACGCACTGTCTTGGCGAAAGAAAGCGTTTTTGTACAACTTCATAGAAATAGCTGTAACTTTTGATAGAAGACTCGGATACACATGTTTATGGCTTTATCTTATAGAACTCAAGGTTCCCGTGCTGGGAAAACAGGTTTTGCAGCTGTTTGAGCTAAGATTTCCAAGTTATTCACATAATGAAAACCTATACTTTGTTTCGGTCGAGTTCCCCATTCAAATGCATGTAACAGTGAGAAACGCACTGTCTTGGCGAAAGAAAGCGTTTTTGTACAACTTCATAGAAATAGCTGTAACTTTTGATAGAAGACTCGGATACACATGTTTATGGCTTTATCTTATAGAACTCAAGGTTCCCGTGCTGGGAAAACAGGTTTTGCAGCTGTTTGAGCTAAGATTTCCAAGTTATTCACATAATGAAAACCTATACTTTGTTTCGGTCGAGTTCCCCATTCAAATGCATGTAACAGTGAGAAACGCACTGTCTTGGCGAAAGAAAGCGTTTTTGTACAACTTCATAGAACTAGCTGTAACTTTTGATAGAAGACTCGGATACACATGTTTATGGCTTTATCTTATAGAACTCAAGGTTCCCGTGCTGGGAAAACAGGTTTTGCAGCTGTTTGAGCTAAGATTTCCAAGTTATTCACATAATGAAAACCTATACTTTGTTTCGGTCGAGTTCCCCATTCAAATGCATGTAACAGTGAGAAACGCACTGTCTTGGCGAAAGAAAGCGTTTTTGTACAACTTCATAGAAATAGCTGTAACTTTTGATAGAAGACTCGGATACACATGTTTATGGCTTTATCTTATAGAACTCAAGGTTCCCGTGCTGGGAAAACAGGTTTTGCAGCTGTTTGAGCTAAGATTTCCAAGTTATTCACATAATGAAAACCTATACTTTGTTTCGGTCGAGTTCCCCATTCAAATGCATGTAACAGTGAGAAACGCACTGTCTTGGCGAAAGAAAGCGTTTTTGTACAACTTCATAGAAATAGCTGTAACTTTTGATAGAAGACTCGGATACACATGTTTATGGCTTTATCTTATAGAACTCAAGGTTCCCGTGCTGGGCAAACAGGTTTTGCAGCTGTTTGAGCTAAGATTTCCAAGTTATTCACATAATGAAAACCTATACTTTGTTTCGGTCGAGTTCCCCATTCAAATGCATGTAACAGTGAGAAACGCACTGTCTTGGCGAAAGAAAGCGTTTTTGTACAACTTCATAGAAATAGCTGTAACTTTTGATAGAAGACTCGGATACACATGTTTATGGCTTTATCTTATAGAACTCAAGGTTCCCGTGCTGGGCAAACAGGTTTTGCAGCTGTTTGAGCTAAGATTTCCAAGTTATTCACATAATGAAAACCTATACTTTGTTTCGGTCGAGTTCCCCATTCAAATGCATGTAACAGTGAGAAACGCACTGTCTTGGCGAAAGAAAGCGTTTTTGTACAACTTCATAGAAATAGCTGTAACTTTTGATAGAAGACTCGGATACACATGTTTATGGCTTTATCTTATAGAACTCAAGGTTCCCGTGCTGGGAAAACAGGTTTTGCAGCTGTTTGAGCTAAGATTTCCAAGTTATTCACATAATGAAAACCTATACTTTGTTTCGGTCGAGTTCCCCATTCAAATGCATGTAACAGTGAGAAACGCACTGTCTTGGCGAAAGAAAGCGTTTTTGTACAACTTCATAGAAATAGCTGTAACTTTTGATAGAAGACTCGGATACACATGTTTATGGCTTTATCTTATAGAACTCAAGGTTCCCGTGCTGGGCAAACAGGTTTTGCAGCTGTTTGAGCTAAGATTTCCAAGTTATTCACATAATGAAAACCTATACTTTGTTTCGGTCGAGTTCCCCATTCAAATGCATGTAACAGTGAGAAACGCACTGTCTTGGCGAAAGAAAGCGTTTTTGTACAACTTCATAGAAATAGCTGTAACTTTTGATAGAAGACTCGGATACACATGTTTATGGCTTTATCTTATAGAACTCAAGGTTCCCGTGCTGGGCAAACAGGTTTTGCAGCTGTTTGAGCTAAGATTTCCAAGTTATTCACATAATGAAAACCTATACTTTGTTTCGGTCGAGTTCCCCATTCAAATGCATGTAACAGTGAGAAACGCACTGTCTTGGCGAAAGAAAGCGTTTTTGTACAACTTCATAGAAATAGCTGTAACTTTTGATAGAAGACTCGGATACACATGTTTATGGCTTTATCTTATAGAACTCAAGGTTCCCGTGCTGGGAAAACAGGTTTTGCAGCTGTTTGAGCTAAGATTTCCAAGTTATTCACATAATGAAAACCTATACTTTGTTTCGGTCGAGTTCCCCATTCAAATGCATGTAACAGTGAGAAACGCACTGTCTTGGCGAAAGAAAGCGTTTTTGTACAACTTCATAGAACTAGCTGTAACTTTTGATAGAAGACTCGGATACACATGTTTATGGCTTTATCTTATAGAACTCAAGGTTCCCGTGCTGGGAAAACAGGTTTTGCAGCTGTTTGAGCTAAGATTTCCAAGTTATTCACATAATGAAAACCTATACTTTGTTTCGGTCGAGTTCCCCATTCAAATGCATGTAACAGTGAGAAACGCACTGTCTTGGCGAAAGAAAGCGTTTTTGTACAACTTCATAGAAATAGCTGTAACTTTTGATAGAAGACTCGGATACACATGTTTATGGCTTTATCTTATAGAACTCAAGGTTCCCGTGCTGGGCAAACAGGTTTTGCAGCTGTTTGAGCTAAGATTTCCAAGTTATTCACATAATGAAAACCTATACTTTGTTTCGGTCGAGTTCCCCATTCAAATGCATGTAACAGTGAGAAACGCACTGTCTTGGCGAAAGAAAGCGTTTTTGTACAACTTCATAGAAATAGCTGTAACTTTTGATAGAAGACTCGGATACACATGTTTATGGCTTTATCTTATAGAACTCAAGGTTCCCGTGCTGGGAAAACAGGTTTTGCAGCTGTTTGAGCTAAGATTTCCAAGTTATTCACATAATGAAAACCTATACTTTGTTTCGGTCGAGTTCCCCATTCAAATGCATGTAACAGTGAGAAACGCACTGTCTTGGCGAAAGAAAGCGTTTTTGTACAACTTCATAGAAATAGCTGTAACTTTTGATAGAAGACTCGGATACACATGTTTATGGCTTTATCTTATAGAACTCAAGGTTCCCGTGCTGGGCAAACAGGTTTTGCAGCTGTTTGAGCTAAGATTTCCAAGTTATTCACATAATGAAAACCTATACTTTGTTTCGGTCGAGTTCCCCATTCAAATGCATGTAACAGTGAGAAACGCACTGTCTTGGCGAAAGAAAGCGTTTTTGTACAACTTCATAGAAATAGCTGTAACTTTTGATAGAAGACTCGGATACACATGTTTATGGCTTTATCTTATAGAACTCAAGGTTCCCGTGCTGGGAAAACAGGTTTTGCAGCTGTTTGAGCTAAGATTTCCAAGTTATTCACATAATGAAAACCTATACTTTGTTTCGGTCGAGTTCCCCATTCAAATGCATGTAACAGTGAGAAACGCACTGTCTTGGCGAAAGAAAGCGTTTTTGTACAACTTCATAGAAATAGCTGTAACTTTTGATAGAAGACTCGGATACACATGTTTATGGCTTTATCTTATAGAACTCAAGGTTCCCGTGCTGGGAAAACAGGTTTTGCAGCTGTTTGAGCTAAGATTTCCAAGTTATTCACATAATGAAAACCTATACTTTGTTTCGGTCGAGTTCCCCATTCAAATGCATGTAACAGTGAGAAACGCACTGTCTTGGCGAAAGAAAGCGTTTTTGTACAACTTCATAGAAATAGCTGTAACTTTTGATAGAAGACTCGGATACACATGTTTATGGCTTTATCTTATAGAACTCAAGGTTCCCGTGCTGGGAAAACAGGTTTTGCAGCTGTTTGAGCTAAGATTTCCAAGTTATTCACATAATGAAAACCTATACTTTGTTTCGGTCGAGTTCCCCATTCAAATGCATGTAACAGTGAGAAACGCACTGTCTTGGCGAAAGAAAGCGTTTTTGTACAACTTCATAGAAATAGCTGTAACTTTTGATAGAAGACTCGGATACACATGTTTATGGCTTTATCTTATAGAACTCAAGGTTCCCGTGCTGGGAAAACAGGTTTTGCAGCTGTTTGAGCTAAGATTTCCAAGTTATTCACATAATGAAAACCTATACTTTGTTTCGGTCGAGTTCCCCATTCAAATGCATGTAACAGTGAGAAACGCACTGTCTTGGCGAAAGAAAGCGTTTTTGTACAACTTCATAGAAATAGCTGTAACTTTTGATAGAAGACTCGGATACACATGTTTATGGCTTTATCTTATAGAACTCAAGGTTCCCGTGCTGGGAAAACAGGTTTTGCAGCTGTTTGAGCTAAGATTTCCAAGTTATTCACATAATGAAAACCTATACTTTGTTTCGGTCGAGTTCCCCATTCAAATGCATGTAACAGTGAGAAACGCACTGTCTTGGCGAAAGAAAGCGTTTTTGTACAACTTCATAGAAATAGCTGTAACTTTTGATAGAAGACTCGGATACACATGTTTATGGCTTTATCTTATAGAACTCAAGGTTCCCGTGCTGGGCAAACAGGTTTTGCAGCTGTTTGAGCTAAGATTTCCAAGTTATTCACATAATGAAAACCTATACTTTGTTTCGGTCGAGTTCCCCATTCAAATGCATGTAACAGTGAGAAACGCACTGTCTTGGCGAAAGAAAGCGTTTTTGTACAACTTCATAGAAATAGCTGTAACTTTTGATAGAAGACTCGGATACACATGTTTATGGCTTTATCTTATAGAACTCAAGGTTCCCGTGCTGGGAAAACAGGTTTTGCAGCTGTTTGAGCTAAGATTTCCAAGTTATTCACATAATGAAAACCTATACTTTGTTTCGGTCGAGTTCCCCATTCAAATGCATGTAACAGTGAGAAACGCACTGTCTTGGCGAAAGAAAGCGTTTTTGTACAACTTCATAGAAATAGCTGTAACTTTTGATAGAAGACTCGGATACACATGTTTATGGCTTTATCTTATAGAACTCAAGGTTCCCGTGCTGGGAAAACAGGTTTTGCAGCTGTTTGAGCTAAGATTTCCAAGTTATTCACATAATGAAAACCTATACTTTGTTTCGGTCGAGTTCCCCATTCAAATGCATGTAACAGTGAGAAACGCACTGTCTTGGCGAAAGAAAGCGTTTTTGTACAACTTCATAGAAATAGCTGTAACTTTTGATAGAAGACTCGGATACACATGTTTATGGCTTTATCTTATAGAACTCAAGGTTCCCGTGCTGGGAAAACAGGTTTTGCAGCTGTTTGAGCTAAGATTTCCAAGTTATTCACATAATGAAAACCTATACTTTGTTTCGGTCGAGTTCCCCATTCAAATGCATGTAACAGTGAGAAACGCACTGTCTTGGCGAAAGAAAGCGTTTTTGTACAACTTCATAGAAATAGCTGTAACTTTTGATAGAAGACTCGGATACACATGTTTATGGCTTTATCTTATAGAACTCAAGGTTCCCGTGCTGGGAAAACAGGTTTTGCAGCTGTTTGAGCTAAGATTTCCAAGTTATTCACATAATGAAAACCTATACTTTGTTTCGGTCGAGTTCCCCATTCAAATGCATGTAACAGTGAGAAACGCACTGTCTTGGCGAAAGAAAGCGTTTTTGTACAACTTCATAGAAATAGCTGTAACTTTTGATAGAAGACTCGGATACACATGTTTATGGCTTTATCTTATAGAACTCAAGGTTCCCGTGCTGGGAAAACAGGTTTTGCAGCTGTTTGAGCTAAGATTTCCAAGTTATTCACATAATGAAAACCTATACTTTGTTTCGGTCGAGTTCCCCATTCAAATGCATGTAACAGTGAGAAACGCACTGTCTTGGGGAAAGAAAGCGTTTTTGTACAACTTCATAGAAATAGCTGTAACTTTTGATAGAAGACTCGGATACACATGTTTATGGCTTTATCTTATAGAACTCAAGGTTCCCGTGCTGGGCAAACAGGTTTTGCAGCTGTTTGAGCTAAGATTTCCAAGTTATTCACATAATGAAAACCTATACTTTGTTTCGGTCGAGTTCCCCATTCAAATGCATGTAACAGTGAGAAACGCACTGTCTTGGCGAAAGAAAGCGTTTTTGTACAACTTCATAGAAATAGCTGTAACTTTTGATAGAAGACTCGGATACACATGTTTATGGCTTTATCTTATAGAACTCAAGGTTCCCGTGCTGGGAAAACAGGTTTTGCAGCTGTTTGAGCTAAGATTTCCAAGTTATTCACATAATGAAAACCTATACTTTGTTTCGGTCGAGTTCCCCATTCAAATGCATGTAACAGTGAGAAACGCACTGTCTTGGCGAAAGAAAGCGTTTTTGTACAACTTCATAGAAATAGCTGTAACTTTTGATAGAAGACTCGGATACACATGTTTATGGCTTTATCTTATAGAACTCAAGGTTCCCGTGCTGGGAAAACAGGTTTTGCAGCTGTTTGAGCTAAGATTTCCAAGTTATTCACATAATGAAAACCTATACTTTGTTTCGGTCGAGTTCCCCATTCAAATGCATGTAACAGTGAGAAACGCACTGTCTTGGCGAAAGAAAGCGTTTTTGTACAACTTCATAGAAATAGCTGTAACTTTTGATAGAAGACTCGGATACACATGTTTATGGCTTTATCTTATAGAACTCAAGGTTCCCGTGCTGGGCAAACAGGTTTTGCAGCTGTTTGAGCTAAGATTTCCAAGTTATTCACATAATGAAAACCTATACTTTGTTTCGGTCGAGTTCCCCATTCAAATGCATGTAACAGTGAGAAACGCACTGTCTTGGCGAAAGAAAGCGTTTTTGTACAACTTCATAGAAATAGCTGTAACTTTTGATAGAAGACTCGGATACACATGTTTATGGCTTTATCTTATAGAACTCAAGGTTCCCGTGCTGGGAAAACAGGTTTTGCAGCTGTTTGAGCTAAGATTTCCAAGTTATTCACATAATGAAAACCTATACTTTGTTTCGGTCGAGTTCCCCATTCAAATGCATGTAACAGTGAGAAACGCACTGTCTTGGCGAAAGAAAGCGTTTTTGTACAACTTCATAGAAATAGCTGTAACTTTTGATAGAAGACTCGGATACACATGTTTATGGCTTTATCTTATAGAACTCAAGGTTCCCGTGCTGGGCAAACAGGTTTTGCAGCTGTTTGAGCTAAGATTTCCAAGTTATTCACATAATGAAAACCTATACTTTGTTTCGGTCGAGTTCCCCATTCAAATGCATGTAACAGTGAGAAACGCACTGTCTTGGCGAAAGAAAGCGTTTTTGTACAACTTCATAGAAATAGCTGTAACTTTTGATAGAAGACTCGGATACACATGTTTATGGCTTTATCTTATAGAACTCAAGGTTCCCGTGCTGGGAAAACAGGTTTTGCAGCTGTTTGAGCTAAGATTTCCAAGTTATTCACATAATGAAAACCTATACTTTGTTTCGGTCGAGTTCCCCATTCAAATGCATGTAACAGTGAGAAACGCACTGTCTTGGCGAAAGAAAGCGTTTTTGTACAACTTCATAGAAATAGCTGTAACTTTTGATAGAAGACTCGGATACACATGTTTATGGCTTTATCTTATAGAACTCAAGGTTCCCGTGCTGGGAAAACAGGTTTTGCAGCTGTTTGAGCTAAGATTTCCAAGTTATTCACATAATGAAAACCTATACTTTGTTTCGGTCGAGTTCCCCATTCAAATGCATGTAACAGTGAGAATCGCACTGTCTTGGCGAAAGAAAGCGTTTTTGTACAACTTCATAGAAATAGCTGTAACTTTTGATAGAAGACTCGGATACACATGTTTATGGCTTTATCTTATAGAACTCAAGGTTCCCGTGCTGGGAAAACAGGTTTTGCAGCTGTTTGAGCTAAGATTTCCAAGTTATTCACATAATGAAAACCTATACTTTGTTTCGGTCGAGTTCCCCATTCAAATGCATGTAACAGTGAGAAACGCACTGTCTTGGCGAAAGAAAGCGTTTTTGTACAACTTCATAGAAATAGCTGTAACTTTTGATAGAAGACTCGGATACACATGTTTATGGCTTTATCTTATAGAACTCAAGGTTCCCGTGCTGGGAAAACAGGTTTTGCAGCTGTTTGAGCTAAGATTTCCAAGTTATTCACATAATGAAAACCTATACTTTGTTTCGGTCGAGTTCCCCATTCAAATGCATGTAACAGTGAGAAACGCACTGTCTTGGCGAAAGAAAGCGTTTTTGTACAACTTCATAGAAATAGCTGTAACTTTTGATAGAAGACTCGGATACACATGTTTATGGCTTTATCTTATAGAACTCAAGGTTCCCGTGCTGGGAAAACAGGTTTTGCAGCTGTTTGAGCTAAGATTTCCAAGTTATTCACATAATGAAAACCTATACTTTGTTTCGGTCGAGTTCCCCATTCAAATGCATGTAACAGTGAGAAACGCACTGTCTTGGCGAAAGAAAGCGTTTTTGTACAACTTCATAGAAATAGCTGTAACTTTTGATAGAAGACTCGGATACACATGTTTATGGCTTTATCTTATAGAACTCAAGGTTCCCGTGCTGGGAAAACAGGTTTTGCAGCTGTTTGAGCTAAGATTTCCAAGTTATTCACATAATGAAAACCTATACTTTGTTTCGGTCGAGTTCCCCATTCAAATGCATGTAACAGTGAGAAACGCACTGTCTTGGCGAAAGAAAGCGTTTTTGTACAACTTCATAGAAATAGCTGTAACTTTTGATAGAAGACTCGGATACACATGTTTATGGCTTTATCTTATAGAACTCAAGGTTCCCGTGCTGGGAAAACAGGTTTTGCAGCTGTTTGAGCTAAGATTTCCAAGTTATTCACATAATGAAAACCTATACTTTGTTTCGGTCGAGTTCCCCATTCAAATGCATGTAACAGTGAGAAACGCACTGTCTTGGCGAAAGAAAGCGTTTTTGTACAACTTCATAGAAATAGCTGTAACTTTTGATAGAAGACTCGGATACACATGTTTATGGCTTTATCTTATAGAACTCAAGGTTCCCGTGCTGGGAAAACAGGTTTTGCAGCTGTTTGAGCTAAGATTTCCAAGTTATTCACATAATGAAAACCTATACTTTGTTTCGGTCGAGTTCCCCATTCAAATGCATGTAACAGTGAGAAACGCACTGTCTTGGCGAAAGAAAGCGTTTTTGTACAACTTCATAGAAATAGCTGTAACTTTTGATAGAAGACTCGGATACACATGTTTATGGCTTTATCTTATAGAACTCAAGGTTCCCGTGCTGGGAAAACAGGTTTTGCAGCTGTTTGAGCTAAGATTTCCAAGTTATTCACATAATGAAAACCTATACTTTGTTTCGGTCGAGTTCCCCATTCAAATGCATGTAACAGTGAGAAACGCACTGTCTTGGCGAAAGAAAGCGTTTTTGTACAACTTCATAGAAATAGCTGTAACTTTTGATAGAAGACTCGGATACACATGTTTATGGCTTTATCTTATAGAACTCAAGGTTCCCGTGCTGGGCAAACAGGTTTTGCAGCTGTTTGAGCTAAGATTTCCAAGTTAGTCACATAATGAAAACCTATACTTTGTTTCGGTCGAGTTCCCCATTCAAATGCATGTAACAGTGAGAAACGCACTGTCTTGGCGAAAGAAAGCGTTTTTGTACAACTTCATAGAAATAGCTGTAACTTTTGATAGAAGACTCGGATACACATGTTTATGGCTTTATCTTATAGAACTCAAGGTTCCCGTGCTGGGAAAACAGGTTTTTGCAGCTGTTTGAGCTAAGATTTCCAAGTTATTCACATAATGAAAACTTGTACTTTGTTTCGGTCGAGTTCCCCATTCAAATGCATGTAACAGTGAGAAACGCACTGTCTTGGCGAAAGAAAGCGTTTTTGTACAACTTCATAGAAATAGCTGTAACTTTTGATAGAAGACTCGGATACACATGTTTATGGCTTTATCTTATAGAACTCAAGGTTCCCGTGCTGGGAAAACAGGTTTTGCAGCTGTTTGAGCTAAGATTTCCAAGTTATTCACATAATGAAAACTTGTACTTTGTTTCGGTCGAGTTCCCCATTCAAATGCATGTAACAGTGAGAAACGCACTGTCTTGGCGAAAGAAAGCGTTTTTGTACAACTTCATAGAAATAGCTGTAACTTTTGATAGAAGACTCGGATACACATGTTTATGGCTTTATCTTATAGAACTCAAGGTTCCCGTGCTGGGAAAACAGGTTTTGCAGCTGTTTGAGCTAAGATTTCCAAGTTATTCACATAATGAAAACCTATACTTTGTTTCGGTCGAGTTCCCCATTCAAATGCATGTAACAGTGAGAAACGCACTGTCTTGGCGAAAGAAAGCGTTTTTGTACAACTTCATAGAAATAGCTGTAACTTTTGATAGAAGACTCGGATACACATGTTTATGGCTTTATCTTATAGAACTCAAGGTTCCCGTGCTGGGAAAACAGGTTTTGCAGCTGTTTGAGCTAAGATTTCCAAGTTATTCACATAATGAAAACCTATACTTTGTTTCGGTCGAGTTCCCCATTCAAATGCATGTAACAGTGAGAAACGCACTGTCTTGGCGAAAGAAAGCGTTTTTGTACAACTTCATAGAAATAGCTGTAACTTTTGATAGAAGACTCGGATACACATGTTTATGGCTTTATCTTATAGAACTCAAGGTTCCCGTGCTGGGGAAAACAGGTTTTGCAGCTGTTTGAGCTAAGATTTCCAAGTTATTCACATAATGAAAACCTATACTTTGTTTCCGTCGAGTTCCCCATTCAAATGCATGTAACAGTGAGAAACGCACTGTCTTGGCGAAAGAAAGCGTTTTTGTACAACTTCATAGAAATAGCTGTAACTTTTGATAGAAGACTCGGATACACATGTTTATGGCTTTATCTTATAGAACTCAAGGTTCCCGTGCTGGGAAAACAGGTTTTGCAGCTGTTTGAGCTAAGATTTCCAAGTTATTCACATAATGAAAACCTATACTTTGTTTCGGTCGAGTTCCCCATTCAAATGCATGTAACAGTGAGAAACGCACTGTCTTGGCGAAAGAAAGCGTTTTTGTACAACTTCATAGAAATAGCTGTAACTTTTGATAGAAGACTCGGATACACATGTTTATGGCTTTATCTTATAGAACTCAAGGTTCCCGTGCTGGGCAAACAGGTTTTGCAGCTGTTTGAGCTAAGATTTCCAAGTTATTCACATAATGAAAACCTATACTTTGTTTCGGTCGAGTTCCCCATTCAAATGCATGTAACAGTGAGAAACGCACTGTCTTGGCGAAAGAAAGCGTTTTTGTACAACTTCATAGAAATAGCTGTAACTTTTGATAGAAGACTCGGATACACATGTTTATGGCTTTATCTTATAGAACTCAAGGTTCCCGTGCTGGGCAAACAGGTTTTGCAGCTGTTTGAGCTAAGATTTCCAAGTTATTCACATAATGAAAACCTATACTTTGTTTCGGTCGAGTTCCCCATTCAAATGCATGTAACAGTGAGAAACGCACTGTCTTGGCGAAAGAAAGCGTTTTTTGTACAACTTCATAGAAATAGCTGTAACTTTTGATAGAAGACTCGGATACACATGTTTATGGCTTTATCTTATAGAACTCAAGGTTCCCGTGCTGGGCAAACAGGTTTTGCAGCTGTTTGAGCTAAGATTTCCAAGTTATTCACATAATGAAAACCTATACTTTGTTTCCTTTGAGTTCCCCATTCAAATGCATGTAACAGTGAGAAACGCACTGTCTTGGCGAAAGAAAGCGTTTTTGTACAACTTCATAGAAATAGCTGTAACTTTTGATAGAAGACTCGGATACACATGTTTATGGCTTTATCTTATAGAACTCAAGGTTCCCGTGCTGGGCAAACAGGTTTTGCAGCTGTTTGAGCTAAGATTTCCAAGTTATTCACATAATGAAAACCTATACTTTGTTTCGGTCGAGTTCCCCATTCAAATGCATGTAACAGTGAGAAACGCACTGTCTTGGCAAAAGAAAGCGTTTTTGTACAACTTCATAGAAATAGCTGTAACTTTTGATAGAAGACTCGGATACACATGTTTATGGCTTTATCTTATAGAACTCAAGGTTCCCGTGCTGGGCAAACAGGTTTTGCAGCTGTTTGAGCTAAGATTTCCAAGTTATTCACATAATGAAAACCTATACTTTGTTTCGGTCGAGTTCCCCATTCAAATGCATGTAACAGTGAGAAACGCACTGTCTTGGCGAAAGAAAGCGTTTTTGTACAACTTCATAGAAATAGCTGTAACTTTTGATAGAAGACTCGGATACACATGTTTATGGCTTTATCTTATAGAACTCAAGGTTCCCGTGCTGGGAAAACAGGTTTTGCAGCTGTTTGAGCTAAGATTTCCAAGTTATTCACATAATGAAAACCTATACTTTGTTTCGGTCGAGTTCCCCATTCAAATGCATGTAACAGTGAGAAACGCACTGTCTTGGCGAAAGAAAGCGTTTTTGTACAACTTCATAGAAATAGCTGTAACTTTTGATAGAAGACTCGGATACACATGTTTATGGCTTTATCTTATAGAACTCAAGGTTCCCGTGCTGGGAAAACAGGTTTTGCAGCTGTTTGAGCTAAGATTTCCAAGTTATTCACATAATGAAAACCTATACTTTGTTTCGGTCGAGTTCCCCATTCAAATGCATGTAACAGTGAGAAACGCACTGTCTTGGCGAAAGAAAGCGTTTTTGTACAACTTCATAGAAATAGCTGTAACTTTTGATAGAAGACTCGGATACACATGTTTATGGCTTTATCTTATAGAACTCAAGGTTCCCGTGCTGGGAAAACAGGTTTTGCAGCTGTTTGAGCTAAGATTTCCAAGTTATTCACATAATGAAAACCTATACTTTGTTTCGGTCGAGTTCCCCATTCAAATGCATGTAACAGTGAGAAACGCACTGTCTTGGCGAAAGAAAGCGTTTTTGTACAACTTCATAGAAATAGCTGTAACTTTTGATAGAAGACTCGGATACACATGTTTATGGCTTTATCTTATAGAACTCAAGGTTCCCGTGCTGGGCAAACAGGTTTTGCAGCTGTTTGAGCTAAGATTTCCAAGTTAGTCACATAATGAAAACCTATACTTTGTTTCGGTCGAGTTCCCCATTCAAATGCATGTAACAGTGAGAAACGCACTGTCTTGGCGAAAGAAAGCGTTTTTGTACAACTTCATAGAAATAGCTGTAACTTTTGATAGAAGACTCGGATACACATGTTTATGGCTTTATCTTATAGAACTCAAGGTTCCCGTGCTGGGAAAACAGGTTTTGCAGCTGTTTGAGCTAAGATTTCCAAGTTATTCACATAATGAAAACTTGTACTTTGTTTCGGTCGAGTTCCCCATTCAAATGCATGTAACAGTGAGAAACGCACTGTCTTGGCGAAAGAAAGCGTTTTTGTACAACTTCATAGAAATAGCTGTAACTTTTGATAGAAGACTCGGATACACATGTTTATGGCTTTATCTTATAGAACTCAAGGTTCCCGTGCTGGGAAAACAGGTTTTGCAGCTGTTTGAGCTAAGATTTCCAAGTTATTCACATAATGAAAACTTGTACTTTGTTTCGGTCGAGTTCCCCATTCAAATGCATGTAACAGTGAGAAACGCACTGTCTTGGCGAAAGAAAGCGTTTTTGTACAACTTCATAGAAATAGCTGTAACTTTTGATAGAAGACTCGGATACACATGTTTATGGCTTTATCTTATAGAACTCAAGGTTCCCGTGCTGGGAAAACAGGTTTTGCAGCTGTTTGAGCTAAGATTTCCAAGTTATTCACATAATGAAAACCTATACTTTGTTTCGGTCGAGTTCCCCATTCAAATGCATGTAACAGTGAGAAACGCACTGTCTTGGCGAAAGAAAGCGTTTTTGTACAACTTCATAGAAATAGCTGTAACTTTTGATAGAAGACTCGGATACACATGTTTATGGCTTTATCTTATAGAACTCAAGGTTCCCGTGCTGGGAAAACAGGTTTTGCAGCTGTTTGAGCTAAGATTTCCAAGTTATTCACATAATGAAAACCTATACTTTGTTTCGGTCGAGTTCCCCATTCAAATGCATGTAACAGTGAGAAACGCACTGTCTTGGCGAAAGAAAGCGTTTTTGTACAACTTCATAGAAATAGCTGTAACTTTTGATAGAAGACTCGGATACACATGTTTATGGCTTTATCTTATAGAACTCAAGGTTCCCGTGCTGGGAAAACAGGTTTTGCAGCTGTTTGAGCTAAGATTTCCAAGTTATTCACATAATGAAAACCTATACTTTGTTTCCTTCGAGTTCCCCATTCAAATGCATGTAACAGTGAGAAACGCACTGTCTTGGCGAAAGAAAGCGTTTTTGTACAACTTCATAGAAATAGCTGTAACTTTTGATAGAAGACTCGGATACACATGTTTATGGCTTTATCTTATAGAACTCAAGGTTCCCGTGCTGGGAAAACAGGTTTTGCAGCTGTTTGAGCTAAGATTTCCAAGTTATTCACATAATGAAAACCTATACTTTGTTTCGGTCGAGTTCCCCATTCAAATGCATGTAACAGTGAGAAACGCACTGTCTTGGCGAAAGAAAGCGTTTTTGTACAACTTCATAGAAATAGCTGTAACTTTTGATAGAAGACTCGGATACACATGTTTATGGCTTTATCTTATAGAACTCAAGGTTCCCGTGCTGGGCAAACAGGTTTTGCAGCTGTTTGAGCTAAGATTTCCAAGTTATTCACATAATGAAAACCTATACTTTGTTTCGGTCGAGTTCCCCATTCAAATGCATGTAACAGTGAGAAACGCACTGTCTTGGCGAAAGAAAGCGTTTTTGTACAACTTCATAGAAATAGCTGTAACTTTTGATAGAAGACTCGGATACACATGTTTATGGCTTTATCTTATAGAACTCAAGGTTCCCGTGCTGGGCAAACAGGTTTTGCAGCTGTTTGAGCTAAGATTTCCAAGTTATTCACATAATGAAAACCTATACTTTGTTTCGGTCGAGTTCCCCATTCAAATGCATGTAACAGTGAGAAACGCACTGTCTTGGCGAAAGAAAGCGTTTTTGTACAACTTCATAGAAATAGCTGTAACTTTTGATAGAAGACTCGGATACACATGTTTATGGCTTTATCTTATAGAACTCAAGGTTCCCGTGCTGGGCAAACAGGTTTTGCAGCTGTTTGAGCTAAGATTTCCAAGTTATTCACATAATGAAAACCTATACTTTGTTTCGGTCGAGTTCCCCATTCAAATGCATGTAACAGTGAGAAACGCACTGTCTTGGCAAAAGAAAGCGTTTTTGTACAACTTCATAGAAATAGCTGTAACTTTTGATAGAAGACTCGGATACACATGTTTATGGCTTTATCTTATAGAACTCAAGGTTCCCGTGCTGGGCAAACAGGTTTTGCAGCTGTTTGAGCTAAGATTTCCAAGTTATTCACATAATGAAAACCTATACTTTGTTTCGGTCGAGTTCCCCATTCAAATGCATGTAACAGTGAGAAACGCACTGTCTTGGCAAAAGAAAGCGTTTTTGTACAACTTCATAGAAATAGCTGTAACTTTTGATAGAAGACTCGGATACACATGTTTATGGCTTTATCTTATAGAACTCAAGGTTCCCGTGCTGGGAAAACAGGTTTTGCAGCTGTTTGAGCTAAGATTTCCAAGTTATTCACATAATGAAAACCTATACTTTGTTTCGGTCGAGTTCCCCATTCAAATGCATGTAACAGTGAGAAACGCACTGTCTTGGCGAAAGAAAGCGTTTTTGTACAACTTCATAGAAATAGCTGTAACTTTTGATAGAAGACTCGGATACACATGTTTATGGCTTTATCTTATAGAACTCAAGGTTCCCGTGCTGGGAAAACAGGTTTTGCAGCTGTTTGAGCTAAGATTTCCAAGTTATTCACATAATGAAAACCTATACTTTGTTTCCTTCGAGTTCCCCATTCAAATGCATGTAACAGTGAGAAACGCACTGTCTTGGCGAAAGAAAGCGTTTTTGTACAACTTCATAGAAATAGCTGTAACTTTTGATAGAAGACTCGGATACACATGTTTATGGCTTTATCTTATAGAACTCAAGGTTCCCGTGCTGGGAAAACAGGTTTTGCAGCTGTTTGAGCTAAGATTTCCAAGTTATTCACATAATGAAAACCTATACTTTGTTTCCTTCGAGTTCCCCATTCAAATGCATGTAACAGTGAGAAACGCACTGTCTTGGCGAAAGAAAGCGTTTTTGTACAACTTCATAGAAATAGCTGTAACTTTTGATAGAAGACTCGGATACACATGTTTATGGCTTTATCTTATAGAACTCAAGGTTCCCGTGCTGGGAAAACAGGTTTTGCAGCTGTTTGAGCTAAGATTTCCAAGTTATTCACATAATGAAAACCTATACTTTGTTTCGGTCGAGTTCCCCATTCAAATGCATGTAACAGTGAGAAACGCACTGTCTTGGCGAAAGAAAGCGTTTTTGTACAACTTCATAGAAATAGCTGTAACTTTTGATAGAAGACTCGGATACACATGTTTATGGCTTTATCTTATAGAACTCAAGGTTCCCGTGCTGGGCAAACAGGTTTTGCAGCTGTTTGAGCTAAGATTTCCAAGTTATTCACATAATGAAAACCTATACTTTGTTTCGGTCGAGTTCCCCATTCAAATGCATGTAACAGTGAGAAACGCACTGTCTTGGCGAAAGAAAGCGTTTTTGTACAACTTCATAGAAATAGCTGTAACTTTTGATAGAAGACTCGGATACACATGTTTATGGCTTTATCTTATAGAACTCAAGGTTCCCGTGCTGGGCAAACAGGTTTTGCAGCTGTTTGAGCTAAGATTTCCAAGTTATTCACATAATGAAAACCTATACTTTGTTTCGGTCGAGTTCCCCATTCAAATGCATGTAACAGTGAGAAACGCACTGTCTTGGCGAAAGAAAGCGTTTTTGTACAACTTCATAGAAATAGCTGTAACTTTTGATAGAAGACTCGGATACACATGTTTATGGCTTTATCTTATAGAACTCAAGGTTCCCGTGCTGGGCAAACAGGTTTTGCAGCTGTTTGAGCTAAGATTTCCAAGTTATTCACATAATGAAAACCTATACTTTGTTTCGGTCGAGTTCCCCATTCAAATGCATGTAACAGTGAGAAACGCACTGTCTTGGCAAAAGAAAGCGTTTTTGTACAACTTCATAGAAATAGCTGTAACTTTTGATAGAAGACTCGGATACACATGTTTATGGCTTTATCTTATAGAACTCAAGGTTCCCGTGCTGGGCAAACAGGTTTTGCAGCTGTTTGAGCTAAGATTTCCAAGTTATTCACATAATGAAAACCTATACTTTGTTTCGGTCGAGTTCCCCATTCAAATGCATGTAACAGTGAGAAACGCACTGTCTTGGCAAAAGAAAGCGTTTTTGTACAACTTCATAGAAATAGCTGTAACTTTTGATAGAAGACTCGGATACACATGTTTATGGCTTTATCTTATAGAACTCAAGGTTCCCGTGCTGGGCAAACAGGTTTTGCAGCTGTTTGAGCTAAGATTTCCAAGTTATTCACATAATGAAAACCTATACTTTGTTTCGGTCGAGTTCCCCATTCAAATGCATGTAACAGTGAGAAACGCACTGTCTTGGCAAAAGAAAGCGTTTTTGTACAACTTCATAGAAATAGCTGTAACTTTTGATAGAAGACTCGGATACACATGTTTATGGCTTTATCTTATAGAACTCAAGGTTCCCGTGCTGGGAAAACAGGTTTTGCAGCTGTTTGAGCTAAGATTTCCAAGTTATTCACATAATGAAAACCTATACTTTGTTTCGGTCGAGTTCCCCATTCAAATGCATGTAACAGTGAGAAACGCACTGTCTTGGCGAAAGAAAGCGTTTTTGTACAACTTCATAGAAATAGCTGTAACTTTTGATAGAAGACTCGGATACACATGTTTATGGCTTTATCTTATAGAACTCAAGGTTCCCGTGCTGGGAAAACAGGTTTTGCAGCTGTTTGAGCTAAGATTTCCAAGTTATTCACATAATGAAAACCTATACTTTGTTTCCTTCGAGTTCCCCATTCAAATGCATGTAACAGTGAGAAACGCACTGTCTTGGCGAAAGAAAGCGTTTTTGTACAACTTCATAGAAATAGCTGTAACTTTTGATAGAAGACTCGGATACACATGTTTATGGCTTTATCTTATAGAACTCAAGGTTCCCGTGCTGGGAAAACAGGTTTTGCAGCTGTTTGAGCTAAGATTTCCAAGTTATTCACATAATGAAAACCTATACTTTGTTTCCTTCGAGTTCCCCATTCAAATGCATGTAACAGTGAGAAACGCACTGTCTTGGCGAAAGAAAGCGTTTTTGTACAACTTCATAGAAATAGCTGTAACTTTTGATAGAAGACTCGGATACACATGTTTATGGCTTTATCTTATAGAACTCAAGGTTCCCGTGCTGGGAAAACAGGTTTTGCAGCTGTTTGAGCTAAGATTTCCAAGTTATTCACATAATGAAAACCTATACTTTGTTTCGGTCGAGTTCCCCATTCAAATGCATGTAACAGTGAGAAACGCACTGTCTTGGCGAAAGAAAGCGTTTTTGTACAACTTCATAGAAATAGCTGTAACTTTTGATAGAAGACTCGGATACACATGTTTATGGCTTTATCTTATAGAACTCAAGGTTCCCGTGCTGGGCAAACAGGTTTTGCAGCTGTTTGAGCTAAGATTTCCAAGTTATTCACATAATGAAAACCTATACTTTGTTTTGGTCGAGTTCCCCATTCAAATGCATGTAACAGTGAGAAACGCACTATCTTGGCGAAAGAAAGCGTTTTTGTACAACTTCATAGAAATAGCTGTAACTTTTGATAGAAGACTCGGATACACATGTTTATGGCTTTATCTTATAGAACTCAAGGTTCCCGTGCTGGGCAAACAGGTTTTGCAGCTGTTTGAGCTAAGATTTCCAAGTTATTCACATAATGAAAACCTATACTTTGTTTCGGTCGAGTTCCCCATTCAAATGCATGTAACAGTGAGAAACGCACTGTCTTGGCGAAAGAAAGCGTTTTTGTACAACTTCATAGAAATAGCTGTAACTTTTGATAGAAGACTCGGATACACATGTTTATGGCTTTATCTTATAGAACTCAAGGTTCCCGTGCTGGGCAAACAGGTTTTGCAGCTGTTTGAGCTAAGATTTCCAAGTTATTCACATAATGAAAACCTATACTTTGTTTCGGTCGAGTTCCCCATTCAAATGCATGTAACAGTGAGAAACGCACTGTCTTGGCGAAAGAAAGCGTTTTTGTACAACTTCATAGAAATAGCTGTAACTTTTGATAGAAGACTCGGATACACATGTTTATGGCTTTATCTTATAGAACTCAAGGTTCCCGTGCTGGGCAAACAGGTTTTGCAGCTGTTTGAGCTAAGATTTCCAAGTTATTCACATAATGAAAACCTATACTTTGTTTCGGTCGAGTTCCCCATTCAAATGCATGTAACAGTGAGAAACGCACTGTCTTGGCGAAAGAAAGCGTTTTTGTACAACTTCATAGAAATAGCTGTAACTTTTGATAGAAGTCTCGGATACACATGTTTATGGCTTTATCTTATAGAACTCAAGGTTCCCGTGCTGGGAAAACAGGTTTTGCAGCTGTTTGAGCTAAGATTTCCAAGTTATTCACATAATGAAAACCTATACTTTGTTTCCTTCGAGTTCCCCATTCAAATGCATGTAACAGTGAGAAACGCACTGTCTTGGCGAAAGAAAGCGTTTTTGTACAACTTCATAGAAATAGCTGTAACTTTTGATAGAAGACTCGGATACACATGTTTATGGCTTTATCTTATAGAACTCAAGGTTCCCGTGCTGGGAAAACAGGTTTTGCAGCTGTTTGAGCTAAGATTTCCAAGTTATTCACATAATGAAAACCTATACTTTGTTTCGGTCGAGTTCCCCATTCAAATGCATGTAACAGTGAGAAACGCACTGTCTTGGCGAAAGAAAGCGTTTTTGTACAACTTCATAGAAATAGCTGTAACTTTTGATAGAAGACTCGGATACACATGTTTATGGCTTTATCTTATAGAACTCAAGGTTCCCGTGCTGGGAAAACAGGTTTTGCAGCTGTTTGAGCTAAGATTTCCAAGTTATTCACATAATGAAAACCTATACTTTGTTTCGGTCGAGTTCCCCATTCAAATGCATGTAACAGTGAGAAACGCACTGTCTTGGCAAAAGAAAGCGTTTTTGTACAACTTCATAGAAATAGCTGTAACTTTTGATAGAAGACTCGGATACACATGTTTATGGCTTTATCTTATAGAACTCAAGGTTCCCGTGCTGGGCAAACAGGTTTTGCAGCTGTTTGAGCTAAGATTTCCAAGTTATTCACATAATGAAAACCTATACTTTGTTTCGGTCGAGTTCCCCATTCAAATGCATGTAACAGTGAGAAACGCACTGTCTTGGCAAAAGAAAGCGTTTTTGTACAACTTCATAGAAATAGCTGTAACTTTTGATAGAAGACTCGGATACACATGTTTATGGCTTTATCTTATAGAACTCAAGGTTCCCGTGCTGGGAAAACAGGTTTTGCAGCTGTTTGAGCTAAGATTTCCAAGTTATTCACATAATGAAAACCTATACTTTGTTTCGGTCGAGTTCCCCATTCAAATGCATGTAACAGTGAGAAACGCACTGTCTTGGCGAAAGAAAGCGTTTTTGTACAACTTCATAGAAATAGCTGTAACTTTTGATAGAAGACTCGGATACACATGTTTATGGCTTTATCTTATAGAACTCAAGGTTCCCGTGCTGGGAAAACAGGTTTTGCAGCTGTTTGAGCTAAGATTTCCAAGTTATTCACATAATGAAAACCTATACTTTGTTTCCTTCGAGTTCCCCATTCAAATGCATGTAACAGTGAGAAACGCACTGTCTTGGCGAAAGAAAGCGTTTTTGTACAACTTCATAGAAATAGCTGTAACTTTTGATAGAAGACTCGGATACACATGTTTATGGCTTTATCTTATAGAACTCAAGGTTCCCGTGCTGGGAAAACAGGTTTTGCAGCTGTTTGAGCTAAGATTTCCAAGTTATTCACATAATGAAAACCTATACTTTGTTTCGGTCGAGTTCCCCATTCAAATGCATGTAACAGTGAGAAACGCACTGTCTTGGCGAAAGAAAGCGTTTTTGTACAACTTCATAGAAATAGCTGTAACTTTTGATAGAAGACTCGGATACACATGTTTATGGCTTTATCTTATAGAACTCAAGGTTCCCGTGCTGGGCAAACAGGTTTTGCAGCTGTTTGAGCTAAGATTTCCAAGTTATTCACATAATGAAAACCTATACTTTGTTTTGGTCGAGTTCCCCATTCAAATGCATGTAACAGTGAGAAACGCACTGTCTTGGCGAAAGAAAGCGTTTTTGTACAACTTCATAGAAATAGCTGTAACTTTTGATAGAAGACTCGGATACACATGTTTATGGCTTTATCTTATAGAACTCAAGGTTCCCGTGCTGGGCAAACAGGTTTTGCAGCTGTTTGAGCTAAGATTTCCAAGTTATTCACATAATGAAAACCTATACTTTGTTTCGGTCGAGTTCCCCATTCAAATGCATGTAACAGTGAGAAACGCACTGTCTTGGCGAAAGAAAGCGTTTTTGTACAACTTCATAGAAATAGCTGTAACTTTTGATAGAAGACTCGGATACACATGTTTATGGCTTTATCTTATAGAACTCAAGGTTCCCGTGCTGGGCAAACAGGTTTTGCAGCTGTTTGAGCTAAGATTTCCAAGTTATTCACATAATGAAAACCTATACTTTGTTTCGGTCGAGTTCCCCATTCAAATGCATGTAACAGTGAGAAACGCACTGTCTTGGCAAAAGAAAGCGTTTTTGTACAACTTCATAGAAATAGCTGTAACTTTTGATAGAAGACTCGGATACACATGTTTATGGCTTTATCTTATAGAACTCAAGGTTCCCGTGCTGGGAAAACAGGTTTTGCAGCTGTTTGAGCTAAGATTTCCAAGTTATTCACATAATGAAAACCTATACTTTGTTTCGGTCGAGTTCCCCATTCAAATGCATGTAACAGTGAGAAACGCACTGTCTTGGCGAAAGAAAGCGTTTTTGTACAACTTCATAGAAATAGCTGTAACTTTTGATAGAAGACTCGGATACACATGTTTATGGCTTTATCTTATAGAACTCAAGGTTCCCGTGCTGGGAAAACAGGTTTTGCAGCTGTTTGAGCTAAGATTTCCAAGTTATTCACATAATGAAAACCTATACTTTGTTTCCTTCGAGTTCCCCATTCAAATGCATGTAACAGTGAGAAACGCACTGTCTTGGCGAAAGAAAGCGTTTTTGTACAACTTCATAGAAATAGCTGTAACTTTTGATAGAAGACTCGGATACACATGTTTATGGCTTTATCTTATAGAACTCAAGGTTCCCGTGCTGGGAAAACAGGTTTTGCAGCTGTTTGAGCTAAGATTTCCAAGTTATTCACATAATGAAAACCTATACTTTGTTTCCTTCGAGTTCCCCATTCAAATGCATGTAACAGTGAGAAACGCACTGTCTTGGCGAAAGAAAGCGTTTTTGTACAACTTCATAGAAATAGCTGTAACTTTTGATAGAAGACTCGGATACACATGTTTATGGCTTTATCTTATAGAACTCAAGGTTCCCGTGCTGGGAAAACAGGTTTTGCAGCTGTTTGAGCTAAGATTTCCAAGTTATTCACATAATGAAAACCTATACTTTGTTTCCTTCGAGTTCCCCATTCAAATGCATGTAACAGTGAGAAACGCACTGTCTTGGCGAAAGAAAGCGTTTTTGTACAACTTCATAGAAATAGCTGTAACTTTTGATAGAAGACTCGGATACACATGTTTATGGCTTTATCTTATAGAACTCAAGGTTCCCGTGCTGGGAAAACAGGTTTTGCAGCTGTTTGAGCTAAGATTTCCAAGTTATTCACATAATGAAAACCTATACTTTGTTTCGGTCGAGTTCCCCATTCAAATGCATGTAACAGTGAGAAACGCACTGTCTTGGCGAAAGAAAGCGTTTTTGTACAACTTCATAGAAATAGCTGTAACTTTTGATAGAAGACTCGGATACACATGTTTATGGCTTTATCTTATAGAACTCAAGGTTCCCGTGCTGGGCAAACAGGTTTTGCAGCTGTTTGAGCTAAGATTTCCAAGTTATTCACATAATGAAAACCTATACTTTGTTTCGGTCGAGTTCCCCATTCAAATGCATGTAACAGTGAGAAACGCACTGTCTTGGCGAAAGAAAGCGTTTTTGTACAACTTCATAGAAATAGCTGTAACTTTTGATAGAAGACTCGGATACACATGTTTATGGCTTTATCTTATAGAACTCAAGGTTCCCGTGCTGGGCAAACAGGTTTTGCAGCTGTTTGAGCTAAGATTTCCAAGTTATTCACATAATGAAAACCTATACTTTGTTTCGGTCGAGTTCCCCATTCAAATGCATGTAACAGTGAGAAACGCACTGTCTTGGCGAAAGAAAGCGTTTTTGTACAACTTCATAGAAATAGCTGTAACTTTTGATAGAAGACTCGGATACACATGTTTATGGCTTTATCTTATAGAACTCAAGGTTCCCGTGCTGGGCAAACAGGTTTTGCAGCTGTTTGAGCTAAGATTTCCAAGTTATTCACATAATGAAAACCTATACTTTGTTTCGGTCGAGTTCCCCATTCAAATGCATGTAACAGTGAGAAACGCACTGTCTTGGCAAAAGAAAGCGTTTTTGTACAACTTCATAGAAATAGCTGTAACTTTTGATAGAAGACTCGGATACACATGTTTATGGCTTTATCTTATAGAACTCAAGGTTCCCGTGCTGGGCAAACAGGTTTTGCAGCTGTTTGAGCTAAGATTTCCAAGTTATTCACATAATGAAAACCTATACTTTGTTTCGGTCGAGTTCCCCATTCAAATGCATGTAACAGTGAGAAACGCACTGTCTTGGCAAAAGAAAGCGTTTTTGTACAACTTCATAGAAATAGCTGTAACTTTTGATAGAAGACTCGGATACACATGTTTATGGCTTTATCTTATAGAACTCAAGGTTCCCGTGCTGGGCAAACAGGTTTTGCAGCTGTTTGAGCTAAGATTTCCAAGTTATTCACATAATGAAAACCTATACTTTGTTTCGGTCGAGTTCCCCATTCAAATGCATGTAACAGTGAGAAACGCACTGTCTTGGCAAAAGAAAGCGTTTTTGTACAACTTCATAGAAATAGCTGTAACTTTTGATAGAAGACTCGGATACACATGTTTATGGCTTTATCTTATAGAACTCAAGGTTCCCGTGCTGGGAAAACAGGTTTTGCAGCTGTTTGAGCTAAGATTTCCAAGTTATTCACATAATGAAAACCTATACTTTGTTTCGGTCGAGTTCCCCATTCAAATGCATGTAACAGTGAGAAACGCACTGTCTTGGCGAAAGAAAGCGTTTTTGTACAACTTCATAGAAATAGCTGTAACTTTTGATAGAAGACTCGGATACACATGTTTATGGCTTTATCTTATAGAACTCAAGGTTCCCGTGCTGGGAAAACAGGTTTTGCAGCTGTTTGAGCTAAGATTTCCAAGTTATTCACATAATGAAAACCTATACTTTGTTTCCTTCGAGTTCCCCATTCAAATGCATGTAACAGTGAGAAACGCACTGTCTTGGCGAAAGAAAGCGTTTTTGTACAACTTCATAGAAATAGCTGTAACTTTTGATAGAAGACTCGGATACACATGTTTATGGCTTTATCTTATAGAACTCAAGGTTCCCGTGCTGGGAAAACAGGTTTTGCAGCTGTTTGAGCTAAGATTTCCAAGTTATTCACATAATGAAAACCTATACTTTGTTTCCTTCGAGTTCCCCATTCAAATGCATGTAACAGTGAGAAACGCACTGTCTTGGCGAAAGAAAGCGTTTTTGTACAACTTCATAGAAATAGCTGTAACTTTTGATAGAAGACTCGGATACACATGTTTATGGCTTTATCTTATAGAACTCAAGGTTCCCGTGCTGGGAAAACAGGTTTTGCAGCTGTTTGAGCTAAGATTTCCAAGTTATTCACATAATGAAAACCTATACTTTGTTTCGGTCGAGTTCCCCATTCAAATGCATGTAACAGTGAGAAACGCACTGTCTTGGCGAAAGAAAGCGTTTTTGTACAACTTCATAGAAATAGCTGTAACTTTTGATAGAAGACTCGGATACACATGTTTATGGCTTTATCTTATAGAACTCAAGGTTCCCGTGCTGGGCAAACAGGTTTTGCAGCTGTTTGAGCTAAGATTTCCAAGTTATTCACATAATGAAAACCTATACTTTGTTTTGGTCGAGTTCCCCATTCAAATGCATGTAACAGTGAGAAACGCACTATCTTGGCGAAAGAAAGCGTTTTTGTACAACTTCATAGAAATAGCTGTAACTTTTGATAGAAGACTCGGATACACATGTTTATGGCTTTATCTTATAGAACTCAAGGTTCCCGTGCTGGGCAAACAGGTTTTGCAGCTGTTTGAGCTAAGATTTCCAAGTTATTCACATAATGAAAACCTATACTTTGTTTCGGTCGAGTTCCCCATTCAAATGCATGTAACAGTGAGAAACGCACTGTCTTGGCGAAAGAAAGCGTTTTTGTACAACTTCATAGAAATAGCTGTAACTTTTGATAGAAGACTCGGATACACATGTTTATGGCTTTATCTTATAGAACTCAAGGTTCCCGTGCTGGGCAAACAGGTTTTGCAGCTGTTTGAGCTAAGATTTCCAAGTTATTCACATAATGAAAACCTATACTTTGTTTCGGTCGAGTTCCCCATTCAAATGCATGTAACAGTGAGAAACGCACTGTCTTGGCGAAAGAAAGCGTTTTTGTACAACTTCATAGAAATAGCTGTAACTTTTGATAGAAGACTCGGATACACATGTTTATGGCTTTATCTTATAGAACTCAAGGTTCCCGTGCTGGGCAAACAGGTTTTGCAGCTGTTTGAGCTAAGATTTCCAAGTTATTCACATAATGAAAACCTATACTTTGTTTCGGTCGAGTTCCCCATTCAAATGCATGTAACAGTGAGAAACGCACTGTCTTGGCGAAAGAAAGCGTTTTTGTACAACTTCATAGAAATAGCTGTAACTTTTGATAGAAGTCTCGGATACACATGTTTATGGCTTTATCTTATAGAACTCAAGGTTCCCGTGCTGGGAAAACAGGTTTTGCAGCTGTTTGAGCTAAGATTTCCAAGTTATTCACATAATGAAAACCTATACTTTGTTTCCTTCGAGTTCCCCATTCAAATGCATGTAACAGTGAGAAACGCACTGTCTTGGCGAAAGAAAGCGTTTTTGTACAACTTCATAGAAATAGCTGTAACTTTTGATAGAAGACTCGGATACACATGTTTATGGCTTTATCTTATAGAACTCAAGGTTCCCGTGCTGGGAAAACAGGTTTTGCAGCTGTTTGAGCTAAGATTTCCAAGTTATTCACATAATGAAAACCTATACTTTGTTTCGGTCGAGTTCCCCATTCAAATGCATGTAACAGTGAGAAACGCACTGTCTTGGCGAAAGAAAGCGTTTTTGTACAACTTCATAGAAATAGCTGTAACTTTTGATAGAAGACTCGGATACACATGTTTATGGCTTTATCTTATAGAACTCAAGGTTCCCGTGCTGGGAAAACAGGTTTTGCAGCTGTTTGAGCTAAGATTTCCAAGTTATTCACATAATGAAAACCTATACTTTGTTTCGGTCGAGTTCCCCATTCAAATGCATGTAACAGTGAGAAACGCACTGTCTTGGCAAAAGAAAGCGTTTTTGTACAACTTCATAGAAATAGCTGTAACTTTTGATAGAAGACTCGGATACACATGTTTATGGCTTTATCTTATAGAACTCAAGGTTCCCGTGCTGGGCAAACAGGTTTTGCAGCTGTTTGAGCTAAGATTTCCAAGTTATTCACATAATGAAAACCTATACTTTGTTTCGGTCGAGTTCCCCATTCAAATGCATGTAACAGTGAGAAACGCACTGTCTTGGCAAAAGAAAGCGTTTTTGTACAACTTCATAGAAATAGCTGTAACTTTTGATAGAAGACTCGGATACACATGTTTATGGCTTTATCTTATAGAACTCAAGGTTCCCGTGCTGGGAAAACAGGTTTTGCAGCTGTTTGAGCTAAGATTTCCAAGTTATTCACATAATGAAAACCTATACTTTGTTTCGGTCGAGTTCCCCATTCAAATGCATGTAACAGTGAGAAACGCACTGTCTTGGCGAAAGAAAGCGTTTTTGTACAACTTCATAGAAATAGCTGTAACTTTTGATAGAAGACTCGGATACACATGTTTATGGCTTTATCTTATAGAACTCAAGGTTCCCGTGCTGGGAAAACAGGTTTTGCAGCTGTTTGAGCTAAGATTTCCAAGTTATTCACATAATGAAAACCTATACTTTGTTTCCTTCGAGTTCCCCATTCAAATGCATGTAACAGTGAGAAACGCACTGTCTTGGCGAAAGAAAGCGTTTTTGTACAACTTCATAGAAATAGCTGTAACTTTTGATAGAAGACTCGGATACACATGTTTATGGCTTTATCTTATAGAACTCAAGGTTCCCGTGCTGGGAAAACAGGTTTTGCAGCTGTTTGAGCTAAGATTTCCAAGTTATTCACATAATGAAAACCTATACTTTGTTTCGGTCGAGTTCCCCATTCAAATGCATGTAACAGTGAGAAACGCACTGTCTTGGCGAAAGAAAGCGTTTTTGTACAACTTCATAGAAATAGCTGTAACTTTTGATAGAAGACTCGGATACACATGTTTATGGCTTTATCTTATAGAACTCAAGGTTCCCGTGCTGGGCAAACAGGTTTTGCAGCTGTTTGAGCTAAGATTTCCAAGTTATTCACATAATGAAAACCTATACTTTGTTTTGGTCGAGTTCCCCATTCAAATGCATGTAACAGTGAGAAACGCACTGTCTTGGCGAAAGAAAGCGTTTTTGTACAACTTCATAGAAATAGCTGTAACTTTTGATAGAAGACTCGGATACACATGTTTATGGCTTTATCTTATAGAACTCAAGGTTCCCGTGCTGGGCAAACAGGTTTTGCAGCTGTTTGAGCTAAGATTTCCAAGTTATTCACATAATGAAAACCTATACTTTGTTTCGGTCGAGTTCCCCATTCAAATGCATGTAACAGTGAGAAACGCACTGTCTTGGCGAAAGAAAGCGTTTTTGTACAACTTCATAGAAATAGCTGTAACTTTTGATAGAAGACTCGGATACACATGTTTATGGCTTTATCTTATAGAACTCAAGGTTCCCGTGCTGGGCAAACAGGTTTTGCAGCTGTTTGAGCTAAGATTTCCAAGTTATTCACATAATGAAAACCTATACTTTGTTTCGGTCGAGTTCCCCATTCAAATGCATGTAACAGTGAGAAACGCACTGTCTTGGCAAAAGAAAGCGTTTTTGTACAACTTCATAGAAATAGCTGTAACTTTTGATAGAAGACTCGGATACACATGTTTATGGCTTTATCTTATAGAACTCAAGGTTCCCGTGCTGGGAAAACAGGTTTTGCAGCTGTTTGAGCTAAGATTTCCAAGTTATTCACATAATGAAAACCTATACTTTGTTTCGGTCGAGTTCCCCATTCAAATGCATGTAACAGTGAGAAACGCACTGTCTTGGCGAAAGAAAGCGTTTTTGTACAACTTCATAGAAATAGCTGTAACTTTTGATAGAAGACTCGGATACACATGTTTATGGCTTTATCTTATAGAACTCAAGGTTCCCGTGCTGGGAAAACAGGTTTTGCAGCTGTTTGAGCTAAGATTTCCAAGTTATTCACATAATGAAAACCTATACTTTGTTTCCTTCGAGTTCCCCATTCAAATGCATGTAACAGTGAGAAACGCACTGTCTTGGCGAAAGAAAGCGTTTTTGTACAACTTCATAGAAATAGCTGTAACTTTTGATAGAAGACTCGGATACACATGTTTATGGCTTTATCTTATAGAACTCAAGGTTCCCGTGCTGGGAAAACAGGTTTTGCAGCTGTTTGAGCTAAGATTTCCAAGTTATTCACATAATGAAAACCTATACTTTGTTTCCTTCGAGTTCCCCATTCAAATGCATGTAACAGTGAGAAACGCACTGTCTTGGCGAAAGAAAGCGTTTTTGTACAACTTCATAGAAATAGCTGTAACTTTTGATAGAAGACTCGGATACACATGTTTATGGCTTTATCTTATAGAACTCAAGGTTCCCGTGCTGGGAAAACAGGTTTTGCAGCTGTTTGAGCTAAGATTTCCAAGTTATTCACATAATGAAAACCTATACTTTGTTTCGGTCGAGTTCCCCATTCAAATGCATGTAACAGTGAGAAACGCACTGTCTTGGCGAAAGAAAGCGTTTTTGTACAACTTCATAGAAATAGCTGTAACTTTTGATAGAAGACTCGGATACACATGTTTATGGCTTTATCTTATAGAACTCAAGGTTCCCGTGCTGGGCAAACAGGTTTTGCAGCTGTTTGAGCTAAGATTTCCAAGTTATTCACATAATGAAAACCTATACTTTGTTTTGGTCGAGTTCCCCATTCAAATGCATGTAAACAGTGAGAAACGCACTATCTTGGCGAAAGAAAGCGTTTTTGTACAACTTCATAGAAATAGCTGTAACTTTTGATAGAAGACTCGGATACACATGTTTATGGCTTTATCTTATAGAACTCAAGGTTCCCGTGCTGGGCAAACAGGTTTTGCAGCTGTTTGAGCTAAGATTTCCAAGTTATTCACATAATGAAAACCTATACTTTGTTTCGGTCGAGTTCCCCATTCAAATGCATGTAACAGTGAGAAACGCACTGTCTTGGCGAAAGAAAGCGTTTTTGTACAACTTCATAGAAATAGCTGTAACTTTTGATAGAAGACTCAGATACACATGTTTATGGCTTTATCTTATAGAACTCAAGGTTCCCGTGCTGGGCAAACAGGTTTTGCAGCTGTTTGAGCTAAGATTTCCAAGTTATTCACATAATGAAAACCTATACTTTGTTTCGGTCGAGTTCCCCATTCAAATGCATGTAACAGTGAGAAACGCACTGTCTTGGCGAAAGAAAGCGTTTTTGTACAACTTCATAGAAATAGCTGTAACTTTTGATAGAAGACTCGGATACACATGTTTATGGCTTTATCTTATAGAACTCAAGGTTCCCGTGCTGGGCAAACAGGTTTTGCAGCTGTTTGAGCTAAGATTTCCAAGTTATTCACATAATGAAAACCTATACTTTGTTTCGGTCGAGTTCCCCATTCAAATGCATGTAACAGTGAGAAACGCACTGTCTTGGCGAAAGAAAGCGTTTTTGTACAACTTCATAGAAATAGCTGTAACTTTTGATAGAAGTCTCGGATACACATGTTTATGGCTTTATCTTATAGAACTCAAGGTTCCCGTGCTGGGAAAACAGGTTTTGCAGCTGTTTGAGCTAAGATTTCCAAGTTATTCACATAATGAAAACCTATACTTTGTTTCCTTCGAGTTCCCCATTCAAATGCATGTAACAGTGAGAAACGCACTGTCTTGGCGAAAGAAAGCGTTTTTGTACAACTTCATAGAAATAGCTGTAACTTTTGATAGAAGACTCGGATACACATGTTTATGGCTTTATCTTATAGAACTCAAGGTTCCCGTGCTGGGAAAACAGGTTTTGCAGCTGTTTGAGCTAAGATTTCCAAGTTATTCACATAATGAAAACCTATACTTTGTTTCGGTCGAGTTCCCCATTCAAATGCATGTAACAGTGAGAAACGCACTGTCTTGGCGAAAGAAAGCGTTTTTGTACAACTTCATAGAAATAGCTGTAACTTTTGATAGAAGACTCGGATACACATGTTTATGGCTTTATCTTATAGAACTCAAGGTTCCCGTGCTGGGAAAACAGGTTTTGCAGCTGTTTGAGCTAAGATTTCCAAGTTATTCACATAATGAAAACCTATACTTTGTTTCGGTCGAGTTCCCCATTCAAATGCATGTAACAGTGAGAAACGCACTGTCTTGGCAAAAGAAAGCGTTTTTGTACAACTTCATAGAAATAGCTGTAACTTTTGATAGAAGACTCGGATACACATGTTTATGGCTTTATCTTATAGAACTCAAGGTTCCCGTGCTGGGCAAACAGGTTTTGCAGCTGTTTGAGCTAAGATTTCCAAGTTATTCACATAATGAAAACCTATACTTTGTTTCGGTCGAGTTCCCCATTCAAATGCATGTAACAGTGAGAAACGCACTGTCTTGGCAAAAGAAAGCGTTTTTGTACAACTTCATAGAAATAGCTGTAACTTTTGATAGAAGACTCGGATACACATGTTTATGGCTTTATCTTATAGAACTCAAGGTTCCCGTGCTGGGAAAACAGGTTTTGCAGCTGTTTGAGCTAAGATTTCCAAGTTATTCACATAATGAAAACCTATACTTTGTTTCGGTCGAGTTCCCCATTCAAATGCATGTAACAGTGAGAAACGCACTGTCTTGGCGAAAGAAAGCGTTTTTGTACAACTTCATAGAAATAGCTGTAACTTTTGATAGAAGACTCGGATACACATGTTTATGGCTTTATCTTATAGAACTCAAGGTTCCCGTGCTGGGAAAACAGGTTTTGCAGCTGTTTGAGCTAAGATTTCCAAGTTATTCACATAATGAAAACCTATACTTTGTTTCCTTCGAGTTCCCCATTCAAATGCATGTAACAGTGAGAAACGCACTGTCTTGGCGAAAGAAAGCGTTTTTGTACAACTTCATAGAAATAGCTGTAACTTTTGATAGAAGACTCGGATACACATGTTTATGGCTTTATCTTATAGAACTCAAGGTTCCCGTGCTGGGAAAACAGGTTTTGCAGCTGTTTGAGCTAAGATTTCCAAGTTATTCACATAATGAAAACCTATACTTTGTTTCGGTCGAGTTCCCCATTCAAATGCATGTAACAGTGAGAAACGCACTGTCTTGGCGAAAGAAAGCGTTTTTGTACAACTTCATAGAAATAGCTGTAACTTTTGATAGAAGACTCGGATACACATGTTTATGGCTTTATCTTATAGAACTCAAGGTTCCCGTGCTGGGCAAACAGGTTTTGCAGCTGTTTGAGCTAAGATTTCCAAGTTATTCACATAATGAAAACCTATACTTTGTTTTGGTCGAGTTCCCCATTCAAATGCATGTAACAGTGAGAAACGCACTGTCTTGGCGAAAGAAAGCGTTTTTGTACAACTTCATAGAAATAGCTGTAACTTTTGATAGAAGACTCGGATACACATGTTTATGGCTTTATCTTATAGAACTCAAGGTTCCCGTGCTGGGCAAACAGGTTTTGCAGCTGTTTGAGCTAAGATTTCCAAGTTATTCACATAATGAAAACCTATACTTTGTTTCGGTCGAGTTCCCCATTCAAATGCATGTAACAGTGAGAAACGCACTGTCTTGGCGAAAGAAAGCGTTTTTGTACAACTTCATAGAAATAGCTGTAACTTTTGATAGAAGACTCGGATACACATGTTTATGGCTTTATCTTATAGAACTCAAGGTTCCCGTGCTGGGCAAACAGGTTTTGCAGCTGTTTGAGCTAAGATTTCCAAGTTATTCACATAATGAAAACCTATACTTTGTTTCGGTCGAGTTCCCCATTCAAATGCATGTAACAGTGAGAAACGCACTGTCTTGGCGAAAGAAAGCGTTTTTGTACAACTTCATAGAAATAGCTGTAACTTTTGATAGAAGACTCGGATACACATGTTTATGGCTTTATCTTATAGAACTCAAGGTTCCCGTGCTGGGCAAACAGGTTTTGCAGCTGTTTGAGCTAAGATTTCCAAGTTATTCACATAATGAAAACCTATACTTTGTTTCGGTCGAGTTCCCCATTCAAATGCATGTAACAGTGAGAAACGCACTGTCTTGGCGAAAGAAAGCGTTTTTGTACAACTTCATAGAAATAGCTGTAACTTTTGATAGAAGTCTCGGATACACATGTTTATGGCTTTATCTTATAGAACTCAAGGTTCCCGTGCTGGGAAAACAGGTTTTGCAGCTGTTTGAGCTAAGATTTCCAAGTTATTCACATAATGAAAACCTATACTTTGTTTCCTTCGAGTTCCCCATTCAAATGCATGTAACAGTGAGAAACGCACTGTCTTGGCGAAAGAAAGCGTTTTTGTACAACTTCATAGAAATAGCTGTAACTTTTGATAGAAGACTCGGATACACATGTTTATGGCTTTATCTTATAGAACTCAAGGTTCCCGTGCTGGGAAAACAGGTTTTGCAGCTGTTTGAGCTAAGATTTCCAAGTTATTCACATAATGAAAACCTATACTTTGTTTCGGTCGAGTTCCCCATTCAAATGCATGTAACAGTGAGAAACGCACTGTCTTGGCGAAAGAAAGCGTTTTTGTACAACTTCATAGAAATAGCTGTAACTTTTGATAGAAGACTCGGATACACATGTTTATGGCTTTATCTTATAGAACTCAAGGTTCCCGTGCTGGGAAAACAGGTTTTGCAGCTGTTTGAGCTAAGATTTCCAAGTTATTCACATAATGAAAACTTGTACTTTGTTTCGGTCGAGTTCCCCATTCAAATGCATGTAACAGTGAGAAACGCACTGTCTTGGCGAAAGAAAGCGTTTTTGTACAACTTCATAGAAATAGCTGTAACTTTTGATAGAAGACTCGGATACACATGTTTATGGCTTTATCTTATAGAACTCAAGGTTCCCGTGCTGGGCAAACATGTTTTGCAGCTGTTTGAGCTAAGTTTTCCAAGTTATTCACATAATGAAAACCTATACTTTGTTTCGGTCGAGTTCCCCATTCAAATGCATGTAACAGTGAGAAACGCACTGTCTTGGCAAAAGAAAGCGTTTTTGTACAACTTCATAGAAATAGCTGTAACTTTTGATAGAAGACTCGGATACACATGTTTATGGCTTTATCTTATAGAACTCAAGGTTCCCGTGCTGGGAAAACAGGTTTTGCAGCTGTTTGAGCTAAGATTTCCAAGTTATTCACATAATGAAAACCTATACTTTGTTTCGGTCGAGTTCCCCATTCAAATGCATGTAACAGTGAGAAACGCACTGTCTTGGCGAAAGAAAGCGTTTTTGTACAACTTCATAGAAATAGCTGTAACTTTTGATAGAAGACTCGGATACACATGTTTATGGCTTTATCTTATAGAACTCAAGGTTCCCGTGCTGGGAAAACAGGTTTTGCAGCTGTTTGAGCTAAGATTTCCAAGTTATTCACATAATGAAAACCTATACTTTGTTTCCTTCGAGTTCCCCATTCAAATGCATGTAACAGTGAGAAACGCACTGTCTTGGCGAAAGAAAGCGTTTTTGTACAACTTCATAGAAATAGCTGTAACTTTTGATAGAAGACTCGGATACACATGTTTATGGCTTTATCTTATAGAACTCAAGGTTCCCGTGCTGGGCAAACAGGTTTTGCAGCTGTTTGAGCTAAGATTTCCAAGTTATTCACATAATGAAAACCTATACTTTGTTTTGGTCGAGTTCCCCATTCAAATGCATGTAACAGTGAGAAACGCACTGTCTTGGCGAAAGAAAGCGTTTTTGTACAACTTCATAGAAATAGCTGTAACTTTTGATAGAAGACTCGGATACACATGTTTATGGCTTTATCTTATAGAACTCAAGGTTCCCGTGCTGGGCAAACAGGTTTTGCAGCTGTTTGAGCTAAGATTTCCAAGTTATTCACATAATGAAAACCTATACTTTGTTTCGGTCGAGTTCCCCATTCAAATGCATGTAACAGTGAGAAACGCACTGTCTTGGCGAAAGAAAGCGTTTTTGTACAACTTCATAGAAATAGCTGTAACTTTTGATAGAAGACTCGGATACACATGTTTATGGCTTTATCTTATAGAACTCAAGGTTCCCGTGCTGGGCAAACAGGTTTTGCAGCTGTTTGAGCTAAGATTTCCAAGTTATTCACATAATGAAAACCTATACTTTGTTTCGGTCGAGTTCCCCATTCAAATGCATGTAACAGTGAGAAACGCACTGTCTTGGCGAAAGAAAGCGTTTTTGTACAACTTCATAGAAATAGCTGTAACTTTTGATAGAAGACTCGGATACACATGTTTATGGCTTTATCTTATAGAACTCAAGGTTCCCGTGCTGGGCAAACAGGTTTTGCAGCTGTTTGAGCTAAGATTTCCAAGTTATTCACATAATGAAAACCTATACTTTGTTTCGGTCGAGTTCCCCATTCAAATGCATGTAACAGTGAGAAACGCACTGTCTTGGCGAAAGAAAGCGTTTTTGTACAACTTCATAGAAATAGCTGTAACTTTTGATAGAAGTCTCGGATACACATGTTTATGGCTTTATCTTATAGAACTCAAGGTTCCCGTGCTGGGAAAACAGGTTTTGCAGCTGTTTGAGCTAAGATTTCCAAGTTATTCACATAATGAAAACCTATACTTTGTTTCCTTCGAGTTCCCCATTCAAATGCATGTAACAGTGAGAAACGCACTGTCTTGGCGAAAGAAAGCGTTTTTGTACAACTTCATAGAAATAGCTGTAACTTTTGATAGAAGACTCGGATACACATGTTTATGGCTTTATCTTATAGAACTCAAGGTTCCCGTGCTGGGAAAACAGGTTTTGCAGCTGTTTGAGCTAAGATTTCCAAGTTATTCACATAATGAAAACCTATACTTTGTTTCGGTCGAGTTCCCCATTCAAATGCATGTAACAGTGAGAAACGCACTGTCTTGGCGAAAGAAAGCGTTTTTGTACAACTTCATAGAAATAGCTGTAACTTTTGATAGAAGACTCGGATACACATGTTTATGGCTTTATCTTATAGAACTCAAGGTTCCCGTGCTGGGAAAACAGGTTTTGCAGCTGTTTGAGCTAAGATTTCCAAGTTATTCACATAATGAAAACTTGTACTTTGTTTCGGTCGAGTTCCCCATTCAAATGCATGTAACAGTGAGAAACGCACTGTCTTGGCGAAAGAAAGCGTTTTTGTACAACTTCATAGAAATAGCTGTAACTTTTGATAGAAGACTCGGATACACATGTTTATGGCTTTATCTTATAGAACTCAAGGTTCCCGTGCTGGGCAAACATGTTTTGCAGCTGTTTGAGCTAAGTTTTCCAAGTTATTCACATAATGAAAACCTATACTTTGTTTCGGTCGAGTTCCCCATTCAAATGCATGTAACAGTGAGAAACGCACTGTCTTGGCAAAAGAAAGCGTTTTTGTACAACTTCATAGAAATAGCTGTAACTTTTGATAGAAGACTCGGATACACATGTTTATGGCTTTATCTTATAGAACTCAAGGTTCCCGTGCTGGGAAAACAGGTTTTGCAGCTGTTTGAGCTAAGATTTCCAAGTTATTCACATAATGAAAACCTATACTTTGTTTCGGTCGAGTTCCCCATTCAAATGCATGTAACAGTGAGAAACGCACTGTCTTGGCGAAAGAAAGCGTTTTTGTACAACTTCATAGAAATAGCTGTAACTTTTGATAGAAGACTCGGATACACATGTTTATGGCTTTATCTTATAGAACTCAAGGTTCCCGTGCTGGGAAAACAGGTTTTGCAGCTGTTTGAGCTAAGATTTCCAAGTTATTCACATAATGAAAACCTATACTTTGTTTCCTTCGAGTTCCCCATTCAAATGCATGTAACAGTGAGAAACGCACTGTCTTGGCGAAAGAAAGCGTTTTTGTACAACTTCATAGAAATAGCTGTAACTTTTGATAGAAGACTCGGATACACATGTTTATGGCTTTATCTTATAGAACTCAAGGTTCCCGTGCTGGGAAAACAGGTTTTGCAGCTGTTTGAGCTAAGATTTCCAAGTTATTCACATAATGAAAACCTATACTTTGTTTCGGTCGAGTTCCCCATTCAAATGCATGTAACAGTGAGAAACGCACTGTCTTGGCGAAAGAAAGCGTTTTTGTACAACTTCATAGAAATAGCTGTAACTTTTGATAGAAGACTCGGATACACATGTTTATGGCTTTATCTTATAGAACTCAAGGTTCCCGTGCTGGGAAAACAGGTTTTGCAGCTGTTTGAGCTAAGATTTCCAAGTTATTCACATAATGAAAACCTATACTTTGTTTCGGTCGAGTTCCCCATTCAAATGCATGTAACAGTGAGAAACGCACTGTCTTGGCGAAAGAAAGCGTTTTTGTACAACTTCATAGAAATAGCTGTAACTTTTGATAGAAGACTCGGATACACATGTTTATGGCTTTATCTTATAGAACTCAAGGTTCCCGTGCTGGGAAAACAGGTTTTGCAGCTGTTTGAGCTAAGATTTCCAAGTTATTCACATAATGAAAACCTATACTTTGTTTCGGTCGAGTTCCCCATTCAAATGCATGTAACAGTGAGAAACGCACTGTCTTGGCGAAAGAAAGCGTTTTTGTACAACTTCATAGAAATAGCTGTAACTTTTGATAGAAGACTCGGATACACATGTTTATGGCTTTATCTTATAGAACTCAAGGTTCCCGTGCTGGGCAAACAGGTTTTGCAGCTGTTTGAGCTAAGATTTCCAAGTTATTCACATAATGAAAACCTATACTTTGTTTCGGTCGAGTTCCCCATTCAAATGCATGTAACAGTGAGAAACGCACTGTCTTGGCGAAAGAAAGCGTTTTTGTACAACTTCATAGAAATAGCTGTAACTTTTGATAGAAGACTCGGATACACATGTTTATGGCTTTATCTTATAGAACTCAAGGTTCCCGTGCTGGGCAAACAGGTTTTGCAGCTGTTTGAGCTAAGATTTCCAAGTTATTCACATAATGAAAACCTATACTTTGTTTCGGTCGAGTTCCCCATTCAAATGCATGTAACAGTGAGAAACGCACTGTCTTGGCAAAAGAAAGCGTTTTTGTACAACTTCATAGAAATAGCTGTAACTTTTGATAGAAGACTCGGATACACATGTTTATGGCTTTATCTTATAGAACTCAAGGTTCCCGTGCTGGGAAAACAGGTTTTGCAGCTGTTTGAGCTAAGATTTCCAAGTTATTCACATAATGAAAACCTATACTTTGTTTCGGTCGAGTTCCCCATTCAAATGCATGTAACAGTGAGAAACGCACTGTCTTGGCGAAAGAAAGCGTTTTTGTACAACTTCATAGAAATAGCTGTAACTTTTGATAGAAGACTCGGATACACATTTTTATGGCTTTATCTTATAGAACTCAAGGTTCCCGTGCTGGGAAAACAGGTTTTGCAGCTGTTTGAGCTAAGATTTCCAAGTTATTCACATAATGAAAACCTATACTTTGTTTCCTTTGAGTTCCCCATTCAAATGCATGTAACAGTGAGAAACGCACTGTCTTGGCGAAAGAAAGCGTTTTTGTACAACTTCATAGAAATAGCTGTAACTTTTGATAGAAGACTCGGATACACATGTTTATGGCTTTATCTTATAGAACTCAAGGTTCCCGTGCTGGGAAAACAGGTTTTGCAGCTGTTTGAGCTAAGATTTCCAAGTTATTCACATAATGAAAACCTATACTTTGTTTCGGTCGAGTTCCCCATTCAAATGCATGTAACAGTGAGAAACGCACTGTCTTGGCGAAAGAAAGCGTTTTTGTACAACTTCATAGAAATAGCTGTAACTTTTGATAGAAGACTCGGATACACATGTTTATGGCTTTATCTTATAGAACTCAAGGTTCCTGTGCTGGGAAAACAGGTTTTGCAGCTGTTTGAGCTAAGATTTCCAAGTTATTCACATAATGAAAACCTATACTTTGTTTCGGTCGAGTTCCCCATTCAAATGCATGTAACAGTGAGAAACGCACTGTCTTGGCGAAAGAAAGCGTTTTTGTACAACTTCATAGAAATAGCTGTAACTTTTGATAGAAGACTCGGATACACATGTTTATGGCTTTATCTTATAGAACTCAAGGTTCCCGTGCTGGGCAAACAGGTTTTGCAGCTGTTTGAGCTAAGATTTCCAAGTTATTCACATAATGAAAACCTATACTTTGTTTCGGTGGAGTTCCCCATTCAAATGCATGTAACAGTGAGAAACGCACTGTCTTGGCGAAAGAAAGCGTTTTTGTACAACTTCATAGAAATAGCTGTAACTTTTGATAGAAGACTCGGATACACATGTTTATGGCTTTATCTTATAGAACTCAAGGTTCCCGTGCTGGGCAAACAGGTTTTGCAGCTGTTTGAGCTAAGATTTCCAAGTTATTCACATAATGAAAACCTATACTTTGTTTCGGTGGAGTTCCCCATTCAAATGCATGTAACAGTGAGAAACGCACTGTCTTGGCGAAAGAAAGCGTTTTTGTACAACTTCATAGAAATAGCTGTAACTTTTGATAGAAGACTCGGATACACATGTTTATGGCTTTATCTTATAGAACTCAAGGTTCCCGTGCTGGGCAAACATGTTTTGCAGCTGTTTGAGCTAAGTTTTCCAAGTTATTCACATAATGAAAACCTATACTTTGTTTCGGTCGAGTTCCCCATTCAAATGCATGTAACAGTGAGAAACGCACTGTCTTGGCAAAAGAAAGCGTTTTTGTACAACTTCATAGAAATAGCTGTAACTTTTGATAGAAGACTCGGATACACATGTTTATGGCTTTATCTTATAGAACTCAAGGTTCCCGTGCTGGGAAAACAGGTTTTGCAGCTGTTTGAGCTAAGATTTCCAAGTTATTCACATAATGAAAACCTATACTTTGTTTCGGTCGAGTTCCCCATTCAAATGCATGTAACAGTGAGAAACGCACTGTCTTGGCGAAAGAAAGCGTTTTTGTACAACTTCATAGAAATAGCTGTAACTTTTGATAGAAGACTCGGATACACATGTTTATGGCTTTATCTTATAGAACTCAAGGTTCCCGTGCTGGGCAAACAGGTTTTGCAGCTGTTTGAGCTAAGATTTCCAAGTTATTCACATAATGAAAACCTATACTTTGTTTCGGTCGAGTTCCCCATTCAAATGCATGTAACAGTGAGAAACGCACTGTCTTGGCGAAAGAAAGCGTTTTTGTACAACTTCATAGAAATAGCTGTAACTTTTGATAGAAGACTCGGATACACATGTTTATGGCTTTATCTTATAGAACTCAAGGTTCCCGTGCTGGGAAAACAGGTTTTGCAGCTGTTTGAGCTAAGATTTCCAAGTTATTCACATAATGAAAACCTATACTTTGTTTCGGTCGAGTTCCCCATTCAAATGCATGTAACAGTGAGAAACGCACTGTCTTGGCGAAAGAAAGCGTTTTTGTACAACTTCATAGAAATAGCTGTAACTTTTGATAGAAGACTCGGATACACATGTTTATGGCTTTATCTTATAGAACTCAAGGTTCCCGTGCTGGGAAAACAGGTTTTGCAGCTGTTTGAGCTAAGATTTCCAAGTTATTCACATAATGAAAACCTATACTTTGTTTCGGTCGAGTTCCCCATTCAAATGCATGTAACAGTGAGAAACGCACTGTCTTGGCGAAAGAAAGCGTTTTTGTACAACTTCATAGAAATAGCTGTAACTTTTGATAGAAGACTCGGATACACATGTTTATGGCTTTATCTTATAGAACTCAAGGTTCCCGTGCTGGGCAAACAGGTTTTGCAGCTGTTTGAGCTAAGATTTCCAAGTTATTCACATAATGAAAACCTATACTTTGTTTCGGTCGAGTTCCCCATTCAAATGCATGTAACAGTGAGAAACGCACTGTCTTGGCGAAAGAAAGCGTTTTTGTACAACTTCATAGAAATAGCTGTAACTTTTGATAGAAGACTCGGATACACATGTTTATGGCTTTATCTTATAGAACTCAAGGTTCCCGTGCTGGGCAAACAGGTTTTGCAGCTGTTTGAGCTAAGATTTCCAAGTTATTCACATAATGAAAACCTATACTTTGTTTCGGTCGAGTTCCCCATTCAAATGCATGTAACAGTGAGAAACGCACTGTCTTGGCAAAAGAAAGCGTTTTTGTACAACTTCATAGAAATAGCTGTAACTTTTGATAGAAGACTCGGATACACATGTTTATGGCTTTATCTTATAGAACTCAAGGTTCCCGTGCTGGGAAAACAGGTTTTGCAGCTGTTTGAGCTAAGATTTCCAAGTTATTCACATAATGAAAACCTATACTTTGTTTCGGTCGAGTTCCCCATTCAAATGCATGTAACAGTGAGAAACGCACTGTCTTGGCGAAAGAAAGCGTTTTTGTACAACTTCATAGAAATAGCTGTAACTTTTGATAGAAGACTCGGATACACATTTTTATGGCTTTATCTTATAGAACTCAAGGTTCCCGTGCTGGGAAAACAGGTTTTGCAGCTGTTTGAGCTAAGATTTCCAAGTTATTCACATAATGAAAACCTATACTTTGTTTCCTTTGAGTTCCCCATTCAAATGCATGTAACAGTGAGAAACGCACTGTCTTGGCGAAAGAAAGCGTTTTTGTACAACTTCATAGAAATAGCTGTAACTTTTGATAGAAGACTCGGATACACATGTTTATGGCTTTATCTTATAGAACTCAAGGTTCCCGTGCTGGGAAAACAGGTTTTGCAGCTGTTTGAGCTAAGATTTCCAAGTTATTCACATAATGAAAACCTATACTTTGTTTCGGTCGAGTTCCCCATTCAAATGCATGTAACAGTGAGAAACGCACTGTCTTGGCGAAAGAAAGCGTTTTTGTACAACTTCATAGAAATAGCTGTAACTTTTGATAGAAGACTCGGATACACATGTTTATGGCTTTATCTTATAGAACTCAAGGTTCCTGTGCTGGGAAAACAGGTTTTGCAGCTGTTTGAGCTAAGATTTCCAAGTTATTCACATAATGAAAACCTATACTTTGTTTCGGTCGAGTTCCCCATTCAAATGCATGTAACAGTGAGAAACGCACTGTCTTGGCGAAAGAAAGCGTTTTTGTACAACTTCATAGAAATAGCTGTAACTTTTGATAGAAGACTCGGATACACATGTTTATGGCTTTATCTTATAGAACTCAAGGTTCCCGTGCTGGGCAAACAGGTTTTGCAGCTGTTTGAGCTAAGATTTCCAAGTTATTCACATAATGAAAACCTATACTTTGTTTCGGTGGAGTTCCCCATTCAAATGCATGTAACAGTGAGAAACGCACTGTCTTGGCGAAAGAAAGCGTTTTTGTACAACTTCATAGAAATAGCTGTAACTTTTGATAGAAGACTCGGATACACATGTTTATGGCTTTATCTTATAGAACTCAAGGTTCCCGTGCTGGGCAAACAGGTTTTGCAGCTGTTTGAGCTAAGATTTCCAAGTTATTCACATAATGAAAACCTATACTTTGTTTCGGTGGAGTTCCCCATTCAAATGCATGTAACAGTGAGAAACGCACTGTCTTGGCGAAAGAAAGCGTTTTTGTACAACTTCATAGAAATAGCTGTAACTTTTGATAGAAGACTCGGATACACATGTTTATGGCTTTATCTTATAGAACTCAAGGTTCCCGTGCTGGGCAAACATGTTTTGCAGCTGTTTGAGCTAAGTTTTCCAAGTTATTCACATAATGAAAACCTATACTTTGTTTCGGTCGAGTTCCCCATTCAAATGCATGTAACAGTGAGAAACGCACTGTCTTGGCAAAAGAAAGCGTTTTTGTACAACTTCATAGAAATAGCTGTAACTTTTGATAGAAGACTCGGATACACATGTTTATGGCTTTATCTTATAGAACTCAAGGTTCCCGTGCTGGGAAAACAGGTTTTGCAGCTGTTTGAGCTAAGATTTCCAAGTTATTCACATAATGAAAACCTATACTTTGTTTCGGTCGAGTTCCCCATTCAAATGCATGTAACAGTGAGAAACGCACTGTCTTGGCGAAAGAAAGCGTTTTTGTACAACTTCATAGAAATAGCTGTAACTTTTGATAGAAGACTCGGATACACATGTTTATGGCTTTATCTTATAGAACTCAAGGTTCCCGTGCTGGGCAAACATGTTTTGCAGCTGTTTGAGCTAAGTTTTCCAAGTTATTCACATAATGAAAACCTATACTTTGTTTCGGTCGAGTTCCCCATTCAAATGCATGTAACAGTGAGAAACGCACTGTCTTGGCGAAAGAAAGCGTTTTTGTACAACTTCATAGAAATAGCTGTAACTTTTGATAGAAGACTCGGATACACATGTTTATGGCTTTATCTTATAGAACTCAAGGTTCCCGTGCTGGGAAAACAGGTTTTGCAGCTGTTTGAGCTAAGATTTCCAAGTTATTCACATAATGAAAACCTATACTTTGTTTCGGTCGAGTTCCCCATTCAAATGCATGTAACAGTGAGAAACGCACTGTCTTGGCGAAAGAAAGCGTTTTTGTACAACTTCATAGAAATAGCTGTAACTTTTGATAGAAGACTCGGATACACATGTTTATGGCTTTATCTTATAGAACTCAAGGTTCCCGTGCTGGGAAAACAGGTTTTGCAGCTGTTTGAGCTAAGATTTCCAAGTTATTCACATAATGAAAACCTATACTTTGTTTCCTTCGAGTTCCCCATTCAAATGCATGTAACAGTGAGAAACGCACTGTCTTGGCGAAAGAAAGCGTTTTTGTACAACTTCATAGAAATAGCTGTAACTTTTGATAGAAGACTCGGATACACATGTTTATGGCTTTATCTTATAGAACTCAAGGTTCCCGTGCTGGGAAAACAGGTTTTGCAGCTGTTTGAGCTAAGATTTCCAAGTTATTCACATAATGAAAACCTATACTTTGTTTCGGTCGAGTTCCCCATTCAAATGCATGTAACAGTGAGAAACGCACTGTCTTGGCGAAAGAAAGCGTTTTTGTACAACTTCATAGAAATAGCTGTAACTTTTGATAGAAGACTCGGATACACATGTTTATGGCTTTATCTTATAGAACTCAAGGTTCCCGTGCTGGGAAAACAGGTTTTGCAGCTGTTTGAGCTAAGATTTCCAAGTTATTCACATAATGAAAACCTATACTTTGTTTCGGTCGAGTTCCCCATTCAAATGCATGTAACAGTGAGAAACGCACTGTCTTGGCGAAAGAAAGCGTTTTTGTACAACTTCATAGAAATAGCTGTAACTTTTGATAGAAGACTCGGATACACATGTTTATGGCTTTATCTTATAGAACTCAAGGTTCCCGTGCTGGGAAAACAGGTTTTGCAGCTGTTTGAGCTAAGATTTCCAAGTTATTCACATAATGAAAACCTATACTTTGTTTCGGTCGAGTTCCCCATTCAAATGCATGTAACAGTGAGAAACGCACTGTCTTGGCGAAAGAAAGCGTTTTTGTACAACTTCATAGAAATAGCTGTAACTTTTGATAGAAGACTCGGATACACATGTTTATGGCTTTATCTTATAGAACTCAAGGTTCCCGTGCTGGGCAAACAGGTTTTGCAGCTGTTTGAGCTAAGATTTCCAAGTTATTCACATAATGAAAACCTATACTTTGTTTCGGTCGAGTTCCCCATTCAAATGCATGTAACAGTGAGAAACGCACTGTCTTGGCGAAAGAAAGCGTTTTTGTACAACTTCATAGAAATAGCTGTAACTTTTGATAGAAGACTCGGATACACATGTTTATGGCTTTATCTTATAGAACTCAAGGTTCCCGTGCTGGGCAAACAGGTTTTGCAGCTGTTTGAGCTAAGATTTCCAAGTTATTCACATAATGAAAACCTATACTTTGTTTCGGTCGAGTTCCCCATTCAAATGCATGTAACAGTGAGAAACGCACTGTCTTGGCAAAAGAAAGCGTTTTTGTACAACTTCATAGAAATAGCTGTAACTTTTGATAGAAGACTCGGATACACATGTTTATGGCTTTATCTTATAGAACTCAAGGTTCCCGTGCTGGGAAAACAGGTTTTGCAGCTGTTTGAGCTAAGATTTCCAAGTTATTCACATAATGAAAACCTATACTTTGTTTCGGTCGAGTTCCCCATTCAAATGCATGTAACAGTGAGAAACGCACTGTCTTGGCGAAAGAAAGCGTTTTTGTACAACTTCATAGAAATAGCTGTAACTTTTGATAGAAGACTCGGATACACATTTTTATGGCTTTATCTTATAGAACTCAAGGTTCCCGTGCTGGGAAAACAGGTTTTGCAGCTGTTTGAGCTAAGATTTCCAAGTTATTCACATAATGAAAACCTATACTTTGTTTCCTTTGAGTTCCCCATTCAAATGCATGTAACAGTGAGAAACGCACTGTCTTGGCGAAAGAAAGCGTTTTTGTACAACTTCATAGAAATAGCTGTAACTTTTGATAGAAGACTCGGATACACATGTTTATGGCTTTATCTTATAGAACTCAAGGTTCCCGTGCTGGGAAAACAGGTTTTGCAGCTGTTTGAGCTAAGATTTCCAAGTTATTCACATAATGAAAACCTATACTTTGTTTCGGTCGAGTTCCCCATTCAAATGCATGTAACAGTGAGAAACGCACTGTCTTGGCGAAAGAAAGCGTTTTTGTACAACTTCATAGAAATAGCTGTAACTTTTGATAGAAGACTCGGATACACATGTTTATGGCTTTATCTTATAGAACTCAAGGTTCCTGTGCTGGGAAAACAGGTTTTGCAGCTGTTTGAGCTAAGATTTCCAAGTTATTCACATAATGAAAACCTATACTTTGTTTCGGTCGAGTTCCCCATTCAAATGCATGTAACAGTGAGAAACGCACTGTCTTGGCGAAAGAAAGCGTTTTTGTACAACTTCATAGAAATAGCTGTAACTTTTGATAGAAGACTCGGATACACATGTTTATGGCTTTATCTTATAGAACTCAAGGTTCCCGTGCTGGGCAAACAGGTTTTGCAGCTGTTTGAGCTAAGATTTCCAAGTTATTCACATAATGAAAACCTATACTTTGTTTCGGTGGAGTTCCCCATTCAAATGCATGTAACAGTGAGAAACGCACTGTCTTGGCGAAAGAAAGCGTTTTTGTACAACTTCATAGAAATAGCTGTAACTTTTGATAGAAGACTCGGATACACATGTTTATGGCTTTATCTTATAGAACTCAAGGTTCCCGTGCTGGGCAAACAGGTTTTGCAGCTGTTTGAGCTAAGATTTCCAAGTTATTCACATAATGAAAACCTATACTTTGTTTCGGTGGAGTTCCCCATTCAAATGCATGTAACAGTGAGAAACGCACTGTCTTGGCGAAAGAAAGCGTTTTTGTACAACTTCATAGAAATAGCTGTAACTTTTGATAGAAGACTCGGATACACATGTTTATGGCTTTATCTTATAGAACTCAAGGTTCCCGTGCTGGGCAAACATGTTTTGCAGCTGTTTGAGCTAAGTTTTCCAAGTTATTCACATAATGAAAACCTATACTTTGTTTCGGTCGAGTTCCCCATTCAAATGCATGTAACAGTGAGAAACGCACTGTCTTGGCAAAAGAAAGCGTTTTTGTACAACTTCATAGAAATAGCTGTAACTTTTGATAGAAGACTCGGATACACATGTTTATGGCTTTATCTTATAGAACTCAAGGTTCCCGTGCTGGGAAAACAGGTTTTGCAGCTGTTTGAGCTAAGATTTCCAAGTTATTCACATAATGAAAACCTATACTTTGTTTCGGTCGAGTTCCCCATTCAAATGCATGTAACAGTGAGAAACGCACTGTCTTGGCGAAAGAAAGCGTTTTTGTACAACTTCATAGAAATAGCTGTAACTTTTGATAGAAGACTCGGATACACATGTTTATGGCTTTATCTTATAGAACTCAAGGTTCCCGTGCTGGGCAAACAGGTTTTGCAGCTGTTTGAGCTAAGATTTCCAAGTTATTCACATAATGAAAACCTATACTTTGTTTCGGTCGAGTTCCCCATTCAAATGCATGTAACAGTGAGAAACGCACTGTCTTGGCGAAAGAAAGCGTTTTTGTACAACTTCATAGAAATAGCTGTAACTTTTGATAGAAGACTCGGATACACATGTTTATGGCTTTATCTTATAGAACTCAAGGTTCCCGTGCTGGGCAAACAGGTTTTGCAGCTGTTTGAGCTAAGATTTCCAAGTTATTCACATAATGAAAACCTATACTTTGTTTCGGTCGAGTTCCCCATTCAAATGCATGTAACAGTGAGAAACGCACTGTCTTGGCAAAAGAAAGCGTTTTTGTACAACTTCATAGAAATAGCTGTAACTTTTGATAGAAGACTCGGATACACATGTTTATGGCTTTATCTTATAGAACTCAAGGTTCCCGTGCTGGGCAAACAGGTTTTGCAGCTGTTTGAGCTAAGATTTCCAAGTTATTCACATAATGAAAACCTATACTTTGTTTCGGTCGAGTTCCCCATTCAAATGCATGTAACAGTGAGAAACGCACTGTCTTGGCAAAAGAAAGCGTTTTTGTACAACTTCATAGAAATAGCTGTAACTTTTGATAGAAGACTCGGATACACATGTTTATGGCTTTATCTTATAGAACTCAAGGTTCCCGTGCTGGGCAAACAGGTTTTGCAGCTGTTTGAGCTAAGATTTCCAAGTTATTCACATAATGAAAACCTATACTTTGTTTCGGTCGAGTTCCCCATTCAAATGCATGTAACAGTGAGAAACGCACTGTCTTGGCAAAAGAAAGCGTTTTTGTACAACTTCATAGAAATAGCTGTAACTTTTGATAGAAGACTCGGATACACATGTTTATGGCTTTATCTTATAGAACTCAAGGTTCCCGTGCTGGGCAAACAGGTTTTGCAGCTGTTTGAGCTAAGATTTCCAAGTTATTCACATAATGAAAACCTATACTTTGTTTCGGTCGAGTTCCCCATTCAAATGCATGTAACAGTGAGAAACGCACTGTCTTGGCGAAAGAAAGCGTTTTTGTACAACTTCATAGAAATAGCTGTAACTTTTGATAGAAGACTCGGATACACATGTTTATGGCTTTATCTTATAGAACTCAAGGTTCCCGTGCTGGGAAAACAGGTTTTGCAGCTGTTTGAGCTAAGATTTCCAAGTTATTCACATAATGAAAACCTATACTTTGTTTCGGTCGAGTTCCCCATTCAAATGCATGTAACAGTGAGAAACGCACTGTCTTGGCGAAAGAAAGCGTTTTTGTACAACTTCATAGAAATAGCTGTAACTTTTGATAGAAGACTCGGATACACATGTTTATGGCTTTATCTTATAGAACTCAAGGTTCCCGTGCTGGGAAAACAGGTTTTGCAGCTGTTTGAGCTAAGATTTCCAAGTTATTCACATAATGAAAACCTATACTTTGTTTCGGTCGAGTTCCCCATTCAAATGCATGTAACAGTGAGAAACGCACTGTCTTGGCGAAAGAAAGCGTTTTTGTACAACTTCATAGAAATAGCTGTAACTTTTGATAGAAGACTCGGATACACATGTTTATGGCTTTATCTTATAGAACTCAAGGTTCCCGTGCTGGGCAAACAGGTTTTGCAGCTGTTTGAGCTAAGATTTCCAAGTTATTCACATAATGAAAACCTATACTTTGTTTCGGTCGAGTTCCCCATTCAAATGCATGTAACAGTGAGAAACGCACTGTCTTGGCGAAAGAAAGCGTTTTTGTACAACTTCATAGAAATAGCTGTAACTTTTGATAGAAGACTCGGATACACATGTTTATGGCTTTATCTTATAGAACTCAAGGTTCCCGTGCTGGGCAAACAGGTTTTGCAGCTGTTTGAGCTAAGATTTCCAAGTTATTCACATAATGAAAACCTATACTTTGTTTCGGTCGAGTTCCCCATTCAAATGCATGTAACAGTGAGAAACGCACTGTCTTGGCGAAAGAAAGCGTTTTTGTACAACTTCATAGAAATAGCTGTAACTTTTGATAGAAGACTCGGATACACATGTTTATGGCTTTATCTTATAGAACTCAAGGTTCCCGTGCTGGGCAAACAGGTTTTGCAGCTGTTTGAGCTAAGATTTCCAAGTTATTCACATAATGAAAACCTATACTTTGTTTCGGTCGAGTTCCCCATTCAAATGCATGTAACAGTGAGAAACGCACTGTCTTGGCGAAAGAAAGCGTTTTTGTACAACTTCATAGAAATAGCTGTAACTTTTGATAGAAGACTCGGATACACATGTTTATGGCTTTATCTTATAGAACTCAAGGTTCCCGTGCTGGGCAAACAGGTTTTGCAGCTGTTTGAGCTAAGATTTCCAAGTTATTCACATAATGAAAACCTATACTTTGTTTCGGTCGAGTTCCCCATTCAAATGCATGTAACAGTGAGAAACGCACTGTCTTGGCGAAAGAAAGCGTTTTTGTACAACTTCATAGAAATAGCTGTAACTTTTGATAGAAGACTCGGATACACATGTTTATGGCTTTATCTTATAGAACTCAAGGTTCCCGTGCTGGGCAAACAGGTTTTGCAGCTGTTTGAGCTAAGATTTCCAAGTTATTCACATAATGAAAACCTATACTTTGTTTCGGTCGAGTTCCCCATTCAAATGCATGTAACAGTGAGAAACGCACTGTCTTGGCGAAAGAAAGCGTTTTTGTACAACTTCATAGAAATAGCTGTAACTTTTGATAGAAGACTCGGATACACATGTTTATGGCTTTATCTTATAGAACTCAAGGTTCCCGTGCTGGGCAAACAGGTTTTGCAGCTGTTTGAGCTAAGATTTCCAAGTTATTCACATAATGAAAACCTATACTTTGTTTCGGTCGAGTTCCCCATTCAAATGCATGTAACAGTGAGAAACGCACTGTCTTGGCGAAAGAAAGCGTTTTTGTACAACTTCATAGAAATAGCTGTAACTTTTGATAGAAGACTCGGATACACATGTTTATGGCTTTATCTTATAGAACTCAAGGTTCCCGTGCTGGGCAAACAGGTTTTGCAGCTGTTTGAGCTAAGATTTCCAAGTTATTCACATAATGAAAACCTATACTTTGTTTCGGTCGAGTTCCCCATTCAAATGCATGTAACAGTGAGAAACGCACTGTCTTGGCGAAAGAAAGCGTTTTTGTACAACTTCATAGAAATAGCTGTAACTTTTGATAGAAGACTCGGATACACATGTTTATGGCTTTATCTTATAGAACTCAAGGTTCCCGTGCTGGGCAAACAGGTTTTGCAGCTGTTTGAGCTAAGATTTCCAAGTTATTCACATAATGAAAACCTATACTTTGTTTCGGTCGAGTTCCCCATTCAAATGCATGTAACAGTGAGAAACGCACTGTCTTGGCGAAAGAAAGCGTTTTTGTACAACTTCATAGAAATAGCTGTAACTTTTGATAGAAGACTCGGATACACATGTTTATGGCTTTATCTTATAGAACTCAAGGTTCCCGTGCTGGGCAAACAGGTTTTGCAGCTGTTTGAGCTAAGATTTCCAAGTTATTCACATAATGAAAACCTATACTTTGTTTCGGTCGAGTTCCCCATTCAAATGCATGTAACAGTGAGAAACGCACTGTCTTGGCGAAAGAAAGCGTTTTTGTACAACTTCATAGAAATAGCTGTAACTTTTGATAGAAGACTCGGATACACATGTTTATGGCTTTATCTTATAGAACTCAAGGTTCCCGTGCTGGGCAAACAGGTTTTGCAGCTGTTTGAGCTAAGATTTCCAAGTTATTCACATAATGAAAACCTATACTTTGTTTCGGTCGAGTTCCCCATTCAAATGCATGTAACAGTGAGAAACGCACTGTCTTGGCAAAAGAAAGCGTTTTTGTACAACTTCATAGAAATAGCTGTAACTTTTGATAGAAGACTCGGATACACATGTTTATGGCTTTATCTTATAGAACTCAAGGTTCCCGTGCTGGGCAAACAGGTTTTGCAGCTGTTTGAGCTAAGATTTCCAAGTTATTCACATAATGAAAACCTATACTTTGTTTCGGTCGAGTTCCCCATTCAAATGCATGTAACAGTGAGAAACGCACTGTCTTGGCGAAAGAAAGCGTTTTTGTACAACTTCATAGAAATAGCTGTAACTTTTGATAGAAGACTCGGATACACATGTTTATGGCTTTATCTTATAGAACTCAAGGTTCCCGTGCTGGGAAAACAGGTTTTGCAGCTGTTTGAGCTAAGATTTCCAAGTTATTCACATAATGAAAACCTATACTTTGTTTCCTTCGAGTTCCCCATTCAAATGCATGTAACAGTGAGAAACGCACTGTCTTGGCGAAAGAAAGCGTTTTTGTACAACTTCATAGAAATAGCTGTAACTTTTGATAGAAGACTCGGATACACATGTTTATGGCTTTATCTTATAGAACTCAAGGTTCCCGTGCTGGGAAAACAGGTTTTGCAGCTGTTTGAGCTAAGATTTCCAAGTTATTCACATAATGAAAACCTATACTTTGTTTCGGTCGAGTTCCCCATTCAAATGCATGTAACAGTGAGAAACGCACTGTCTTGGCGAAAGAAAGCGTTTTTGTACAACTTCATAGAAATAGCTGTAACTTTTGATAGAAGACTCGGATACACATGTTTATGGCTTTATCTTATAGAACTCAAGGTTCCCGTGCTGGGAAAACAGGTTTTGCAGCTGTTTGAGCTAAGATTTCCAAGTTATTCACATAATGAAAACCTATACTTTGTTTCGGTCGAGTTCCCCATTCAAATGCATGTAACAGTGAGAAACGCACTGTCTTGGCGAAAGAAAGCGTTTTTGTACAACTTCATAGAAATAGCTGTAACTTTTGATAGAAGACTCGGATACACATGTTTATGGCTTTATCTTATAGAACTCAAGGTTCCCGTGCTGGGAAAACAGGTTTTGCAGCTGTTTGAGCTAAGATTTCCAAGTTATTCACATAATGAAAACCTATACTTTGTTTCGGTCGAGTTCCCCATTCAAATGCATGTAACAGTGAGAAACGCACTGTCTTGGCGAAAGAAAGCGTTTTTGTACAACTTCATAGAAATAGCTGTAACTTTTGATAGAAGACTCGGATACACATGTTTATGGCTTTATCTTATAGAACTCAAGGTTCCCGTGCTGGGAAAACAGGTTTTGCAGCTGTTTGAGCTAAGATTTCCAAGTTAGTCACATAATGAAAACCTATACTTTGTTTCGGTGGAGTTCCCCATTCAAATGCATGTAACAGTGAGAAACGCACTGTCTTGGCGAAAGAAAGCGTTTTTGTACAACTTCATAGAAATAGCTGTAACTTTTGATAGAAGACTCGGATACACATGTTTATGGCTTTATCTTATAGAACTCAAGGTTCCCGTGCTGGGAAAACAGGTTTTGCAGCTGTTTGAGCTAAGATTTCCAAGTTATTCACATAATGAAAACCTATACTTTGTTTCGGTCGAGTTCCCCATTCAAATGCATGTAACAGTGAGAAACGCACTGTCTTGGCGAAAGAAAGCGTTTTTGTACAACTTCATAGAAATAGCTGTAACTTTTGATAGAAGACTCGGATACACATGTTTATGGGTTTATCTTATAGAACTCAAGGTTCCCGTGCTGGGAAAACAGGTTTTGCAGCTGTTTGAGCTAAGATTTCCAAGTTATTCACATAATGAAAACCTATACTTTGTTTCGGTCGAGTTCCCCATTCAAATGCATGTAACAGTGAGAAACGCACTGTCTTGGCGAAAGAAAGCGTTTTTGTACAACTTCATAGAAATAGCTGTAACTTTTGATAGAAGACTCGGATACACATGTTTATGGCTTTATCTTATAGAACTCAAGGTTCCCGTGCTGGGCAAACAGGTTTTGCAGCTGTTTGAGCTAAGATTTCCAAGTTATTCACATAATGAAAACCTATACTTTGTTTCGGTCGAGTTCCCCATTCAAATGCATGTAACAGTGAGAAACGCACTGTCTTGGCGAAAGAAAGCGTTTTTGTACAACTTCATAGAAATAGCTGTAACTTTTGATAGAAGACTCGGATACACATGTTTATGGCTTTATCTTATAGAACTCAAGGTTCCCGTGCTGGGCAAACAGGTTTTGCAGCTGTTTGAGCTAAGATTTCCAAGTTATTCACATAATGAAAACCTATACTTTGTTTCGGTCGAGTTCCCCATTCAAATGCATGTAACAGTGAGAAACGCACTGTCTTGGCGAAAGAAAGCGTTTTTGTACAACTTCATAGAAATAGCTGTAACTTTTGATAGAAGACTCGGATACACATGTTTATGGGTTTATCTTATAGAACTCAAGGTTCCCGTGCTGGGAAAACAGGTTTTGCAGCTGTTTGAGCTAAGATTTCCAAGTTATTCACATAATGAAAACCTATACTTTGTTTCGGTCGAGTTCCCCATTCAAATGCATGTAACAGTGAGAAACGCACTGTCTTGGCGAAAGAAAGCGTTTTTGTACAACTTCATAGAAATAGCTGTAACTTTTGATAGAAGACTCGGATACACATGTTTATGGCTTTATCTTATAGAACTCAAGGTTCCCGTGCTGGGCAAACAGGTTTTGCAGCTGTTTGAGCTAAGATTTCCAAGTTATTCACATAATGAAAACCTATACTTTGTTTCGGTCGAGTTCCCCATTCAAATGCATGTAACAGTGAGAAACGCACTGTCTTGGCGAAAGAAAGCGTTTTTGTACAACTTCATAGAAATAGCTGTAACTTTTGATAGAAGACTCGGATACACATGTTTATGGCTTTATCTTATAGAACTCAAGGTTCCCGTGCTGGGCAAACAGGTTTTGCAGCTGTTTGAGCTAAGATTTCCAAGTTATTCACATAATGAAAACCTATACTTTGTTTCGGTGGAGTTCCCCATTCAAATGCATGTAACAGTGAGAAACGCACTGTCTTGGCGAAAGAAAGCGTTTTTGTACAACTTCATAGAAATAGCTGTAACTTTTGATAGAAGACTCGGATACACATGTTTATGGCTTTATCTTATAGAACTCAAGGTTCCCGTGCTGGGCAAACAGGTTTTGCAGCTGTTTGAGCTAAGATTTCCAAGTTATTCACATAATGAAAACCTATACTTTGTTTCGGTCGAGTTCCCCATTCAAATGCATGTAACAGTGAGAAACGCACTGTCTTGGCGAAAGAAAGCGTTTTTGTACAACTTCATAGAAATAGCTGTAACTTTTGATAGAAGACTCGGATACACATGTTTATGGCTTTATCTTATAGAACTCAAGGTTCCCGTGCTGGGAAAACAGGTTTTGCAGCTGTTTGAGCTAAGATTTCCAAGTTATTCACATAATGAAAACCTATACTTTGTTTCGGTCGAGTTCCCCATTCAAATGCATGTAACAGTGAGAAACGCACTGTCTTGGCGAAAGAAAGCGTTTTTGTACAACTTCATAGAAATAGCTGTAACTTTTGATAGAAGACTCGGATACACATGTTTATGGCTTTATCTTATAGAACTCAAGGTTCCCGTGCTGGGAAAACAGGTTTTGCAGCTGTTTGAGCTAAGATTTCCAAGTTATTCACATAATGAAAACCTATACTTTGTTTCGGTCGAGTTCCCCATTCAAATGCATGTAACAGTGAGAAACGCACTGTCTTGGCGAAAGAAAGCGTTTTTGTACAACTTCATAGAAATAGCTGTAACTTTTGATAGAAGACTCGGATACACATGTTTATGGCTTTATCTTATAGAACTCAAGGTTCCCGTGCTGGGCAAACAGGTTTTGCAGCTGTTTGAGCTAAGATTTCCAAGTTATTCACATAATGAAAACCTATACTTTGTTTCGGTCGAGTTCCCCATTCAAATGCATGTAACAGTGAGAAACGCACTGTCTTGGCGAAAGAAAGCGTTTTTGTACAACTTCATAGAAATAGCTGTAACTTTTGATAGAAGACTCGGATACACATGTTTATGGCTTTATCTTATAGAACTCAAGGTTCCCGTGCTGGGCAAACAGGTTTTGCAGCTGTTTGAGCTAAGATTTCCAAGTTATTCACATAATGAAAACCTATACTTTGTTTCGGTCGAGTTCCCCATTCAAATGCATGTAACAGTGAGAAACGCACTGTCTTGGCGAAAGAAAGCGTTTTTGTACAACTTCATAGAAATAGCTGTAACTTTTGATAGAAGACTCGGATACACATGTTTATGGCTTTATCTTATAGAACTCAAGGTTCCCGTGCTGGGAAAACAGGTTTTGCAGCTGTTTGAGCTAAGATTTCCAAGTTATTCACATAATGAAAACCTATACTTTGTTTCGGTCGAGTTCCCCATTCAAATGCATGTAACAGTGAGAAACGCACTGTCTTGGCGAAAGAAAGCGTTTTTGTACAACTTCATAGAAATAGCTGTAACTTTTGATAGAAGACTCGGATACACATGTTTATGGCTTTATCTTATAGAACTCAAGGTTCCCGTGCTGGGCAAACAGGTTTTGCAGCTGTTTGAGCTAAGATTTCCAAGTTATTCACATAATGAAAACCTATACTTTGTTTCGGTCGAGTTCCCCATTCAAATGCATGTAACAGTGAGAAACGCACTGTCTTGGCGAAAGAAAGCGTTTTTGTACAACTTCATAGAAATAGCTGTAACTTTTGATAGAAGACTCGGATACACATGTTTATGGCTTTATCTTATAGAACTCAAGGTTCCCGTGCTGGGAAAACAGGTTTTGCAGCTGTTTGAGCTAAGATTTCCAAGTTATTCACATAATGAAAACCTATACTTTGTTTCGGTCGAGTTCCCCATTCAAATGCATGTAACAGTGAGAAACGCACTGTCTTGGCGAAAGAAAGCGTTTTTGTACAACTTCATAGAAATAGCTGTAACTTTTGATAGAAGACTCGGATACACATGTTTATGGCTTTATCTTATAGAACTCAAGGTTCCCGTGCTGGGCAAACAGGTTTTGCAGCTGTTTGAGCTAAGATTTCCAAGTTATTCACATAATGAAAACCTATACTTTGTTTCGGTCGAGTTCCCCATTCAAATGCATGTAACAGTGAGAAACGCACTGTCTTGGCGAAAGAAAGCGTTTTTGTACAACTTCATAGAAATAGCTGTAACTTTTGATAGAAGACTCGGATACACATGTTTATGGCTTTATCTTATAGAACTCAAGGTTCCCGTGCTGGGCAAACAGGTTTTGCAGCTGTTTGAGCTAAGATTTCCAAGTTATTCACATAATGAAAACCTATACTTTGTTTCGGTCGAGTTCCCCATTCAAATGCATGTAACAGTGAGAAACGCACTGTCTTGGCGAAAGAAAGCGTTTTTGTACAACTTCATAGAAATAGCTGTAACTTTTGATAGAAGACTCGGATACACATGTTTATGGCTTTATCTTATAGAACTCAAGGTTCCCGTGCTGGGCAAACAGGTTTTGCAGCTGTTTGAGCTAAGATTTCCAAGTTATTCACATAATGAAAACCTATACTTTGTTTCGGTGGAGTTCCCCATTCAAATGCATGTAACAGTGAGAAACGCACTGTCTTGGCGAAAGAAAGCGTTTTTGTACAACTTCATAGAAATAGCTGTAACTTTTGATAGAAGACTCGGATACACATGTTTATGGCTTTATCTTATAGAACTCAAGGTTCCCGTGCTGGGAAAACAGGTTTTGCAGCTGTTTGAGCTAAGATTTCCAAGTTATTCACATAATGAAAACCTATACTTTGTTTCGGTCGAGTTCCCCATTCAAATGCATGTAACAGTGAGAAACGCACTGTCTTGGCGAAAGAAAGCGTTTTTGTACAACTTCATAGAAATAGCTGTAACTTTTGATAGAAGACTCGGATACACATGTTTATGGCTTTATCTTATAGAACTCAAGGTTCCCGTGCTGGGAAAACAGGTTTTGCAGCTGTTTGATCTAAGATTTCCAAGTTATTCACATAATGAAAACCTATACTTTGTTTCGGTCGAGTTCCCCATTCAAATGCATGTAACAGTGAGAAACGCACTGTCTTGGCGAAAGAAAGCGTTTTTGTACAACTTCATAGAAATAGCTGTAACTTTTGATAGAAGTCTCGGATACACATGTTTATGGCTTTATCTTATAGAACTCAAGGTTCCCGTGCTGGGCAAACAGGTTTTGCAGCTGTTTGAGCTAAGATTTCCAAGTTATTCACATAATGAAAACCTATACTTTGTTTCGGTGGAGTTCCCCATTCAAATGCATGTAACAGTGAGAAACGCACTGTCTTGGCGAAAGAAAGCGTTTTTGTACAACTTCATAGAAATAGCTGTAACTTTTGATAGAAGACTCGGATACACATGTTTATGGCTTTATCTTATAGAACTCAAGGTTCCCGTGCTGGGAAAACAGGTTTTGCAGCTGTTTGAGCTAAGATTTCCAAGTTATTCACATAATGAAAACCTATACTTTGTTTCGGTCGAGTTCCCCATTCAAATGCATGTAACAGTGAGAAACGCACTGTCTTGGCGAAAGAAAGCGTTTTTGTACAACTTCATAGAAATAGCTGTAACTTTTGATAGAAGACTCGGATACACATGTTTATGGCTTTATCTTATAGAACTCAAGGTTCCCGTGCTGGGAAAACAGGTTTTGCAGCTGTTTGAGCTAAGATTTCCAAGTTATTCACATAATGAAAACCTATACTTTGTTTCGGTCGAGTTCCCCATTCAAATGCATGTAACAGTGAGAAACGCACTGTCTTGGCGAAAGAAAGCGTTTTTGTACAACTTCATAGAAATAGCTGTAACTTTTGATAGAAGACTCGGATACACATGTTTATGGCTTTATCTTATAGAACTCAAGGTTCCCGTGCTGGGAAAACAGGTTTTGCAGCTGTTTGATCTAAGATTTCCAAGTTATTCACATAATGAAAACCTATACTTTGTTTCGGTCGAGTTCCCCATTCAAATGCATGTAACAGTGAGAAACGCACTGTCTTGGCGAAAGAAAGCGTTTTTGTACAACTTCATAGAAATAGCTGTAACTTTTGATAGAAGACTCGGATACACATGTTTATGGCTTTATCTTATAGAACTCAAGGTTCCCGTGCTGGGAAAACAGGTTTTGCAGCTGTTTGATCTAAGATTTCCAAGTTATTCACATAATGAAAACCTATACTTTGTTTCGGTCGAGTTCCCCATTCAAATGCATGTAACAGTGAGAAACGCACTGTCTTGGCGAAAGAAAGCGTTTTTGTACAACTTCATAGAAATAGCTGTAACTTTTGATAGAAGACTCGGATACACATGTTTATGGCTTTATCTTATAGAACTCAAGGTTCTCGTGCTGGGAAAACAGGTTTTGCAGCTGTTTGATCTAAGATTTCCAAGTTATTCACATAATGAAAACCTATACTTTGTTTCGGTGGAGTTCCCCATTCAAATGCATGTAACAGTGAGAAACGCACTGTCTTGGCGAAAGAAAGCGTTTTTGTACAACTTCATAGAAATAGCTGTAACTTTTGATAGAAGACTCGGATACACATGTTTATGGCTTTATCTTATAGAACTCAAGGTTCCCGTGCTGGGAAAACAGGTTTTGCAGCTGTTTGATCTAAGATTTCCAAGTTATTCACATAATGAAAACCTATACTTTGTTTCGGTCGAGTTCCCCATTCAAATGCATGTAACAGTGAGAAACGCACTGTCTTGGCGAAAGAAAGCGTTTTTGTACAACTTCATAGAAATAGCTGTAACTTTTGATAGAAGACTCGGATACACATGTTTATGGCTTTATCTTATAGAACTCAAGGTTCCCGTGCTGGGAAAACAGGTTTTGCAGCTGTTTGAGCTAAGATTTCCAAGTTATTCACATAATGAAAACCTATACTTTGTTTCGGTCGAGTTCCCCATTCAAATGCATGTAACAGTGAGAAACGCACTGTCTTGGCGAAAGAAAGCGTTTTTGTACAACTTCATAGAAATAGCTGTAACTTTTGATAGAAGACTCGGATACACATGTTTATGGCTTTATCTTATAGAACTCAAGGTTCCCGTGCTGGGAAAACAGGTTTTGCAGCTGTTTGAGCTAAGATTTCCAAGTTATTCACATAATGAAAACCTATACTTTGTTTCGGTGGAGTTCCCCATTCAAATGCATGTAACAGTGAGAAACGCACTGTCTTGGCGAAAGAAAGCGTTTTTGTACAACTTCATAGAAATAGCTGTAACTTTTGATAGAAGACTCGGATACACATGTTTATGGCTTTATCTTATAGAACTCAAGGTTCTCGTGCTGGGAAAACAGGTTTTGCAGCTGTTTGATCTAAGATTTCCAAGTTATTCACATAATGAAAACCTATACTTTGTTTCGGTCGAGTTCCCCATTCAAATGCATGTAACAGTGAGAAACGCACTGTCTTGGCGAAAGAAAGCGTTTTTGTACAACTTCATAGAAATAGCTGTAACTTTTGATAGAAGACTCGGATACACATGTTTATGGCTTTATCTTATAGAACTCAAGGTTCCCGTGCTGGGAAAACAGGTTTTGCAGCTGTTTGATCTAAGATTTCCAAGTTATTCACATAATGAAAACCTATACTTTGTTTCGGTCGAGTTCCCCATTCAAATGCATGTAACAGTGAGAAACGCACTGTCTTGGCGAAAGAAAGCGTTTTTGTACAACTTCATAGAAATAGCTGTAACTTTTGATAGAAGACTCGGATACACATGTTTATGGCTTTATCTTATAGAACTCAAGGTTCCCGTGCTGGGCAAACAGGTTTTGCAGCTGTTTGAGCTAAGATTTCCAAGTTATTCACATAATGAAAACCTATACTTTGTTTCGGTCGAGTTCCCCATTCAAATGCATGTAACAGTGAGAAACGCACTGTCTTGGCGAAAGAAAGCGTTTTTGTACAACTTCATAGAAATAGCTGTAACTTTTGATAGAAGACTCGGATACACATGTTTATGGCTTTATCTTATAGAACTCAAGGTTCCCGTGCTGGGCAAACAGGTTTTGCAGCTGTTTGAGCTAAGATTTCCAAGTTATTCACATAATGAAAACCTATACTTTGTTTCGGTCGAGTTCCCCATTCAAATGCATGTAACAGTGAGAAACGCACTGTCTTGGCGAAAGAAAGCGTTTTTGTACAACTTCATAGAAATAGCTGTAACTTTTGATAGAAGACTCGGATACACATGTTTATGGCTTTATCTTATAGAACTCAAGGTTCCCGTGCTGGGCAAACAGGTTTTGCAGCTGTTTGAGCTAAGATTTCCAAGTTATTCACATAATGAAAACCTATACTTTGTTTCGGTCGAGTTCCCCATTCAAATGCATGTAACAGTGAGAAACGCACTGTCTTGGCGAAAGAAAGCGTTTTTGTACAACTTCATAGAAATAGCTGTAACTTTTGATTGAAGACTCGGATACACATGTTTATGGCTTTATCTTATAGAACTCAAGATTCCCGTGCTGGGAAAACAGGGTTTGCAGCTGTTTGAGCTAAGATTTCCAAGTTATTCACATAATGAAAACCTATACTTTGTTTCGGTCGAGTTCCCCATTCAAATGCATGTAACAGTGAGAAACGCACTGTCTTGGCGAAAGAAAGCGTTTTTGTACAAATTCATAGAAATAGCTGTAACTTTTGATAGAAGACTCGGATACACATGTTTATGGCTTTATCTTATAGAACTCAAGGTTCCCGTGCTGGGAAAACAGGTTTTGCAGCTGTTTGATCTAAGATTTCCAAGTTATTCACATAATGAAAACCTATACTTTGTTTCGGTCGAGTTCCCCATTCAAATGCATGTAACAGTGAGAAACGCACTGTCTTGGCGAAAGAAAGCGTTTTTGTACAACTTCATAGAAATAGCTGTAACTTTTGATAGAAGACTCGGATACACATGTTTATGGCTTTATCTTATAGAACTCAAGGTTCCCGTGCTGGGCAAACAGGTTTTGCAGCTGTTTGAGCTAAGATTTCCAAGTTATTCACATAATGAAAACCTATACTTTGTTTCGGTCGAGTTCCCCATTCAAATGCATGTAACAGTGAGAAACGCACTGTCTTGGCGAAAGAAAGCGTTTTTGTACAACTTCATAGAAATAGCTGTAACTTTTGATAGAAGACTCGGATACACATGTTTATGGCTTTATCTTATAGAACTCAAGGTTCCCGTGCTGGGCAAACAGGTTTTGCAGCTGTTTGAGCTAAGATTTCCAAGTTATTCACATAATGAAAACCTATACTTTGTTTCGGTCGAGTTCCCCATTCAAATGCATGTAACAGTGAGAAACGCACTGTCTTGGCGAAAGAAAGCGTTTTTGTACAACTTCATAGAAATAGCTGTAACTTTTGATAGAAGACTCGGATACACATGTTTATGGCTTTATCTTATAGAACTCAAGGTTCCCGTGCTGGGAAAACAGGTTTTGCAGCTGTTTGATCTAAGATTTCCAAGTTATTCACATAATGAAAACCTATACTTTGTTTCGGTCGAGTTCCCCATTCAAATGCATGTAACAGTGAGAAACGCACTGTCTTGGCGAAAGAAAGCGTTTTTGTACAACTTCATAGAAATAGCTGTAACTTTTGATAGAAGACTCGGATACACATGTTTATGGCTTTATCTTATAGAACTCAAGGTTCCCGTGCTGGGAAAACAGGTTTTGCAGCTGTTTGATCTAAGATTTCCAAGTTATTCACATAATGAAAACCTATACTTTGTTTCGGTCGAGTTCCCCATTCAAATGCATGTAACAGTGAGAAACGCACTGTCTTGGCGAAAGAAAGCGTTTTTGTACAACTTCATAGAAATAGCTGTAACTTTTGATAGAAGACTCGGATACACATGTTTATGGCTTTATCTTATAGAACTCAAGGTTCCCGTGCTGGGAAAACAGGTTTTGCAGCTGTTTGATCTAAGATTTCCAAGTTATTCACATAATGAAAACCTATACTTTGTTTCGGTGGAGTTCCCCATTCAAATGCATGTAACAGTGAGAAACGCACTGTCTTGGCGAAAGAAAGCGTTTTTGTACAACTTCATAGAAATAGCTGTAACTTTTGATAGAAGACTCGGATACACATGTTTATGGCTTTATCTTATAGAACTCAAGGTTCTCGTGCTGGGAAAACAGGTTTTGCAGCTGTTTGATCTAAGATTTCCAAGTTATTCACATAATGAAAACCTATACTTTGTTTCGGTCGAGTTCCCCATTCAAATGCATGTAACAGTGAGAAACGCACTGTCTTGGCGAAAGAAAGCGTTTTTGTACAACTTCATAGAAATAGCTGTAACTTTTGATAGAAGACTCGGATACACATGTTTATGGCTTTATCTTATAGAACTCAAGGTTCCCGTGCTGGGAAAACAGGTTTTGCAGCTGTTTGATCTAAGATTTCCAAGTTATTCACATAATGAAAACCTATACTTTGTTTCGGTCGAGTTCCCCATTCAAATGCATGTAACAGTGAGAAACGCACTGTCTTGGCGAAAGAAAGCGTTTTTGTACAACTTCATAGAAATAGCTGTAACTTTTGATAGAAGACTCGGATACACATGTTTATGGCTTTATCTTATAGAACTCAAGGTTCCCGTGCTGGGCAAACAGGTTTTGCAGCTGTTTGAGCTAAGATTTCCAAGTTATTCACATAATGAAAACCTATACTTTGTTTCGGTCGAGTTCCCCATTCAAATGCATGTAACAGTGAGAAACGCACTGTCTTGGCGAAAGAAAGCGTTTTTGTACAACTTCATAGAAATAGCTGTAACTTTTGATAGAAGACTCGGATACACATGTTTATGGCTTTATCTTATAGAACTCAAGGTTCCCGTGCTGGGCAAACAGGTTTTGCAGCTGTTTGAGCTAAGATTTCCAAGTTATTCACATAATGAAAACCTATACTTTGTTTCGGTCGAGTTCCCCATTCAAATGCATGTAACAGTGAGAAACGCACTGTCTTGGCGAAAGAAAGCGTTTTTGTACAACTTCATAGAAATAGCTGTAACTTTTGATAGAAGACTCGGATACACATGTTTATGGCTTTATCTTATAGAACTCAAGGTTCCCGTGCTGGGAAAACAGGTTTTGCAGCTGTTTGAGCTAAGATTTCCAAGTTATTCACATAATGAAAACCTATACTTTGTTTCGGTCGAGTTCCCCATTCAAATGCATGTAACAGTGAGAAACGCACTGTCTTGGCGAAAGAAAGCGTTTTTGTACAACTTCATAGAACTAGCTGTAACTTTTGATAGAAGACTCGGATACACATGTTTATGGCTTTATCTTATAGAACTCAAGGTTCCCGTGCTGGGAAAACAGGTTTTGCAGCTGTTTGAGCTAAGATTTCCAAGTTATTCACATAATGAAAACCTATACTTTGTTTCGGTCGAGTTCCCCATTCAAATGCATGTAACAGTGAGAAACGCACTGTCTTGGCGAAAGAAAGCGTTTTTGTACAACTTCATAGAACTAGCTGTAACTTTTGATAGAAGACTCGGATACACATGTTTATGGCTTTATCTTATAGAACTCAAGGTTCCCGTGCTGGGAAAACAGGTTTTGCAGCTGTTTGAGCTAAGATTTCCAAGTTATTCACATAATGAAAACCTATACTTTGTTTCGGTCGAGTTCCCCATTCAAATGCATGTAACAGTGAGAAACGCACTGTCTTGGCGAAAGAAAGCGTTTTTGTACAACTTCATAGAAATAGCTGTAACTTTTGATTGAAGACTCGGATACACATGTTTATGGCTTTATCTTATAGAACTCAAGATTCCCGTGCTGGGAAAACAGGGTTTGCAGCTGTTTGAGCTAAGATTTCCAAGTTATTCACATAATGAAAACCTATACTTTGTTTCGGTCGAGTTCCCCATTCAAATGCATGTAACAGTGAGAAACGCACTGTCTTGGCGAAAGAAAGCGTTTTTGTACAACTTCATAGAAATAGCTGTAACTTTTGATAGAAGACTCGGATACACATGTTTATGGCTTTATCTTATAGAACTCAAGGTTCCCGTGCTGGGAAAACAGGTTTTGCAGCTGTTTGAGCTAAGATTTCCAAGTTATTCACATAATGAAAACCTATACTTTGTTTCGGTGGAGTTCCCCATTCAAATGCATGTAACAGTGAGAAACGCACTGTCTTGGCGAAAGAAAGCGTTTTTGTACAACTTCATAGAAATAGCTGTAACTTTTGATAGAAGACTCGGATACACATGTTTATGGCTTTATCTTATAGAACTCAAGGTTCCCGTGCTGGGAAAACAGGTTTTGCAGCTGTTTGAGCTAAGATTTCCAAGTTATTCACATAATGAAAACCTATACTTTGTTTCGGTGGAGTTCCCCATTCAAATGCATGTAACAGTGAGAAACGCACTGTCTTGGCGAAAGAAAGCGTTTTTGTACAACTTCATAGAAATAGCTGTAACTTTTGATAGAAGACTCGGATACACATGTTTATGGCTTTATCTTATAGAACTCAAGGTTCCCGTGCTGGGAAAACAGGTTTTGCAGCTGTTTGAGCTAAGATTTCCAAGTTATTCACATAATGAAAACCTATACTTTGTTTCGGTCGAGATCCCCATTCAAATGCATGTAACAGTGAGAAACGCACTGTCTTGGCGAAAGAAAGCGTTTTTGTACAACTTCATAGAAATAGCTGTAACTTTTGATAGAAGACTCGGATACACATGTTTATGGCTTTATCTTATAGAACTCAAGGTTCCCGTGCTGGGAAAACAGGTTTTGCAGCTGTTTGATCTAAGATTTCCAAGTTATTCACATAATGAAAACCTATACTTTGTTTCGGTGGAGTTCCCCATTCAAATGCATGTAACAGTGAGAAACGCACTGTCTTGGCGAAAGAAAGCGTTTTTGTACAACTTCATAGAAATAGCTGTAACTTTTGATAGAAGACTCGGATACACATGTTTATGGCTTTATCTTATAGAACTCAAGGTTCCCGTGCTGGGAAAACAGGTTTTGCAGCTGTTTGAGCTAAGATTTCCAAGTTATTCACATAATGAAAACCTATACTTTGTTTCGGTCGAGTTCCCCATTCAAATGCATGTAACAGTGAGAAACGCACTGTCTTGGCGAAAGAAAGCGTTTTTGTACAACTTCATAGAAATAGCTGTAACTTTTGATAGAAGACTCGGATACACATGTTTATGGCTTTATCTTATAGAACTCAAGGTTCCCGTGCTGGGAAAACAGGTTTTGCAGCTGTTTGAGCTAAGATTTCCAAGTTATTCACATAATGAAAACCTATACTTTGTTTCGGTCGAGTTCCCCATTCAAATGCATGTAACAGTGAGAAACGCACTGTCTTGGCGAAAGAAAGAGTTTTTGTACAACTTCATAGAAATAGCTGTAACTTTTGATAGAAGACTCGGATACACATGTTTATGGCTTTATCTTATAGAACTCAAGGTTCCCGTGCTGGGAAAACAGGTTTTGCAGCTGTTTGAGCTAAGATTTCCAAGTTATTCACATAATGAAAACCTATACTTTGTTTCGGTCGAGTTCCCCATTCAAATGCATGTAACAGTGAGAAACGCACTGTCTTGGCGAAAGAAAGCGTTTTTGTACAACTTCATAGAAATAGCTGTAACTTTTGATAGAAGACTCGGATACACATGTTTATGGCTTTATCTTATAGAACTCAAGGTTCCCGTGCTGGGCAAACAGGTTTTGCAGCTGTTTGAGCTAAGATTTCCAAGTTATTCACATAATGAAAACCTATACTTTGTTTCGGTCGAGTTCCCCATTCAAATGCATGTAACAGTGAGAAACGCACTGTCTTGGCGAAAGAAAGCGTTTTTGTACAACTTCATAGAAATAGCTGTAACTTTTGATAGAAGACTCGGATACACATGTTTATGGCTTTATCTTATAGAACTCAAGGTTCCCGTGCTGGGAAAACAGGTTTTGCAGCTGTTTGAGCTAAGATTTCCAAGTTATTCACATAATGAAAACCTATACTTTGTTTCGGTCGAGTTCCCCATTCAAATGCATGTAACAGTGAGAAACGCACTGTCTTGGCGAAAGAAAGCGTTTTTGTACAACTTCATAGAAATAGCTGTAACTTTTGATAGAAGACTCGGATACACATGTTTATGGCTTTATCTTATAGAACTCAAGGTTCCCGTGCTGGGAAAACAGGTTTTGCAGCTGTTTGAGCTAAGATTTCCAAGTTATTCACATAATGAAAACCTATACTTTGTTTCGGTGGAGTTCCCCATTCAAATGCATGTAACAGTGAGAAACGCACTGTCTTGGCGAAAGAAAGCGTTTTTGTACAACTTCATAGAAATAGCTGTAACTTTTGATAGAAGACTCGGATACACATGTTTATGGCTTTATCTTATAGAACTCAAGGTTCCCGTGCTGGGAAAACAGGTTTTGCAGCTGTTTGAGCTAAGATTTCCAAGTTATTCACATAATGAAAACCTATACTTTGTTTCGGTGGAGTTCCCCATTCAAATGCATGTAACAGTGAGAAACGCACTGTCTTGGCGAAAGAAAGCGTTTTTGTACAACTTCATAGAAATAGCTGTAACTTTTGATAGAAGACTCGGATACACATGTTTATGGCTTTATCTTATAGAACTCAAGGTTCCCGTGCTGGGAAAACAGGTTTTGCAGTTGTTTGAGCTAAGATTTCCAAGTTATTCACATAATGAAAACCTATACTTTGTTTCGGTCGAGTTCCCCATTCAAATGCATGTAACAGTGAGAAACGCACTGTCTTGGCGAAAGAAAGCGTTTTTGTACAACTTCATAGAAATAGCTGTAACTTTTGATAGAAGACTCGGATACACATGTTTATGGCTTTATCTTATAGAACTCAAGGTTCCCGTGCTGGGAAAACAGGTTTTGCAGCTGTTTGATCTAAGATTTCCAAGTTATTCACATAATGAAAACCTATACTTTGTTTCGGTCGAGTTCCCCATTCAAATGCATGTAACAGTGAGAAACGCACTGTCTTGGCGAAAGAAAGCGTTTTTGTACAACTTCATAGAAATAGCTGTAACTTTTGATAGAAGACTCGGATACACATGTTTATGGCTTTATCTTATAGAACTCAAGGTTCCCGTGCTGGGAAAACAGGTTTTGCAGCTGTTTGAGCTAAGATTTCCAAGTTATTCACATAATGAAAACCTATACTTTGTTTCGGTCGAGATCCCCATTCAAATGCATGTAACAGTGAGAAACGCACTGTCTTGGCGAAAGAAAGCGTTTTTGTACAACTTCATAGAAATAGCTGTAACTTTTGATAGAAGACTCGGATACACATGTTTATGGCTTTATCTTATAGAACTCAAGGTTCCCGTGCTGGGAAAACAGGTTTTGCAGCTGTTTGATCTAAGATTTCCAAGTTATTCACATAATGAAAACCTATACTTTGTTTCGGTCGAGTTCCCCATTCAAATGCATGTAACAGTGAGAAACGCACTGTCTTGGCGAAAGAAAGCGTTTTTGTACAACTTCATAGAAATAGCTGTAACTTTTGATAGAAGACTCGGATACACATGTTTATGGCTTTATCTTATAGAACTCAAGGTTCCCGTGCTGGGAAAACAGGTTTTGCAGCTGTTTGATCTAAGATTTCCAAGTTATTCACATAATGAAAACCTATACTTTGTTTCGGTGGAGTTCCCCATTCAAATGCATGTAACAGTGAGAAACGCACTGTCTTGGCGAAAGAAAGCGTTTTTGTACAACTTCATAGAAATAGCTGTAACTTTTGATAGAAGTCTCGGATACACATGTTTATGGCTTTATCTTATAGAACTCAAGGTTCCCGTGCTGGGCAAACAGGTTTTGCAGCTGTTTGAGCTAAGATTTCCAAGTTATTCACATAATGAAAACCTATACTTTGTTTCGGTGGAGTTCCCCATTCAAATGCATGTAACAGTGAGAAACGCACTGTCTTGGCGAAAGAAAGCGTTTTTGTACAACTTCATAGAAATAGCTGTAACTTTTGATAGAAGACTCGGATACACATGTTTATGGCTTTATCTTATAGAACTCAAGGTTCCCGTGCTGGGAAAACAGGTTTTGCAGCTGTTTGAGCTAAGATTTCCAAGTTATTCACATAATGAAAACCTATACTTTGTTTCGGTCGAGTTCCCCATTCAAATGCATGTAACAGTGAGAAACGCACTGTCTTGGCGAAAGAAAGAGTTTTTGTACAACTTCATAGAAATAGCTGTAACTTTTGATAGAAGACTCGGATACACATGTTTATGGCTTTATCTTATAGAACTCAAGGTTCCCGTGCTGGGAAAACAGGTTTTGCAGCTGTTTGAGCTAAGATTTCCAAGTTATTCACATAATGAAAACCTATACTTTGTTTCGGTCGAGTTCCCCATTCAAATGCATGTAACAGTGAGAAACGCACTGTCTTGGCGAAAGAAAGCGTTTTTGTACAACTTCATAGAAATAGCTGTAACTTTTGATAGAAGACTCGGATACACATGTTTATGGCTTTATCTTATAGAACTCAAGGTTCCCGTGCTGGGCAAACAGGTTTTGCAGCTGTTTGAGCTAAGATTTCCAAGTTATTCACATAATGAAAACCTATACTTTGTTTCGGTCGAGTTCCCCATTCAAATGCATGTAACAGTGAGAAACGCACTGTCTTGGCGAAAGAAAGCGTTTTTGTACAACTTCATAGAAATAGCTGTAACTTTTGATAGAAGACTCGGATACACATGTTTATGGCTTTATCTTATAGAACTCAAGGTTCCCGTGCTGGGAAAACAGGTTTTGCAGCTGTTTGAGCTAAGATTTCCAAGTTATTCACATAATGAAAACCTATACTTTGTTTCGGTCGAGTTCCCCATTCAAATGCATGTAACAGTGAGAAACGCACTGTCTTGGCGAAAGAAAGCGTTTTTGTACAACTTCATAGAAATAGCTGTAACTTTTGATAGAAGACTCGGATACACATGTTTATGGCTTTATCTTATAGAACTCAAGGTTCCCGTGCTGGGAAAACAGGTTTTGCAGCTGTTTGAGCTAAGATTTCCAAGTTATTCACATAATGAAAACCTATACTTTGTTTCGGTCGAGTTCCCCATTCAAATGCATGTAACAGTGAGAAACGCACTGTCTTGGCGAAAGAAAGCGTTTTTGTACAACTTCATAGAAATAGCTGTAACTTTTGATAGAAGACTCGGATACACATGTTTATGGCTTTATCTTATAGAACTCAAGGTTCCCGTGCTGGGAAAACAGGTTTTGCAGCTGTTTGAGCTAAGATTTCCAAGTTATTCACATAATGAAAACCTATACTTTGTTTCGGTGGAGTTCCCCATTCAAATGCATGTAACAGTGAGAAACGCACTGTCTTGGCGAAAGAAAGCGTTTTTGTACAACTTCATAGAAATAGCTGTAACTTTTGATAGAAGACTCGGATACACATGTTTATGGCTTTATCTTATAGAACTCAAGGTTCCCGTGCTGGGAAAACAGGTTTTGCAGCTGTTTGAGCTAAGATTTCCAAGTTATTCACATAATGAAAACCTATACTTTGTTTCGGTGGAGTTCCCCATTCAAATGCATGTAACAGTGAGAAACGCACTGTCTTGGCGAAAGAAAGCGTTTTTGTACAACTTCATAGAAATAGCTGTAACTTTTGATAGAAGACTCGGATACACATGTTTATGGCTTTATCTTATAGAACTCAAGGTTCCCGTGCTGGGAAAACAGGTTTTGCAGCTGTTTGAGCTAAGATTTCCAAGTTATTCACATAATGAAAACCTATACTTTGTTTCGGTGGAGTTCCCCATTCAAATGCATGTAACAGTGAGAAACGCACTGTCTTGGCGAAAGAAAGCGTTTTTGTACAACTTCATAGAAATAGCTGTAACTTTTGATAGAAGACTCGGATACACATGTTTATGGCTTTATCTTATAGAACTCAAGGTTCCCGTGCTGGGAAAACAGGTTTTGCAGTTGTTTGAGCTAAGATTTCCAAGTTATTCACATAATGAAAACCTATACTTTGTTTCGGTCGAGTTCCCCATTCAAATGCATGTAACAGTGAGAAACGCACTGTCTTGGCGAAAGAAAGCGTTTTTGTACAACTTCATAGAAATAGCTGTAACTTTTGATAGAAGACTCGGATACACATGTTTATGGCTTTATCTTATAGAACTCAAGGTTCCCGTGCTGGGAAAACAGGTTTTGCAGCTGTTTGATCTAAGATTTCCAAGTTATTCACATAATGAAAACCTATACTTTGTTTCGGTCGAGTTCCCCATTCAAATGCATGTAACAGTGAGAAACGCACTGTCTTGGCGAAAGAAAGCGTTTTTGTACAACTTCATAGAAATAGCTGTAACTTTTGATAGAAGACTCGGATACACATGTTTATGGCTTTATCTTATAGAACTCAAGGTTCCCGTGCTGGGAAAACAGGTTTTGCAGCTGTTTGAGCTAAGATTTCCAAGTTATTCACATAATGAAAACCTATACTTTGTTTCGGTCGAGATCCCCATTCAAATGCATGTAACAGTGAGAAACGCACTGTCTTGGCGAAAGAAAGCGTTTTTGTACAACTTCATAGAAATAGCTGTAACTTTTGATAGAAGACTCGGATACACATGTTTATGGCTTTATCTTATAGAACTCAAGGTTCCCGTGCTGGGAAAACAGGTTTTGCAGCTGTTTGATCTAAGATTTCCAAGTTATTCACATAATGAAAACCTATACTTTGTTTCGGTCGAGTTCCCCATTCAAATGCATGTAACAGTGAGAAACGCACTGTCTTGGCGAAAGAAAGCGTTTTTGTACAACTTCATAGAAATAGCTGTAACTTTTGATAGAAGACTCGGATACACATGTTTATGGCTTTATCTTATAGAACTCAAGGTTCCCGTGCTGGGAAAACAGGTTTTGCAGCTGTTTGATCTAAGATTTCCAAGTTATTCACATAATGAAAACCTATACTTTGTTTCGGTGGAGTTCCCCATTCAAATGCATGTAACAGTGAGAAACGCACTGTCTTGGCGAAAGAAAGCGTTTTTGTACAACTTCATAGAAATAGCTGTAACTTTTGATAGAAGTCTCGGATACACATGTTTATGGCTTTATCTTATAGAACTCAAGGTTCCCGTGCTGGGCAAACAGGTTTTGCAGCTGTTTGAGCTAAGATTTCCAAGTTATTCACATAATGAAAACCTATACTTTGTTTCGGTGGAGTTCCCCATTCAAATGCATGTAACAGTGAGAAACGCACTGTCTTGGCGAAAGAAAGCGTTTTTGTACAACTTCATAGAAATAGCTGTAACTTTTGATAGAAGACTCGGATACACATGTTTATGGCTTTATCTTATAGAACTCAAGGTTCCCGTGCTGGGAAAACAGGTTTTGCAGCTGTTTGAGCTAAGATTTCCAAGTTATTCACATAATGAAAACCTATACTTTGTTTCGGTCGAGTTCCCCATTCAAATGCATGTAACAGTGAGAAACGCACTGTCTTGGCGAAAGAAAGCGTTTTTGTACAACTTCATAGAAATAGCTGTAACTTTTGATAGAAGACTCGGATACACATGTTTATGGCTTTATCTTATAGAACTCAAGGTTCCCGTGCTGGGAAAACAGGTTTTGCAGCTGTTTGATCTAAGATTTCCAAGTTATTCACATAATGAAAACCTATACTTTGTTTCGGTGGAGTTCCCCATTCAAATGCATGTAACAGTGAGAAACGCACTGTCTTGGCGAAAGAAAGCGTTTTTGTACAACTTCATAGAAATAGCTGTAACTTTTGATAGAAGACTCGGATACACATGTTTATGGCTTTATCTTATAGAACTCAAGGTTCCCGTGCTGGGAAAACAGGTTTTGCAGCTGTTTGATCTAAGATTTCCAAGTTATTCACATAATGAAAACCTATACTTTGTTTCGGTCGAGTTCCCCATTCAAATGCATGTAACAGTGAGAAACGCACTGTCTTGGCGAAAGAAAGCGTTTTTGTACAACTTCATAGAAATAGCTGTAACTTTTGATAGAAGACTCGGATACACATGTTTATGGCTTTATCTTATAGAACTCAAGGTTCTCGTGCTGGGAAAACAGGTTTTGCAGCTGTTTGATCTAAGATTTCCAAGTTATTCACATAATGAAAACCTATACTTTGTTTCGGTGGAGTTCCCCATTCAAATGCATGTAACAGTGAGAAACGCACTGTCTTGGCGAAAGAAAGCGTTTTTGTACAACTTCATAGAAATAGCTGTAACTTTTGATAGAAGACTCGGATACACATGTTTATGGCTTTATCTTATAGAACTCAAGGTTCCCGTGCTGGGAAAACAGGTTTTGCAGCTGTTTGATCTAAGATTTCCAAGTTATTCACATAATGAAAACCTATACTTTGTTTCGGTGGAGTTCCCCATTCAAATGCATGTAACAGTGAGAAACGCACTGTCTTGGCGAAAGAAAGCGTTTTTGTACAACTTCATAGAAATAGCTGTAACTTTTGATAGAAGACTCGGATACACATGTTTATGGCTTTATCTTATAGAACTCAAGGTTCCCGTGCTGGGAAAACAGGTTTTGCAGCTGTTTGATCTAAGATTTCCAAGTTATTCACATAATGAAAACCTATACTTTGTTTCGGTCGAGTTCCCCATTCAAATGCATGTAACAGTGAGAAACGCACTGTCTTGGCGAAAGAAAGCGTTTTTGTACAACTTCATAGAAATAGCTGTAACTTTTGATAGAAGACTCGGATACACATGTTTATGGCTTTATCTTATAGAACTCAAGGTTCCCGTGCTGGGAAAACAGGTTTTGCAGTTGTTTGAGCTAAGATTTCCAAGTTATTCACATAATGAAAACCTATACTTTGTTTCGGTCGAGTTCCCCATTCAAATGCATGTAACAGTGAGAAACGCACTGTCTTGGCGAAAGAAAGCGTTTTTGTACAACTTCATAGAAATAGCTGTAACTTTTGATAGAAGACTCGGATACACATGTTTATGGCTTTATCTTATAGAACTCAAGGTTCCCGTGCTGGGAAAACAGGTTTTGCAGCTGTTTGATCTAAGATTTCCAAGTTATTCACATAATGAAAACCTATACTTTGTTTCGGTCGAGTTCCCCATTCAAATGCATGTAACAGTGAGAAACGCACTGTCTTGGCGAAAGAAAGCGTTTTTGTACAACTTCATAGAAATAGCTGTAACTTTTGATAGAAGACTCGGATACACATGTTTATGGCTTTATCTTATAGAACTCAAGGTTCCCGTGCTGGGAAAACAGGTTTTGCAGCTGTTTGAGCTAAGATTTCCAAGTTATTCACATAATGAAAACCTATACTTTGTTTCGGTCGAGATCCCCATTCAAATGCATGTAACAGTGAGAAACGCACTGTCTTGGCGAAAGAAAGCGTTTTTGTACAACTTCATAGAAATAGCTGTAACTTTTGATAGAAGACTCGGATACACATGTTTATGGCTTTATCTTATAGAACTCAAGGTTCCCGTGCTGGGAAAACAGGTTTTGCAGCTGTTTGATCTAAGATTTCCAAGTTATTCACATAATGAAAACCTATACTTTGTTTCGGTCGAGTTCCCCATTCAAATGCATGTAACAGTGAGAAACGCACTGTCTTGGCGAAAGAAAGCGTTTTTGTACAACTTCATAGAAATAGCTGTAACTTTTGATAGAAGACTCGGATACACATGTTTATGGCTTTATCTTATAGAACTCAAGGTTCCCGTGCTGGGAAAACAGGTTTTGCAGCTGTTTGATCTAAGATTTCCAAGTTATTCACATAATGAAAACCTATACTTTGTTTCGGTGGAGTTCCCCATTCAAATGCATGTAACAGTGAGAAACGCACTGTCTTGGCGAAAGAAAGCGTTTTTGTACAACTTCATAGAAATAGCTGTAACTTTTGATAGAAGACTCGGATACACATGTTTATGGCTTTATCTTATAGAACTCAAGGTTCCCGTGCTGGGCAAACAGGTTTTGCAGCTGTTTGAGCTAAGATTTCCAAGTTATTCACATAATGAAAACCTATACTTTGTTTCGGTCGAGTTCCCCATTCAAATGCATGTAACAGTGAGAAACGCACTGTCTTGGCGAAAGAAAGCGTTTTTGTACAACTTCATAGAAATAGCTGTAACTTTTGATAGAAGACTCGGATACACATGTTTATGGCTTTATCTTATAGAACTCAAGGTTCCCGTGCTGGGAAAACAGGTTTTGCAGCTGTTTGAGCTAAGATTTCCAAGTTATTCACATAATGAAAACCTATACTTTGTTTCGGTCGAGTTCCCCATTCAAATGCATGTAACAGTGAGAAACGCACTGTCTTGGCGAAAGAAAGCGTTTTTGTACAACTTCATAGAAATAGCTGTAACTTTTGATAGAAGACTCGGATACACATGTTTATGGCTTTATCTTATAGAACTCAAGGTTCCCGTGCTGGGAAAACAGGTTTTGCAGCTGTTTGAGCTAAGATTTCCAAGTTATTCACATAATGAAAACCTATACTTTGTTTCGGTCGAGTTCCCCATTCAAATGCATGTAACAGTGAGAAACGCACTGTCTTGGCGAAAGAAAGCGTTTTTGTACAACTTCATAGAAATAGCTGTAACTTTTGATAGAAGACTCGGATACACATGTTTATGGCTTTATCTTATAGAACTCAAGGTTCCCGTGCTGGGAAAACAGGTTTTGCAGCTGTTTGATCTAAGATTTCCAAGTTATTCACATAATGAAAACCTATACTTTGTTTCGGTCGAGTTCCCCATTCAAATGCATGTAACAGTGAGAAACGCACTGTCTTGGCGAAAGAAAGCGTTTTTGTACAACTTCATAGAAATAGCTGTAACTTTTGATAGAAGACTCGGATACACATGTTTATGGCTTTATCTTATAGAACTCAAGGTTCCCGTGCTGGGAAAACAGGTTTTGCAGCTGTTTGATCTAAGATTTCCAAGTTATTCACATAATGAAAACCTATACTTTGTTTCGGTCGAGTTCCCCATTCAAATGCATGTAACAGTGAGAAACGCACTGTCTTGGCGAAAGAAAGCGTTTTTGTACAACTTCATAGAAATAGCTGTAACTTTTGATAGAAGACTCGGATACACATGTTTATGGCTTTATCTTATAGAACTCAAGGTTCCCGTGCTGGGAAAACAGGTTTTGCAGCTGTTTGATCTAAGATTTCCAAGTTATTCACATAATGAAAACCTATACTTTGTTTCGGTCGAGTTCCCCATTCAAATGCATGTAACAGTGAGAAACGCACTGTCTTGGCGAAAGAAAGCGTTTTTGTACAACTTCATAGAAATAGCTGTAACTTTTGATAGAAGACTCGGATACACATGTTTATGGCTTTATCTTATAGAACTCAAGGTTCCCGTGCTGGGAAAACAGGTTTTGCAGCTGTTTGATCTAAGATTTCCAAGTTATTCACATAATGAAAACCTATACTTTGTTTCGGTCGAGTTCCCCATTCAAATGCATGTAACAGTGAGAAACGCACTGTCTTGGCGAAAGAAAGCGTTTTTGTACAACTTCATAGAAATAGCTGTAACTTTTGATAGAAGACTCGGATACACATGTTTATGGCTTTATCTTATAGAACTCAAGGTTCCCGTGCTGGGAAAACAGGTTTTGCAGCTGTTTGATCTAAGATTTCCAAGTTATTCACATAATGAAAACCTATACTTTGTTTCGGTCGAGTTCCCCATTCAAATGCATGTAACAGTGAGAAACGCACTGTCTTGGCGAAAGAAAGCGTTTTTGTACAACTTCATAGAAATAGCTGTAACTTTTGATAGAAGACTCGGATACACATGTTTATGGCTTTATCTTATAGAACTCAAGGTTCCCGTGCTGGGAAAACAGGTTTTGCAGCTGTTTGATCTAAGATTTCCAAGTTATTCACATAATGAAAACCTATACTTTGTTTCGGTCGAGTTCCCCATTCAAATGCATGTAACAGTGAGAAACGCACTGTCTTGGCGAAAGAAAGCGTTTTTGTACAACTTCATAGAAATAGCTGTAACTTTTGATAGAAGACTCGGATACACATGTTTATGGCTTTATCTTATAGAACTCAAGGTTCTCGTGCTGGGAAAACAGGTTTTGCAGCTGTTTGATCTAAGATTTCCAAGTTATTCACATAATGAAAACCTATACTTTGTTTCGGTCGAGTTCCCCATTCAAATGCATGTAACAGTGAGAAACGCACTGTCTTGGCGAAAGAAAGCGTTTTTGTACAACTTCATAGAAATAGCTGTAACTTTTGATAGAAGACTCGGATACACATGTTTATGGCTTTATCTTATAGAACTCAAGGTTCCCGTGCTGGGAAAACAGGTTTTGCAGCTGTTTGATCTAAGATTTCCAAGTTATTCACATAATGAAAACCTATACTTTGTTTCGGTCGAGTTCCCCATTCAAATGCATGTAACAGTGAGAAACGCACTGTCTTGGCGAAAGAAAGCGTTTTTGTACAACTTCATAGAAATAGCTGTAACTTTTGATAGAAGACTCGGATACACATGTTTATGGCTTTATCTTATAGAACTCAAGGTTCCCGTGCTGGGAAAACAGGTTTTGCAGCTGTTTGATCTAAGATTTCCAAGTTATTCACATAATGAAAACCTATACTTTGTTTCGGTCGAGTTCCCCATTCAAATGCATGTAACAGTGAGAAACGCACTGTCTTGGCGAAAGAAAGCGTTTTTGTACAACTTCATAGAAATAGCTGTAACTTTTGATAGAAGACTCGGATACACATGTTTATGGCTTTATCTTATAGAACTCAAGGTTCCCGTGCTGGGAAAACAGGTTTTGCAGCTGTTTGATCTAAGATTTCCAAGTTATTCACATAATGAAAACCTATACTTTGTTTCGGTCGAGTTCCCCATTCAAATGCATGTAACAGTGAGAAACGCACTGTCTTGGCGAAAGAAAGCGTTTTTGTACAACTTCATAGAAATAGCTGTAACTTTTGATAGAAGACTCGGATACACATGTTTATGGCTTTATCTTATAGAACTCAAGGTTCCCGTGCTGGGAAAACAGGTTTTGCAGCTGTTTGATCTAAGATTTCCAAGTTATTCACATAATGAAAACCTATACTTTGTTTCGGTGGAGTTCCCCATTCAAATGCATGTAACAGTGAGAAACGCACTGTCTTGGCGAAAGAAAGCGTTTTTGTACAACTTCATAGAAATAGCTGTAACTTTTGATAGAAGACTCGGATACACATGTTTATGGCTTTATCTTATAGAACTCAAGGTTCCCGTGCTGGGAAAACAGGTTTTGCAGCTGTTTGATCTAAGATTTCCAAGTTATTCACATAATGAAAACCTATACTTTGTTTCGGTCGAGTTCCCCATTCAAATGCATGTAACAGTGAGAAACGCACTGTCTTGGCGAAAGAAAGCGTTTTTGTACAACTTCATAGAAATAGCTGTAACTTTTGATAGAAGACTCGGATACACATGTTTATGGCTTTATCTTATAGAACTCAAGGTTCCCGTGCTGGGAAAACAGGTTTTGCAGCTGTTTGATCTAAGATTTCCAAGTTATTCACATAATGAAAACCTATACTTTGTTTCGGTCGAGTTCCCCATTCAAATGCATGTAACAGTGAGAAACGCACTGTCTTGGCGAAAGAAAGCGTTTTTGTACAACTTCATAGAAATAGCTGTAACTTTTGATAGAAGACTCGGATACACATGTTTATGGCTTTATCTTATAGAACTCAAGGTTCCCGTGCTGGGCAAACAGGTTTTGCAGCTGTTTGAGCTAAGATTTCCAAGTTATTCACATAATGAAAACCTATACTTTGTTTCGGTCGAGTTCCCCATTCAAATGCATGTAACAGTGAGAAACGCACTGTCTTGGCGAAAGAAAGCGTTTTTGTACAACTTCATAGAAATAGCTGTAACTTTTGATAGAAGACTCGGATACACATGTTTATGGCTTTATCTTATAGAACTCAAGGTTCCCGTGCTGGGCAAACAGGTTTTGCAGCTGTTTGAGCTAAGATTTCCAAGTTATTCACATAATGAAAACCTATACTTTGTTTCGGTCGAGTTCCCCATTCAAATGCATGTAACAGTGAGAAACGCACTGTCTTGGCGAAAGAAAGCGTTTTTGTACAACTTCATAGAAATAGCTGTAACTTTTGATAGAAGACTCGGATACACATGTTTATGGCTTTATCTTATAGAACTCAAGGTTCCCGTGCTGGGAAAACAGGTTTTGCAGCTGTTTGAGCTAAGATTTCCAAGTTATTCACATAATGAAAACCTATACTTTGTTTCGGTCGAGTTCCCCATTCAAATGCATGTAACAGTGAGAAACGCACTGTCTTGGCGAAAGAAAGCGTTTTTGTACAACTTCATAGAAATAGCTGTAACTTTTGATAGAAGACTCGGATACACATGTTTATGGCTTTATCTTATAGAACTCAAGGTTCCTGTGCTGGGAAAACAGGTTTTGCAGCTGTTTGAGCTAAGATTTCCAAGTTATTCACATAATGAAAACCTATACTTTGTTTCGGTCGAGTTCCCCATTCAAATGCATGTAACAGTGAGAAACGCACTGTCTTGGCGAAAGAAAGCGTTTTTGTACAACTTCATAGAACTAGCTGTAACTTTTGATAGAAGACTCGGATACACATGTTTATGGCTTTATCTTATAGAACTCAAGGTTCCCGTGCTGGGAAAACAGGTTTTGCAGCTGTTTGAGCTAAGATTTCCAAGTTATTCACATAATGAAAACCTATACTTTGTTTCGGTGGAGTTCCCCATTCAAATGCATGTAACAGTGAGAAACGCACTGTCTTGGCGAAAGAAAGCGTTTTTGTACAACTTCATAGAAATAGCTGTAACTTTTGATTGAAGACTCGGATACACATGTTTATGGCTTTATCTTATAGAACTCAAGATTCCCGTGCTGGGAAAACAGGGTTTGCAGCTGTTTGAGCTAAGATTTCCAAGTTATTCACATAATGAAAACCTATACTTTGTTTCGGTCGAGTTCCCCATTCAAATGCATGTAACAGTGAGAAACGCACTGTCTTGGCGAAAGAAAGCGTTTTTGTACAACTTCATAGAAATAGCTGTAACTTTTGATAGAAGACTCGGATACACATGTTTATGGCTTTATCTTATAGAACTCAAGGTTCCCGTGCTGGGAAAACAGGTTTTGCAGCTGTTTGAGCTAAGATTTCCAAGTTATTCACATAATGAAAACCTATACTTTGTTTCGGTGGAGTTCCCCATTCAAATGCATGTAACAGTGAGAAACGCACTGTCTTGGCGAAAGAAAGCGTTTTTGTACAACTTCATAGAAATAGCTGTAACTTTTGATAGAAGACTCGGATACACATGTTTATGGCTTTATCTTATAGAACTCAAGGTTCCCGTGCTGGGAAAACAGGTTTTGCAGCTGTTTGAGCTAAGATTTCCAAGTTATTCACATAATGAAAACCTATACTTTGTTTCGGTGGAGTTCCCCATTCAAATGCATGTAACAGTGAGAAACGCACTGTCTTGGCGAAAGAAAGCGTTTTTGTACAACTTCATAGAAATAGCTGTAACTTTTGATAGAAGACTCGGATACACATGTTTATGGCTTTATCTTATAGAACTCAAGGTTCCCGTGCTGGGAAAACAGGTTTTGCAGCTGTTTGAGCTAAGATTTCCAAGTTATTCACATAATGAAAACCTATACTTTGTTTCGGTCGAGATCCCCATTCAAATGCATGTAACAGTGAGAAACGCACTGTCTTGGCGAAAGAAAGCGTTTTTGTACAACTTCATAGAAATAGCTGTAACTTTTGATAGAAGACTCGGATACACATGTTTATGGCTTTATCTTATAGAACTCAAGGTTCCCGTGCTGGGAAAACAGGTTTTGCAGCTGTTTGATCTAAGATTTCCAAGTTATTCACATAATGAAAACCTATACTTTGTTTCGGTGGAGTTCCCCATTCAAATGCATGTAACAGTGAGAAACGCACTGTCTTGGCGAAAGAAAGCGTTTTTGTACAACTTCATAGAAATAGCTGTAACTTTTGATAGAAGACTCGGATACACATGTTTATGGCTTTATCTTATAGAACTCAAGGTTCCCGTGCTGGGAAAACAGGTTTTGCAGCTGTTTGAGCTAAGATTTCCAAGTTATTCACATAATGAAAACCTATACTTTGTTTCGGTCGAGTTCCCCATTCAAATGCATGTAACAGTGAGAAACGCACTGTCTTGGCGAAAGAAAGAGTTTTTGTACAACTTCATAGAAATAGCTGTAACTTTTGATAGAAGACTCGGATACACATGTTTATGGCTTTATCTTATAGAACTCAAGGTTCCCGTGCTGGGAAAACAGGTTTTGCAGCTGTTTGAGCTAAGATTTCCAAGTTATTCACATAATGAAAACCTATACTTTGTTTCGGTGGAGTTCCCCATTCAAATGCATGTAACAGTGAGAAACGCACTGTCTTGGCGAAAGAAAGCGTTTTTGTACAACTTCATAGAAATAGCTGTAACTTTTGATAGAAGACTCGGATACACATGTTTATGGCTTTATCTTATAGAACTCAAGGTTCCCGTGCTGGGCAAACAGGTTTTGCAGCTGTTTGAGCTAAGATTTCCAAGTTATTCACATAATGAAAACCTATACTTTGTTTCGGTCGAGTTCCCCATTCAAATGCATGTAACAGTGAGAAACGCACTGTCTTGGCGAAAGAAAGCGTTTTTGTACAACTTCATAGAAATAGCTGTAACTTTTGATAGAAGACTCGGATACACATGTTTATGGCTTTATCTTATAGAACTCAAGGTTCCCGTGCTGGGAAAACAGGTTTTGCAGCTGTTTGAGCTAAGATTTCCAAGTTATTCACATAATGAAAACCTATACTTTGTTTCGGTCGAGTTCCCCATTCAAATGCATGTAACAGTGAGAAACGCACTGTCTTGGCGAAAGAAAGCGTTTTTGTACAACTTCATAGAAATAGCTGTAACTTTTGATAGAAGACTCGGATACACATGTTTATGGCTTTATCTTATAGAACTCAAGGTTCCCGTGCTGGGAAAACAGGTTTTGCAGCTGTTTGAGCTAAGATTTCCAAGTTATTCACATAATGAAAACCTATACTTTGTTTCGGTGGAGTTCCCCATTCAAATGCATGTAACAGTGAGAAACGCACTGTCTTGGCGAAAGAAAGCGTTTTTGTACAACTTCATAGAAATAGCTGTAACTTTTGATAGAAGACTCGGATACACATGTTTATGGCTTTATCTTATAGAACTCAAGGTTCCCGTGCTGGGAAAACAGGTTTTGCAGCTGTTTGAGCTAAGATTTCCAAGTTATTCACATAATGAAAACCTATACTTTGTTTCGGTGGAGTTCCCCATTCAAATGCATGTAACAGTGAGAAACGCACTGTCTTGGCGAAAGAAAGCGTTTTTGTACAACTTCATAGAAATAGCTGTAACTTTTGATAGAAGACTCGGATACACATGTTTATGGCTTTATCTTATAGAACTCAAGGTTCCCGTGCTGGGAAAACAGGTTTTGCAGCTGTTTGAGCTAAGATTTCCAAGTTATTCACATAATGAAAACCTATACTTTGTTTCGGTGGAGTTCCCCATTCAAATGCATGTAACAGTGAGAAACGCACTGTCTTGGCGAAAGAAAGCGTTTTTGTACAACTTCATAGAAATAGCTGTAACTTTTGATAGAAGACTCGGATACACATGTTTATGGCTTTATCTTATAGAACTCAAGGTTCCCGTGCTGGGAAAACAGGTTTTGCAGTTGTTTGAGCTAAGATTTCCAAGTTATTCACATAATGAAAACCTATACTTTGTTTCGGTCGAGTTCCCCATTCAAATGCATGTAACAGTGAGAAACGCACTGTCTTGGCGAAAGAAAGCGTTTTTGTACAACTTCATAGAAATAGCTGTAACTTTTGATAGAAGACTCGGATACACATGTTTATGGCTTTATCTTATAGAACTCAAGGTTCCCGTGCTGGGAAAACAGGTTTTGCAGCTGTTTGATCTAAGATTTCCAAGTTATTCACATAATGAAAACCTATACTTTGTTTCGGTCGAGTTCCCCATTCAAATGCATGTAACAGTGAGAAACGCACTGTCTTGGCGAAAGAAAGCGTTTTTGTACAACTTCATAGAAATAGCTGTAACTTTTGATAGAAGACTCGGATACACATGTTTATGGCTTTATCTTATAGAACTCAAGGTTCCCGTGCTGGGAAAACAGGTTTTGCAGCTGTTTGAGCTAAGATTTCCAAGTTATTCACATAATGAAAACCTATACTTTGTTTCGGTCGAGATCCCCATTCAAATGCATGTAACAGTGAGAAACGCACTGTCTTGGCGAAAGAAAGCGTTTTTGTACAACTTCATAGAAATAGCTGTAACTTTTGATAGAAGACTCGGATACACATGTTTATGGCTTTATCTTATAGAACTCAAGGTTCCCGTGCTGGGAAAACAGGTTTTGCAGCTGTTTGAGCTAAGATTTCCAAGTTATTCACATAATGAAAACCTATACTTTGTTTCGGTCGAGTTCCCCATTCAAATGCATGTAACAGTGAGAAACGCACTGTCTTGGCGAAAGAAAGCGTTTTTGTACAACTTCATAGAAATAGCTGTAACTTTTGATAGAAGACTCGGATACACATGTTTATGGCTTTATCTTATAGAACTCAAGGTTCCCGTGCTGGGAAAACAGGTTTTGCAGCTGTTTGATCTAAGATTTCCAAGTTATTCACATAATGAAAACCTATACTTTGTTTCGGTCGAGTTCCCCATTCAAATGCATGTAACAGTGAGAAACGCACTGTCTTGGCGAAAGAAAGCGTTTTTGTACAACTTCATAGAAATAGCTGTAACTTTTGATAGAAGACTCGGATACACATGTTTATGGCTTTATCTTATAGAACTCAAGGTTCCCGTGCTGGGCAAACAGGTTTTGCAGCTGTTTGAGCTAAGATTTCCAAGTTATTCACATAATGAAAACCTATACTTTGTTTCGGTGGAGTTCCCCATTCAAATGCATGTAACAGTGAGAAACGCACTGTCTTGGCGAAAGAAAGCGTTTTTGTACAACTTCATAGAAATAGCTGTAACTTTTGATAGAAGACTCGGATACACATGTTTATGGCTTTATCTTATAGAACTCAAGGTTCCCGTGCTGGGAAAACAGGTTTTGCAGCTGTTTGAGCTAAGATTTCCAAGTTATTCACATAATGAAAACCTATACTTTGTTTCGGTCGAGATCCCCATTCAAATGCATGTAACAGTGAGAAATGCACTGTCTTGGCGAAAGAAAGCGTTTTTGTACAACTTCATAGAAATAGCTGTAACTTTTGATAGAAGACTCGGATACACATGTTTATGGCTTTATCTTATAGAACTCAAGGTTCCCGTGCTGGGAAAACAGGTTTTGCAGCTGTTTGATCTAAGATTTCCAAGTTATTCACATAATGAAAACCTATACTTTGTTTCGGTCGAGTTCCCCATTCAAATGCATGTAACAGTGAGAAACGCACTGTCTTGGCGAAAGAAAGCGTTTTTGTACAACTTCATAGAAATAGCTGTAACTTTTGATAGAAGACTCGGATACACATGTTTATGGCTTTATCTTATAGAACTCAAGGTTCCCGTGCTGGGAAAACAGGTTTTGCAGCTGTTTGAGCTAAGATTTCCAAGTTATTCACATAATGAAAACCTATACTTTGTTTCGGTCGAGATCCCCATTCAAATGCATGTAACAGTGAGAAACGCACTGTCTTGGCGAAAGAAAGCGTTTTTGTACAACTTCATAGAAATAGCTGTAACTTTTGATAGAAGACTCGGATACACATGTTTATGGCTTTATCTTATAGAACTCAAGGTTCCCGTGCTGGGAAAACAGGTTTTGCAGCTGTTTGATCTAAGATTTCCAAGTTATTCACATAATGAAAACCTATACTTTGTTTCGGTCGAGTTCCCCATTCAAATGCATGTAACAGTGAGAAACGCACTGTCTTGGCGAAAGAAAGCGTTTTTGTACAACTTCATAGAAATAGCTGTAACTTTTGATAGAAGACTCGGATACACATGTTTATGGCTTTATCTTATAGAACTCAAGGTTCCCGTGCTGGGAAAACAGGTTTTGCAGCTGTTTGATCTAAGATTTCCAAGTTATTCACATAATGAAAACCTATACTTTGTTTCGGTCGAGTTCCCCATTCAAATGCATGTAACAGTGAGAAACGCACTGTCTTGGCGAAAGAAAGCGTTTTTGTACAACTTCATAGAAATAGCTGTAACTTTTGATAGAAGACTCGGATACACATGTTTATGGCTTTATCTTATAGAACTCAAGGTTCCCGTGCTGGGAAAACAGGTTTTGCAGCTGTTTGAGCTAAGATTTCCAAGTTATTCACATAATGAAAACCTATACTTTGTTTCGGTGGAGTTCCCCATTCAAATGCATGTAACAGTGAGAAACGCACTGTCTTGGTGAAAGAAAGCGTTTTTGTACAACTTCATAGAAATAGCTGTAACTTTTGATAGAAGACTCGGATACACATGTTTATGGCTTTATCTTATAGAACTCAAGGTTCTCGTGCTGGGAAAACAGGTTTTGCAGCTGTTTGATCTAAGATTTCCAAGTTATTCACATAATGAAAACCTATACTTTGTTTCGGTCGAGTTCCCCATTCAAATGCATGTAACAGTGAGAAACGCACTGTCTTGGCGAAAGAAAGCGTTTTTGTACAACTTCATAGAAATAGCTGTAACTTTTGATAGAAGACTCGGATACACATGTTTATGGCTTTATCTTATAGAACTCAAGGTTCCCGTGCTGGGAAAACAGGTTTTGCAGCTGTTTGAGCTAAGATTTCCAAGTTATTCACATAATGAAAACCTATACTTTGTTTCGGTCGAGATCCCCATTCAAATGCATGTAACAGTGAGAAACGCACTGTCTTGGCGAAAGAAAGCGTTTTTGTACAACTTCATAGAAATAGCTGTAACTTTTGATAGAAGACTCGGATACACATGTTTATGGCTTTATCTTATAGAACTCAAGGTTCCCGTGCTGGGAAAACAGGTTTTGCAGCTGTTTGATCTAAGATTTCCAAGTTATTCACATAATGAAAACCTATACTTTGTTTCGGTCGAGTTCCCCATTCAAATGCATGTAACAGTGAGAAACGCACTGTCTTGGCGAAAGAAAGCGTTTTTGTACAACTTCATAGAAATAGCTGTAACTTTTGATAGAAGACTCGGATACACATGTTTATGGCTTTATCTTATAGAACTCAAGGTTCCCGTGCTGGGAAAACAGGTTTTGCAGCTGTTTGATCTAAGATTTCCAAGTTATTCACATAATGAAAACCTATACTTTGTTTCGGTCGAGTTCCCCATTCAAATGCATGTAACAGTGAGAAACGCACTGTCTTGGCGAAAGAAAGCGTTTTTGTACAACTTCATAGAAATAGCTGTAACTTTTGATAGAAGACTCGGATACACATGTTTATGGCTTTATCTTATAGAACTCAAGGTTCCCGTGCTGGGAAAACAGGTTTTGCAGCTGTTTGATCTAAGATTTCCAAGTTATTCACATGATGAAAACCTATACTTTGTTTCGGTCGAGTTCCCCATTCAAATGCATGTAACAGTGAGAAACGCACTGTCTTGGCGAAAGAAAGCGTTTTTGTACAACTTCATAGAAATAGCTGTAACTTTTGATAGAAGACTCGGATACACATGTTTATGGCTTTATCTTATAGAACTCAAGGTTCCTGTGCTGGGAAAACAGGTTTTGCAGCTGTTTGAGCTAAGATTTCCAAGTTATTCACATAATGAAAACCTATACTTTGTTTCGGTCGAGTTCCCCATTCAAATGCATGTAACAGTGAGAAACGCACTGTCTTGGCGAAAGAAAGCGTTTTTGTACAACTTCATAGAAATAGCTGTAACTTTTGATAGAAGACTCGGATACACATGTTTATGGCTTTATCTTATAGAACTCAAGGTTCCCGTGCTGGGAAAACAGGTTTTGCAGCTGTTTGAGCTAAGATTTCCAAGTTATTCACATAATGAAAACCTATACTTTGTTTCGGTGGAGTTCCCCATTCAAATGCATGTAACAGTGAGAAACGCACTGTCTTGGCGAAAGAAAGCGTTTTTGTACAACTTCATAGAAATAGCTGTAACTTTTGATAGAAGACTCGGATACACATGTTTATGGCTTTATCTTATAGAACTCAAGGTTCCCGTGCTGGGAAAACAGGTTTTGCAGCTGTTTGATCTAAGATTTCCAAGTTATTCACATAATGTAAACCTATACTTTGTTTCGGTCGAGTTCCCCATTCAAATGCATGTAACAGTGAGAAACGCACTGTCTTGGCGAAAGAAAGCGTTTTTGTACAACTTCATAGAAATAGCTGTAACTTTTGATAGAAGACTCGGATACACATGTTTATGGCTTTATCTTATAGAACTCAAGGTTCCCGTGCTGGGAAAACAGGTTTTGCAGCTGTTTGATCTAAGATTTCCAAGTTATTCACATAATGAAAACCTATACTTTGTTTCGGTGGAGTTCCCCATTCAAATGCATGTAACAGTGAGAAACGCACTGTCTTGGCGAAAGAAAGCGTTTTTGTACAACTTCATAGAAATAGCTGTAACTTTTGATAGAAGACTCGGATACACATGTTTATGGCTTTATCTTATAGAACTCAAGGTTCTCGTGCTGGGAAAACAGGTTTTGCAGCTGTTTGATCTAAGATTTCCAAGTTATTCACATAATGAAAACCTATACTTTGTTTCGGTCGAGTTCCCCATTCAAATGCATGTAACAGTGAGAAACGCACTGTCTTGGCGAAAGAAAGCGTTTTTGTACAACTTCATAGAAATAGCTGTAACTTTTGATAGAAGACTCGGATACACATGTTTATGGCTTTATCTTATAGAACTCAAGGTTCCCGTGCTGGGAAAACAGGTTTTGCAGCTGTTTGATCTAAGATTTCCAAGTTATTCACATAATGAAAACCTATACTTTGTTTCGGTCGAGTTCCCCATTCAAATGCATGTAACAGTGAGAAACGCACTGTCTTGGCGAAAGAAAGCGTTTTTGTACAACTTCATAGAAATAGCTGTAACTTTTGATAGAAGACTCGGATACACATGTTTATGGCTTTATCTTATAGAACTCAAGGTTCCCGTGCTGGGAAAACAGGTTTTGCAGCTGTTTGAGCTAAGATTTCCAAGTTATTCACATAATGAAAACCTATACTTTGTTTCGGTCGAGATCCCCATTCAAATGCATGTAACAGTGAGAAACGCACTGTCTTGGCGAAAGAAAGCGTTTTTGTACAACTTCATAGAAATAGCTGTAACTTTTGATAGAAGACTCGGATACACATGTTTATGGCTTTATCTTATAGAACTCAAGGTTCCCGTGCTGGGAAAACAGGTTTTGCAGCTGTTTGATCTAAGATTTCCAAGTTATTCACATAATGAAAACCTATACTTTGTTTCGGTCGAGTTCCCCATTCAAATGCATGTAACAGTGAGAAACGCACTGTCTTGGCGAAAGAAAGCGTTTTTGTACAACTTCATAGAAATAGCTGTAACTTTTGATAGAAGACTCGGATACACATGTTTATGGCTTTATCTTATAGAACTCAAGGTTCCCGTGCTGGGAAAACAGGTTTTGCAGCTGTTTGATCTAAGATTTCCAAGTTATTCACATAATGAAAACCTATACTTTGTTTCGGTCGAGTTCCCCATTCAAATGCATGTAACAGTGAGAAACGCACTGTCTTGGCGAAAGAAAGCGTTTTTGTACAACTTCATAGAAATAGCTGTAACTTTTGATAGAAGACTCGGATACACATGTTTATGGCTTTATCTTATAGAACTCAAGGTTCCCGTGCTGGGAAAACAGGTTTTGCAGCTGTTTGATCTAAGATTTCCAAGTTATTCACATAATGAAAACCTATACTTTGTTTCGGTCGAGTTCCCCATTCAAATGCATGTAACAGTGAGAAACGCACTGTCTTGGCGAAAGAAAGCGTTTTTGTACAACTTCATAGAAATAGCTGTAACTTTTGATAGAAGACTCGGATACACATGTTTATGGCTTTATCTTATAGAACTCAAGGTTCCCGTGCTGGGAAAACAGGTTTTGCAGCTGTTTGAGCTAAGATTTCCAAGTTATTCACATAATGAAAACCTATACTTTGTTTCGGTGGAGTTCCCCATTCAAATGCATGTAACAGTGAGAAACGCACTGTCTTGGTGAAAGAAAGCGTTTTTGTACAACTTCATAGAAATAGCTGTAACTTTTGATAGAAGACTCGGATACACATGTTTATGGCTTTATCTTATAGAACTCAAGGTTCTCGTGCTGGGAAAACAGGTTTTGCAGCTGTTTGATCTAAGATTTCCAAGTTATTCACATAATGAAAACCTATACTTTGTTTCGGTCGAGTTCCCCATTCAAATGCATGTAACAGTGAGAAACGCACTGTCTTGGCGAAAGAAAGCGTTTTTGTACAACTTCATAGAAATAGCTGTAACTTTTGATAGAAGACTCGGATACACATGTTTATGGCTTTATCTTATAGAACTCAAGGTTCCCGTGCTGGGAAAACAGGTTTTGCAGCTGTTTGAGCTAAGATTTCCAAGTTATTCACATAATGAAAACCTATACTTTGTTTCGGTCGAGATCCCCATTCAAATGCATGTAACAGTGAGAAACGCACTGTCTTGGCGAAAGAAAGCGTTTTTGTACAACTTCATAGAAATAGCTGTAACTTTTGATAGAAGACTCGGATACACATGTTTATGGCTTTATCTTATAGAACTCAAGGTTCCCGTGCTGGGAAAACAGGTTTTGCAGCTGTTTGATCTAAGATTTCCAAGTTATTCACATAATGAAAACCTATACTTTGTTTCGGTCGAGTTCCCCATTCAAATGCATGTAACAGTGAGAAACGCACTGTCTTGGCGAAAGAAAGCGTTTTTGTACAACTTCATAGAAATAGCTGTAACTTTTGATAGAAGACTCGGATACACATGTTTATGGCTTTATCTTATAGAACTCAAGGTTCCCGTGCTGGGAAAACAGGTTTTGCAGCTGTTTGATCTAAGATTTCCAAGTTATTCACATAATGAAAACCTATACTTTGTTTCGGTGGAGTTCCCCATTCAAATGCATGTAACAGTGAGAAACGCACTGTCTTGGCGAAAGAAAGCGTTTTTGTACAACTTCATAGAAATAGCTGTAACTTTTGATAGAAGACTCGGATACACATGTTTATGGCTTTATCTTATAGAACTCAAGGTTCCCGTGCTGGGAAAACAGGTTTTGCAGCTGTTTGAGCTAAGATTTCCAAGTTATTCACATAATGAAAACCTATACTTTGTTTCGGTGGAGTTCCCCATTCAAATGCATGTAACAGTGAGAAACGCACTGTCTTGGTGAAAGAAAGCGTTTTTGTACAACTTCATAGAAATAGCTGTAACTTTTGATAGAAGACTCGGATACACATGTTTATGGCTTTATCTTATAGAACTCAAGGTTCTCGTGCTGGGAAAACAGGTTTTGCAGCTGTTTGATCTAAGATTTCCAAGTTATTCACATAATGAAAACCTATACTTTGTTTCGGTCGAGTTCCCCATTCAAATGCATGTAACAGTGAGAAACGCACTGTCTTGGCGAAAGAAAGCGTTTTTGTACAACTTCATAGAAATAGCTGTAACTTTTGATAGAAGACTCGGATACACATGTTTATGGCTTTATCTTATAGAACTCAAGGTTCCCGTGCTGGGAAAACAGGTTTTGCAGCTGTTTGAGCTAAGATTTCCAAGTTATTCACATAATGAAAACCTATACTTTGTTTCGGTCGAGATCCCCATTCAAATGCATGTAACAGTGAGAAACGCACTGTCTTGGCGAAAGAAAGCGTTTTTGTACAACTTCATAGAAATAGCTGTAACTTTTGATAGAAGACTCGGATACACATGTTTATGGCTTTATCTTATAGAACTCAAGGTTCCCGTGCTGGGAAAACAGGTTTTGCAGCTGTTTGATCTAAGATTTCCAAGTTATTCACATAATGAAAACCTATACTTTGTTTCGGTCGAGTTCCCCATTCAAATGCATGTAACAGTGAGAAACGCACTGTCTTGGCGAAAGAAAGCGTTTTTGTACAACTTCATAGAAATAGCTGTAACTTTTGATAGAAGACTCGGATACACATGTTTATGGCTTTATCTTATAGAACTCAAGGTTCCCGTGCTGGGAAAACAGGTTTTGCAGCTGTTTGATCTAAGATTTCCAAGTTATTCACATGATGAAAACCTATACTTTGTTTCGGTCGAGTTCCCCATTCAAATGCATGTAACAGTGAGAAACGCACTGTCTTGGCGAAAGAAAGCGTTTTTGTACAACTTCATAGAAATAGCTGTAACTTTTGATAGAAGACTCGGATACACATGTTTATGGCTTTATCTTATAGAACTCAAGGTTCCTGTGCTGGGAAAACAGGTTTTGCAGCTGTTTGAGCTAAGATTTCCAAGTTATTCACATAATGAAAACCTATACTTTGTTTCGGTCGAGTTCCCCATTCAAATGCATGTAACAGTGAGAAACGCACTGTCTTGGCGAAAGAAAGCGTTTTTGTACAACTTCATAGAAATAGCTGTAACTTTTGATAGAAGACTCGGATACACATGTTTATGGCTTTATCTTATAGAACTCAAGGTTCCCGTGCTGGGAAAACAGGTTTTGCAGCTGTTTGAGCTAAGATTTCCAAGTTATTCACATAATGAAAACCTATACTTTGTTTCGGTGGAGTTCCCCATTCAAATGCATGTAACAGTGAGAAACGCACTGTCTTGGCGAAAGAAAGCGTTTTTGTACAACTTCATAGAAATAGCTGTAACTTTTGATAGAAGACTCGGATACACATGTTTATGGCTTTATCTTATAGAACTCAAGGTTCCCGTGCTGGGAAAACAGGTTTTGCAGCTGTTTGATCTAAGATTTCCAAGTTATTCACATAATGTAAACCTATACTTTGTTTCGGTCGAGTTCCCCATTCAAATGCATGTAACAGTGAGAAACGCACTGTCTTGGCGAAAGAAAGCGTTTTTGTACAACTTCATAGAAATAGCTGTAACTTTTGATAGAAGACTCGGATACACATGTTTATGGCTTTATCTTATAGAACTCAAGGTTCCCGTGCTGGGAAAACAGGTTTTGCAGCTGTTTGAGCTAAGATTTCCAAGTTATTCACATAATGAAAACCTATACTTTGTTTCGGTCGAGTTCCCCATTCAAATGCATGTAACAGTGAGAAACGCACTGTCTTGGCGAAAGAAAGCGTTTTTGTACAACTTCATAGAAATAGCTGTAACTTTTGATAGAAGACTCGGATACACATGTTTATGGCTTTATCTTATAGAACTCAAGGTTCCCGTGCTGGGAAAACAGGTTTTGCAGCTGTTTGAGCTAAGATTTCCAAGTTATTCACATAATGAAAACCTATACTTTGTTTCGGTGGAGTTCCCCATTCAAATGCATGTAACAGTGAGAAACGCACTGTCTTGGCGAAAGAAAGCGTTTTTGTACAACTTCATAGAAATAGCTGTAACTTTTGATAGAAGACTCGGATACACATGTTTATGGCTTTATCTTATAGAACTCAAGGTTCCCGTGCTGGGAAAACAGGTTTTGCAGCTGTTTGATCTAAGATTTCCAAGTTATTCACATAATGTAAACCTATACTTTGTTTCGGTCGAGTTCCCCATTCAAATGCATGTAACAGTGAGAAACGCACTGTCTTGGCGAAAGAAAGCGTTTTTGTACAACTTCATAGAAATAGCTGTAACTTTTGATAGAAGACTCGGATACACATGTTTATGGCTTTATCTTATAGAACTCAAGGTTCCCGTGCTGGGAAAACAGGTTTTGCAGCTGTTTGATCTAAGATTTCCAAGTTATTCACATAATGAAAACCTATACTTTGTTTCGGTGGAGTTCCCCATTCAAATGCATGTAACAGTGAGAAACGCACTGTCTTGGCGAAAGAAAGCGTTTTTGTACAACTTCATAGAAATAGCTGTAACTTTTGATAGAAGACTCGGATACACATGTTTATGGCTTTATCTTATAGAACTCAAGGTTCTCGTGCTGGGAAAACAGGTTTTGCAGCTGTTTGATCTAAGATTTCCAAGTTATTCACATAATGAAAACCTATACTTTGTTTCGGTCGAGTTCCCCATTCAAATGCATGTAACAGTGAGAAACGCACTGTCTTGGCGAAAGAAAGCGTTTTTGTACAACTTCATAGAAATAGCTGTAACTTTTGATAGAAGACTCGGATACACATGTTTATGGCTTTATCTTATAGAACTCAAGGTTCCCGTGCTGGGAAAACAGGTTTTGCAGCTGTTTGATCTAAGATTTCCAAGTTATTCACATAATGAAAACCTATACTTTGTTTCGGTCGAGTTCCCCATTCAAATGCATGTAACAGTGAGAAACGCACTGTCTTGGCGAAAGAAAGCGTTTTTGTACAACTTCATAGAAATAGCTGTAACTTTTGATAGAAGACTCGGATACACATGTTTATGGCTTTATCTTATAGAACTCAAGGTTCCCGTGCTGGGAAAACAGGTTTTGCAGCTGTTTGAGCTAAGATTTCCAAGTTATTCACATAATGAAAACCTATACTTTGTTTCGGTCGAGATCCCCATTCAAATGCATGTAACAGTGAGAAACGCACTGTCTTGGCGAAAGAAAGCGTTTTTGTACAACTTCATAGAAATAGCTGTAACTTTTGATAGAAGACTCGGATACACATGTTTATGGCTTTATCTTATAGAACTCAAGGTTCCCGTGCTGGGAAAACAGGTTTTGCAGCTGTTTGATCTAAGATTTCCAAGTTATTCACATAATGAAAACCTATACTTTGTTTCGGTCGAGTTCCCCATTCAAATGCATGTAACAGTGAGAAACGCACTGTCTTGGCGAAAGAAAGCGTTTTTGTACAACTTCATAGAAATAGCTGTAACTTTTGATAGAAGACTCGGATACACATGTTTATGGCTTTATCTTATAGAACTCAAGGTTCCCGTGCTGGGAAAACAGGTTTTGCAGCTGTTTGATCTAAGATTTCCAAGTTATTCACATAATGAAAACCTATACTTTGTTTCGGTCGAGTTCCCCATTCAAATGCATGTAACAGTGAGAAACGCACTGTCTTGGCGAAAGAAAGCGTTTTTGTACAACTTCATAGAAATAGCTGTAACTTTTGATAGAAGACTCGGATACACATGTTTATGGCTTTATCTTATAGAACTCAAGGTTCCCGTGCTGGGAAAACAGGTTTTGCAGCTGTTTGATCTAAGATTTCCAAGTTATTCACATAATGAAAACCTATACTTTGTTTCGGTCGAGTTCCCCATTCAAATGCATGTAACAGTGAGAAACGCACTGTCTTGGCGAAAGAAAGCGTTTTTGTACAACTTCATAGAAATAGCTGTAACTTTTGATAGAAGACTCGGATACACATGTTTATGGCTTTATCTTATAGAACTCAAGGTTCCCGTGCTGGGAAAACAGGTTTTGCAGCTGTTTGAGCTAAGATTTCCAAGTTATTCACATAATGAAAACCTATACTTTGTTTCGGTCGAGTTCCCCATTCAAATGCATGTAACAGTGAGAAACGCACTGTCTTGGCGAAAGAAAGCGTTTTTGTACAACTTCATAGAAATAGCTGTAACTTTTGATAGAAGACTCGGATACACATGTTTATGGCTTTATCTTATAGAACTCAAGGTTCCCGTGCTGGGAAAACAGGTTTTGCAGCTGTTTGAGCTAAGATTTCCAAGTTATTCACATAATGAAAACCTATACTTTGTTTCGGTCGAGTTCCCCATTCAAATGCATGTAACAGTGAGAAACGCACTGTCTTGGCGAAAGAAAGCGTTTTTGTACAACTTCATAGAAATAGCTGTAACTTTTGATAGAAGACTCGGATACACATGTTTATGGCTTTATCTTATAGAACTCAAGGTTCCCGTGCTGGGAAAACAGGTTTTGCAGCTGTTTGAGCTAAGATTTCCAAGTTATTCACATAATGAAAACCTATACTTTGTTTCGGTCGAGTTCCCCATTCAAATGCATGTAACAGTGAGAAACGCACTGTCTTGGCGAAAGAAAGCGTTTTTGTACAACTTCATAGAAATAGCTGTAACTTTTGATAGAAGACTCGGATACACATGTTTATGGCTTTATCTTATAGAACTCAAGGTTCCCGTGCTGGGCAAACAGGTTTTGCAGCTGTTTGAGCTAAGATTTCCAAGTTATTCACATAATGAAAACCTATACTTTGTTTCGGTCGAGTTCCCCATTCAAATGCATGTAACAGTGAGAAACGCACTGTCTTGGCGAAAGAAAGCGTTTTTGTACAACTTCATAGAAATAGCTGTAACTTTTGATAGAAGACTCGGATACACATGTTTATGGCTTTATCTTATAGAACTCAAGGTTCCCGTGCTGGGCAAACAGGTTTTGCAGCTGTTTGAGCTAAGATTTCCAAGTTATTCACATAATGAAAACCTATACTTTGTTTCGGTCGAGTTCCCCATTCAAATGCATGTAACAGTGAGAAACGCACTGTCTTGGCGAAAGAAAGCGTTTTTGTACAACTTCATAGAAATAGCTGTAACTTTTGATAGAAGACTCGGATACACATGTTTATGGCTTTATCTTATAGAACTCAAGGTTCCCGTGCTGGGAAAACAGGTTTTGCAGCTGTTTGAGCTAAGATTTCCAAGTTATTCACATAATGAAAACCTATACTTTGTTTCGGTCGAGTTCCCCATTCAAATGCATGTAACAGTGAGAAACGCACTGTCTTGGCGAAAGAAAGCGTTTTTGTACAACTTCATAGAAATAGCTGTAACTTTTGATAGAAGACTCGGATACACATGTTTATGGCTTTATCTTATAGAACTCAAGGTTCCCGTGCTGGGCAAACAGGTTTTGCAGCTGTTTGAGCTAAGATTTCCAAGTTATTCACATAATGAAAACCTATACTTTGTTTCGGTCGAGTTCCCCATTCAAATGCATGTAACAGTGAGAAACGCACTGTCTTGGCGAAAGAAAGCGTTTTTGTACAACTTCATAGAAATAGCTGTAACTTTTGATAGAAGACTCGGATACACATGTTTATGGCTTTATCTTATAGAACTCAAGGTTCCCGTGCTGGGCAAACAGGTTTTGCAGCTGTTTGAGCTAAGATTTCCAAGTTATTCACATAATGAAAACCTATACTTTGTTTCGGTCGAGTTCCCCATTCAAATGCATGTAACAGTGAGAAACGCACTGTCTTGGCGAAAGAAAGCGTTTTTGTACAACTTCATAGAAATAGCTGTAACTTTTGATAGAAGACTCGGATACACATGTTTATGGCTTTATCTTATAGAACTCAAGGTTCCCGTGCTGGGAAAACAGGTTTTGCAGCTGTTTGAGCTAAGATTTCCAAGTTATTCACATAATGAAAACCTATACTTTGTTTCGGTCGAGTTCCCCATTCAAATGCATGTAACAGTGAGAAACGCACTGTCTTGGCGAAAGAAAGCGTTTTTGTACAACTTCATAGAAATAGCTGTAACTTTTGATAGAAGACTCGGATACACATGTTTATGGCTTTATCTTATAGAACTCAAGGTTCCCGTGCTGGGCAAACAGGTTTTGCAGCTGTTTGAGCTAAGATTTCCAAGTTATTCACATAATGAAAACCTATACTTTGTTTCGGTCGAGTTCCCCATTCAAATGCATGTAACAGTGAGAAACGCACTGTCTTGGCGAAAGAAAGCGTTTTTGTACAACTTCATAGAAATAGCTGTAACTTTTGATAGAAGACTCGGATACACATGTTTATGGCTTTATCTTATAGAACTCAAGGTTCCCGTGCTGGGAAAACAGGTTTTGCAGCTGTTTGAGCTAAGATTTCCAAGTTATTCACATAATGAAAACCTATACTTTGTTTCGGTCGAGTTCCCCATTCAAATGCATGTAACAGTGAGAAACGCACTGTCTTGGCGAAAGAAAGCGTTTTTGTACAACTTCATAGAACTAGCTGTAACTTTTGATAGAAGACTCGGATACACATGTTTATGGCTTTATCTTATAGAACTCAAGGTTCCCGTGCTGGGAAAACAGGTTTTGCAGCTGTTTGAGCTAAGATTTCCAAGTTATTCACATAATGAAAACCTATACTTTGTTTCGGTCGAGTTCCCCATTCAAATGCATGTAACAGTGAGAAACGCACTGTCTTGGCGAAAGAAAGCGTTTTTGTACAACTTCATAGAAATAGCTGTAACTTTTGATAGAAGACTCGGATACACATGTTTATGGCTTTATCTTATAGAACTCAAGGTTCCCGTGCTGGGAAAACAGGTTTTGCAGCTGTTTGAGCTAAGATTTCCAAGTTATTCACATAATGAAAACCTATACTTTGTTTCGGTCGAGTTCCCCATTCAAATGCATGTAACAGTGAGAAACGCACTGTCTTGGCGAAAGAAAGCGTTTTTGTACAACTTCATAGAACTAGCTGTAACTTTTGATAGAAGACTCGGATACACATGTTTATGGCTTTATCTTATAGAACTCAAGGTTCCCGTGCTGGGAAAACAGGTTTTGCAGCTGTTTGAGCTAAGATTTCCAAGTTATTCACATAATGAAAACCTATACTTTGTTTCGGTCGAGTTCCCCATTCAAATGCATGTAACAGTGAGAAACGCACTGTCTTGGCGAAAGAAAGCGTTTTTGTACAACTTCATAGAAATAGCTGTAACTTTTGATAGAAGACTCGGATACACATGTTTATGGCTTTATCTTATAGAACTCAAGGTTCCCGTGCTGGGAAAACAGGTTTTGCAGCTGTTTGAGCTAAGATTTCCAAGTTATTCACATAATGAAAACCTATACTTTGTTTCGGTCGAGTTCCCCATTCAAATGCATGTAACAGTGAGAAACGCACTGTCTTGGCGAAAGAAAGCGTTTTTGTACAACTTCATAGAAATAGCTGTAACTTTTGATAGAAGACTCGGATACACATGTTTATGGCTTTATCTTATAGAACTCAAGGTTCCCGTGCTGGGAAAACAGGTTTTGCAGCTGTTTGAGCTAAGATTTCCAAGTTATTCACATAATGAAAACCTATACTTTGTTTCGGTCGAGTTCCCCATTCAAATGCATGTAACAGTGAGAAACGCACTGTCTTGGCGAAAGAAAGCGTTTTTGTACAACTTCATAGAAATAGCTGTAACTTTTGATAGAAGACTCGGATACACATGTTTATGGCTTTATCTTATAGAACTCAAGGTTCCCGTGCTGGGAAAACAGGTTTTGCAGCTGTTTGAGCTAAGATTTCCAAGTTATTCACATAATGAAAACCTATACTTTGTTTCGGTCGAGTTCCCCATTCAAATGCATGTAACAGTGAGAAACGCACTGTCTTGGCGAAAGAAAGCGTTTTTGTACAACTTCATAGAAATAGCTGTAACTTTTGATAGAAGACTCGGATACACATGTTTATGGCTTTATCTTATAGAACCCAAGGTTCCCGTGCTGGGCAAACAGGTTTTGCAGCTGTTTGAGCTAAGATTTCCAAGTTATTCACATAATGAAAACCTATACTTTGTTTCGGTCGAGTTCCCCATTCAAATGCATGTAACAGTGAGAAACGCACTGTCTTGGCGAAAGAAAGCGTTTTTGTACAACTTCATAGAAATAGCTGTAACTTTTGATAGAAGACTCGGATACACATGTTTATGGCTTTATCTTATAGAACTCAAGGTTCCCGTGCTGGGAAAACAGGTTTTGCAGCTGTTTGAGCTAAGATTTCCAAGTTATTCACATAATGAAAACCTATACTTTGTTTCGGTCGAGATCCCCATTCAAATGCATGTAACAGTGAGAAACGCACTGTCTTGGCGAAAGAAAGCGTTTTTGTACAACTTCATAGAAATAGCTGTAACTTTTGATAGAAGACTCGGATACACATGTTTATGGCTTTATCTTATAGAACTCAAGGTTCCCGTGCTGGGAAAACAGGTTTTGCAGCTGTTTGAGCTAAGATTTCCAAGTTATTCACATAATGAAAACCTATACTTTGTTTCGGTGGAGTTCCCCATTCAAATGCATGTAACAGTGAGAAACGCACTGTCTTGGCGAAAGAAAGCGTTTTTGTACAACTTCATAGAAATAGCTGTAACTTTTGATAGAAGACTCGGATACACATGTTTATGGCTTTATCTTATAGAACTCAAGGTTCCCGTGCTGGGAAAACAGGTTTTGCAGCTGTTTGAGCTAAGATTTCCAAGTTATTCACATAATGAAAACCTATACTTTGTTTCGGTCGAGTTCCCCATTCAAATGCATGTAACAGTGAGAAACGCACTGTCTTGGCGAAAGAAAGCGTTTTTGTACAACTTCATAGAAATAGCTGTAACTTTTGATAGAAGACTCGGATACACATGTTTATGGCTTTATCTTATAGAACTCAAGGTTCCCGTGCTGGGAAAACAGGTTTTGCAGCTGTTTGAGCTAAGATTTCCAAGTTATTCACATAATGAAAACCTATACTTTGTTTCGGTCGAGTTCCCCATTCAAATGCATGTAACAGTGAGAAACGCACTGTCTTGGCGAAAGAAAGCGTTTTTGTACAACTTCATAGAAATAGCTGTAACTTTTGATAGAAGACTCGGATACACATGTTTATGGCTTTATCTTATAGAACTCAAGGTTCCCGTGCTGGGAAAACAGGTTTTGCAGCTGTTTGAGCTAAGATTTCCAAGTTATTCACATAATGAAAACCTATACTTTGTTTCGGTCGAGTTCCCCATTCAAATGCATGTAACAGTGAGAAACGCACTGTCTTGGCGAAAGAAAGCGTTTTTGTACAACTTCATAGAAATAGCTGTAACTTTTGATAGAAGACTCGGATACACATGTTTATGGCTTTATCTTATAGAACTCAAGGTTCCCGTGCTGGGAAAACAGGTTTTGCAGCTGTTTGAGCTAAGATTTCCAAGTTATTCACATAATGAAAACCTATACTTTGTTTCGGTCGAGTTCCCCATTCAAATGCATGTAACAGTGAGAAACGCACTGTCTTGGCGAAAGAAAGCGTTTTTGTACAACTTCATAGAAATAGCTGTAACTTTTGATAGAAGACTCGGATACACATGTTTATGGCTTTATCTTATAGAACTCAAGGTTCCCGTGCTGGGAAAACAGGTTTTGCAGCTGTTTGAGCTAAGATTTCCAAGTTATTCACATAATGAAAACCTATACTTTGTTTCGGTCGAGATCCCCATTCAAATGCATGTAACAGTGAGAAACGCACTGTCTTGGCGAAAGAAAGCGTTTTTGTACAACTTCATAGAAATAGCTGTAACTTTTGATAGAAGACTCGGATACACATGTTTATGGCTTTATCTTATAGAACTCAAGGTTCCCGTGCTGGGAAAACAGGTTTTGCAGCTGTTTGAGCTAAGATTTCCAAGTTATTCACATAATGAAAACCTATACTTTGTTTCGGTGGAGTTCCCCATTCAAATGCATGTAACAGTGAGAAACGCACTGTCTTGGCGAAAGAAAGCGTTTTTGTACAACTTCATAGAAATAGCTGTAACTTTTGATAGAAGACTCGGATACACATGTTTATGGCTTTATCTTATAGAACTCAAGGTTCCCGTGCTGGGAAAACAGGTTTTGCAGCTGTTTGAGCTAAGATTTCCAAGTTATTCACATAATGAAAACCTATACTTTGTTTCGGTCGAGTTCCCCATTCAAATGCATGTAACAGTGAGAAACGCACTGTCTTGGCGAAAGAAAGCGTTTTTGTACAACTTCATAGAAATAGCTGTAACTTTTGATAGAAGACTCGGATACACATGTTTATGGCTTTATCTTATAGAACTCAAGGTTCCCGTGCTGGGAAAACAGGTTTTGCAGCTGTTTGAGCTAAGATTTCCAAGTTATTCACATAATGAAAACCTATACTTTGTTTCGGTCGAGATCCCCATTCAAATGCATGTAACAGTGAGAAACGCACTGTCTTGGCGAAAGAAAGCGTTTTTGTACAACTTCATAGAAATAGCTGTAACTTTTGATAGAAGACTCGGATACACATGTTTATGGCTTTATCTTATAGAACTCAAGGTTCCCGTGCTGGGAAAACAGGTTTTGCAGCTGTTTGAGCTAAGATTTCCAAGTTATTCACATAATGAAAACCTATACTTTGTTTCGGTCGAGTTCCCCATTCAAATGCATGTAACAGTGAGAAACGCACTGTCTTGGCGAAAGAAAGCGTTTTTGTACAACTTCATAGAAATAGCTGTAACTTTTGATAGAAGACTCGGATACACATGTTTATGGCTTTATCTTATAGAACTCAAGGTTCCCGTGCTGGGAAAACAGGTTTTGCAGCTGTTTGAGCTAAGATTTCCAAGTTATTCACATAATGAAAACCTATACTTTGTTTCGGTCGAGTTCCCCATTCAAATGCATGTAACAGTGAGAAACGCACTGTCTTGGCGAAAGAAAGCGTTTTTGTACAACTTCATAGAAATAGCTGTAACTTTTGATAGAAGACTCGGATACACATGTTTATGGCTTTATCTTATAGAACTCAAGGTTCCCGTGCTGGGAAAACAGGTTTTGCAGTTGTTTGAGCTAAGATTTCCAAGTTATTCACATAATGAAAACCTATACTTTGTTTCGGTCGAGTTCCCCATTCAAATGCATGTAACAGTGAGAAACGCACTGTCTTGGCGAAAGAAAGCGTTTTTGTACAACTTCATAGAAATAGCTGTAACTTTTGATAGAAGACTCGGATACACATGTTTATGGCTTTATCTTATAGAACTCAAGGTTCCCGTGCTGGGAAAACAGGTTTTGCAGTTGTTTGAGCTAAGATTTCCAAGTTATTCACATAATGAAAACCTATACTTTGTTTCGGTCGAGTTCCCCATTCAAATGCATGTAACAGTGAGAAACGCACTGTCTTGGCGAAAGAAAGCGTTTTTGTACAACTTCATAGAAATAGCTGTAACTTTTGATAGAAGACTCGGATACACATGTTTATGGCTTTATCTTATAGAACTCAAGGTTCCCGTGCTGGGAAAACAGGTTTTGCAGCTGTTTGATCTAAGATTTCCAAGTTATTCACATAATGAAAACCTATACTTTGTTTCGGTCGAGTTCCCCATTCAAATGCATGTAACAGTGAGAAACGCACTGTCTTGGCGAAAGAAAGCGTTTTTGTACAACTTCATAGAAATAGCTGTAACTTTTGATAGAAGACTCGGATACACATGTTTATGGCTTTATCTTATAGAACTCAAGGTTCCCGTGCTGGGAAAACAGGTTTTGCAGCTGTTTGAGCTAAGATTTCCAAGTTATTCACATAATGAAAACCTATACTTTGTTTCGGTCGAGATCCCCATTCAAATGCATGTAACAGTGAGAAACGCACTGTCTTGGCGAAAGAAAGCGTTTTTGTACAACTTCATAGAAATAGCTGTAACTTTTGATAGAAGACTCGGATACACATGTTTATGGCTTTATCTTATAGAACTCAAGGTTCCCGTGCTGGGAAAACAGGTTTTGCAGCTGTTTGATCTAAGATTTCCAAGTTATTCACATAATGAAAACCTATACTTTGTTTCGGTCGAGTTCCCCATTCAAATGCATGTAACAGTGAGAAACGCACTGTCTTGGCGAAAGAAAGCGTTTTTGTACAACTTCATAGAAATAGCTGTAACTTTTGATAGAAGACTCGGATACACATGTTTATGGCTTTATCTTATAGAACTCAAGGTTCCCGTGCTGGGAAAACAGGTTTTGCAGCTGTTTGAGCTAAGATTTCCAAGTTATTCACATAATGAAAACCTATACTTTGTTTCGGTCGAGTTCCCCATTCAAATGCATGTAACAGTGAGAAACGCACTGTCTTGGCGAAAGAAAGCGTTTTTGTACAACTTCATAGAAATAGCTGTAACTTTTGATAGAAGACTCGGATACACATGTTTATGGCTTTATCTTATAGAACTCAAGGTTCTCGTGCTGGGAAAACAGGTTTTGCAGCTGTTTGATCTAAGATTTCCAAGTTATTCACATAATGAAAACCTATACTTTGTTTCGGTCGAGTTCCCCATTCAAATGCATGTAACAGTGAGAAACGCACTGTCTTGGCGAAAGAAAGCGTTTTTGTACAACTTCATAGAAATAGCTGTAACTTTTGATAGAAGACTCGGATACACATGTTTATGGCTTTATCTTATAGAACTCAAGGTTCCCGTGCTGGGCAAACAGGTTTTGCAGCTGTTTGAGCTAAGATTTCCAAGTTATTCACATAATGAAAACCTATACTTTGTTTCGGTCGAGTTCCCCATTCAAATGCATGTAACAGTGAGAAACGCACTGTCTTGGCGAAAGAAAGCGTTTTTGTACAACTTCATAGAAATAGCTGTAACTTTTGATAGAAGACTCGGATACACATGTTTATGGCTTTATCTTATAGAACTCAAGGTTCCCGTGCTGGGAAAACAGGTTTTGCAGCTGTTTGAGCTAAGATTTCCAAGTTATTCACATAATGAAAACCTATACTTTGTTTCGGTCGAGTTCCCCATTCAAATGCATGTAACAGTGAGAAACGCACTGTCTTGGCGAAAGAAAGCGTTTTTGTACAACTTCATAGAACTAGCTGTAACTTTTGATAGAAGACTCGGATACACATGTTTATGGCTTTATCTTATAGAACTCAAGGTTCCCGTGCTGGGAAAACAGGTTTTGCAGCTGTTTGAGCTAAGATTTCCAAGTTATTCACATAATGAAAACCTATACTTTGTTTCGGTCGAGTTCCCCATTCAAATGCATGTAACAGTGAGAAACGCACTGTCTTGGCGAAAGAAAGCGTTTTTGTACAACTTCATAGAACTAGCTGTAACTTTTGATAGAAGACTCGGATACACATGTTTATGGCTTTATCTTATAGAACTCAAGGTTCCCGTGCTGGGAAAACAGGTTTTGCAGCTGTTTGAGCTAAGATTTCCAAGTTATTCACATAATGAAAACCTATACTTTGTTTCGGTGGAGTTCCCCATTCAAATGCATGTAACAGTGAGAAACGCACTGTCTTGGCGAAAGAAAGCGTTTTTGTACAACTTCATAGAAATAGCTGTAACTTTTGATTGAAGACTCGGATACACATGTTTATGGCTTTATCTTATAGAACTCAAGATTCCCGTGCTGGGAAAACAGGGTTTGCAGCTGTTTGAGCTAAGATTTCCAAGTTATTCACATAATGAAAACCTATACTTTGTTTCGGTCGAGTTCCCCATTCAAATGCATGTAACAGTGAGAAACGCACTGTCTTGGCGAAAGAAAGCGTTTTTGTACAACTTCATAGAAATAGCTGTAACTTTTGATAGAAGACTCGGATACACATGTTTATGGCTTTATCTTATAGAACTCAAGGTTCCCGTGCTGGGAAAACAGGTTTTGCAGCTGTTTGAGCTAAGATTTCCAAGTTATTCACATAATGAAAACCTATACTTTGTTTCGGTGGAGTTCCCCATTCAAATGCATGTAACAGTGAGAAACGCACTGTCTTGGCGAAAGAAAGCGTTTTTGTACAACTTCATAGAAATAGCTGTAACTTTTGATAGAAGACTCGGATACACATGTTTATGGCTTTATCTTATAGAACTCAAGGTTCCCGTGCTGGGAAAACAGGTTTTGCAGCTGTTTGAGCTAAGATTTCCAAGTTATTCACATAATGAAAACCTATACTTTGTTTCGGTGGAGTTCCCCATTCAAATGCATGTAACAGTGAGAAACGCACTGTCTTGGCGAAAGAAAGCGTTTTTGTACAACTTCATAGAAATAGCTGTAACTTTTGATAGAAGACTCGGATACACATGTTTATGGCTTTATCTTATAGAACTCAAGGTTCCCGTGCTGGGAAAACAGGTTTTGCAGCTGTTTGAGCTAAGATTTCCAAGTTATTCACATAATGAAAACCTATACTTTGTTTCGGTCGAGATCCCCATTCAAATGCATGTAACAGTGAGAAACGCACTGTCTTGGCGAAAGAAAGCGTTTTTGTACAACTTCATAGAAATAGCTGTAACTTTTGATAGAAGACTCGGATACACATGTTTATGGCTTTATCTTATAGAACTCAAGGTTCCCGTGCTGGGAAAACAGGTTTTGCAGCTGTTTGATCTAAGATTTCCAAGTTATTCACATAATGAAAACCTATACTTTGTTTCGGTGGAGTTCCCCATTCAAATGCATGTAACAGTGAGAAACGCACTGTCTTGGCGAAAGAAAGCGTTTTTGTACAACTTCATAGAAATAGCTGTAACTTTTGATAGAAGACTCGGATACACATGTTTATGGCTTTATCTTATAGAACTCAAGGTTCCCGTGCTGGGAAAACAGGTTTTGCAGCTGTTTGAGCTAAGATTTCCAAGTTATTCACATAATGAAAACCTATACTTTGTTTCGGTCGAGTTCCCCATTCAAATGCATGTAACAGTGAGAAACGCACTGTCTTGGCGAAAGAAAGCGTTTTTGTACAACTTCATAGAAATAGCTGTAACTTTTGATAGAAGACTCGGATACACATGTTTATGGCTTTATCTTATAGAACTCAAGGTTCCCGTGCTGGGAAAACAGGTTTTGCAGCTGTTTGAGCTAAGATTTCCAAGTTATTCACATAATGAAAACCTATACTTTGTTTCGGTCGAGTTCCCCATTCAAATGCATGTAACAGTGAGAAACGCACTGTCTTGGCGAAAGAAAGAGTTTTTGTACAACTTCATAGAAATAGCTGTAACTTTTGATAGAAGACTCGGATACACATGTTCATGGCTTTATCTTATAGAACTCAAGGTTCCCGTGCTGGGAAAACAGGTTTTGCAGCTGTTTGAGCTAAGATTTCCAAGTTATTCACATAATGAAAACCTATACTTTGTTTCGGTCGAGTTCCCCATTCAAATGCATGTAACAGTGAGAAACGCACTGTCTTGGCGAAAGAAAGCGTTTTTGTACAACTTCATAGAAATAGCTGTAACTTTTGATAGAAGACTCGGATACACATGTTTATGGCTTTATCTTATAGAACTCAAGGTTCCCGTGCTGGGCAAACAGGTTTTGCAGCTGTTTGAGCTAAGATTTCCAAGTTATTCACATAATGAAAACCTATACTTTGTTTCGGTCGAGTTCCCCATTCAAATGCATGTAACAGTGAGAAACGCACTGTCTTGGCGAAAGAAAGCGTTTTTGTACAACTTCATAGAAATAGCTGTAACTTTTGATAGAAGACTCGGATACACATGTTTATGGCTTTATCTTATAGAACTCAAGGTTCCCGTGCTGGGAAAACAGGTTTTGCAGCTGTTTGAGCTAAGATTTCCAAGTTATTCACATAATGAAAACCTATACTTTGTTTCGGTCGAGTTCCCCATTCAAATGCATGTAACAGTGAGAAACGCACTGTCTTGGCGAAAGAAAGCGTTTTTGTACAACTTCATAGAAATAGCTGTAACTTTTGATAGAAGACTCGGATACACATGTTTATGGCTTTATCTTATAGAACTCAAGGTTCCCGTGCTGGGAAAACAGGTTTTGCAGCTGTTTGAGCTAAGATTTCCAAGTTATTCACATAATGAAAACCTATACTTTGTTTCGGTCGAGTTCCCCATTCAAATGCATGTAACAGTGAGAAACGCACTGTCTTGGCGAAAGAAAGCGTTTTTGTACAACTTCATAGAAATAGCTGTAACTTTTGATAGAAGACTCGGATACACATGTTTATGGCTTTATCTTATAGAACTCAAGGTTCCCGTGCTGGGAAAACAGGTTTTGCAGCTGTTTGAGCTAAGATTTCCAAGTTATTCACATAATGAAAACCTATACTTTGTTTCGGTGGAGTTCCCCATTCAAATGCATGTAACAGTGAGAAACGCACTGTCTTGGCGAAAGAAAGCGTTTTTGTACAACTTCATAGAAATAGCTGTAACTTTTGATAGAAGACTCGGATACACATGTTTATGGCTTTATCTTATAGAACTCAAGGTTCCCGTGCTGGGAAAACAGGTTTTGCAGCTGTTTGAGCTAAGATTTCCAAGTTATTCACATAATGAAAACCTATACTTTGTTTCGGTGGAGTTCCCCATTCAAATGCATGTAACAGTGAGAAACGCACTGTCTTGGCGAAAGAAAGCGTTTTTGTACAACTTCATAGAAATAGCTGTAACTTTTGATAGAAGACTCGGATACACATGTTTATGGCTTTATCTTATAGAACTCAAGGTTCCCGTGCTGGGAAAACAGGTTTTGCAGCTGTTTGAGCTAAGATTTCCAAGTTATTCACATAATGAAAACCTATACTTTGTTTCGGTGGAGTTCCCCATTCAAATGCATGTAACAGTGAGAAACGCACTGTCTTGGCGAAAGAAAGCGTTTTTGTACAACTTCATAGAAATAGCTGTAACTTTTGATAGAAGACTCGGATACACATGTTTATGGCTTTATCTTATAGAACTCAAGGTTCCCGTGCTGGGAAAACAGGTTTTGCAGTTGTTTGAGCTAAGATTTCCAAGTTATTCACATAATGAAAACCTATACTTTGTTTCGGTCGAGTTCCCCATTCAAATGCATGTAACAGTGAGAAACGCACTGTCTTGGCGAAAGAAAGCGTTTTTGTACAACTTCATAGAAATAGCTGTAACTTTTGATAGAAGACTCGGATACACATGTTTATGGCTTTATCTTATAGAACTCAAGGTTCCCGTGCTGGGAAAACAGGTTTTGCAGCTGTTTGATCTAAGATTTCCAAGTTATTCACATAATGAAAACCTATACTTTGTTTCGGTCGAGTTCCCCATTCAAATGCATGTAACAGTGAGAAACGCACTGTCTTGGCGAAAGAAAGCGTTTTTGTACAACTTCATAGAAATAGCTGTAACTTTTGATAGAAGACTCGGATACACATGTTTATGGCTTTATCTTATAGAACTCAAGGTTCCCGTGCTGGGAAAACAGGTTTTGCAGCTGTTTGAGCTAAGATTTCCAAGTTATTCACATAATGAAAACCTATACTTTGTTTCGGTCGAGATCCCCATTCAAATGCATGTAACAGTGAGAAACGCACTGTCTTGGCGAAAGAAAGCGTTTTTGTACAACTTCATAGAAATAGCTGTAACTTTTGATAGAAGACTCGGATACACATGTTTATGGCTTTATCTTATAGAACTCCAGGTTCCCGTGCTGGGAAAACAGGTTTTGCAGCTGTTTGATCTAAGATTTCCAAGTTATTCACATAATGAAAACCTATACTTTGTTTCGGTCGAGTTCCCCATTCAAATGCATGTAACAGTGAGAAACGCACTGTCTTGGCGAAAGAAAGCGTTTTTGTACAACTTCATAGAAATAGCTGTAACTTTTGATAGAAGACTCGGATACACATGTTTATGGCTTTATCTTATAGAACTCAAGGTTCCCGTGCTGGGAAAACAGGTTTTGCAGCTGTTTGATCTAAGATTTCCAAGTTATTCACATAATGAAAACCTATACTTTGTTTCGGTGGAGTTCCCCATTCAAATGCATGTAACAGTGAGAAACGCACTGTCTTGGCGAAAGAAAGCGTTTTTGTACAACTTCATAGAAATAGCTGTAACTTTTGATAGAAGTCTCGGATACACATGTTTATGGCTTTATCTTATAGAACTCAAGGTTCCCGTGCTGGGCAAACAGGTTTTGCAGCTGTTTGAGCTAAGATTTCCAAGTTATTCACATAATGAAAACCTATACTTTGTTTCGGTGGAGTTCCCCATTCAAATGCATGTAACAGTGAGAAACGCACTGTCTTGGCGAAAGAAAGCGTTTTTGTACAACTTCATAGAAATAGCTGTAACTTTTGATAGAAGACTCGGATACACATGTTTATGGCTTTATCTTATAGAACTCAAGGTTCCCGTGCTGGGAAAACAGGTTTTGCAGCTGTTTGAGCTAAGATTTCCAAGTTATTCACATAATGAAAACCTATACTTTGTTTCGGTCGAGTTCCCCATTCAAATGCATGTAACAGTGAGAAACGCACTGTCTTGGCGAAAGAAAGAGTTTTTGTACAACTTCATAGAAATAGCTGTAACTTTTGATAGAAGACTCGGATACACATGTTTATGGCTTTATCTTATAGAACTCAAGGTTCCCGTGCTGGGAAAACAGGTGTTTGAGCTAAGATTTCCAAGTTATTCACATAATGAAAACCTATACTTTGTTTCGGTCGAGTTCCCCATTCAAATGCATGTAACAGTGAGAAACGCACTGTCTTGGCGAAAGAAAGCGTTTTTGTACAACTTCATAGAAATAGCTGTAACTTTTGATAGAAGACTCGGATACACATGTTTATGGCTTTATCTTATAGAACTCAAGGTTCCCGTGCTGGGAAAACAGGTTTTGCAGCTGTTTGAGCTAAGATTTCCAAGTTATTCACATAATGAAAACCTATACTTTGTTTCGGTGGAGTTCCCCATTCAAATGCATGTAACAGTGAGAAACGCACTGTCTTGGCGAAAGAAAGCGTTTTTGTACAACTTCATAGAAATAGCTGTAACTTTTGATAGAAGACTCGGATACACATGTTTATGGCTTTATCTTATAGAACTCAAGGTTCCCGTGCTGGGAAAACAGGTTTTGCAGCTGTTTGAGCTAAGATTTCCAAGTTATTCACATAATGAAAACCTATACTTTGTTTCGGTGGAGTTCCCCATTCAAATGCATGTAACAGTGAGAAACGCACTGTCTTGGCGAAAGAAAGCGTTTTTGTACAACTTCATAGAAATAGCTGTAACTTTTGATAGAAGACTCGGATACACATGTTTATGGCTTTATCTTATAGAACTCAAGGTTCCCGTGCTGGGAAAACAGGTTTTGCAGCTGTTTGAGCTAAGATTTCCAAGTTATTCACATAATGAAAACCTATACTTTGTTTCGGTGGAGTTCCCCATTCAAATGCATGTAACAGTGAGAAACGCACTGTCTTGGCGAAAGAAAGCGTTTTTGTACAACTTCATAGAAATAGCTGTAACTTTTGATAGAAGACTCGGATACACATGTTTATGGCTTTATCTTATAGAACTCAAGGTTCCCGTGCTGGGAAAACAGGTTTTGCAGTTGTTTGAGCTAAGATTTCCAAGTTATTCACATAATGAAAACCTATACTTTGTTTCGGTCGAGTTCCCCATTCAAATGCATGTAACAGTGAGAAACGCACTGTCTTGGCGAAAGAAAGCGTTTTTGTACAACTTCATAGAAATAGCTGTAACTTTTGATAGAAGACTCGGATACACATGTTTATGGCTTTATCTTATAGAACTCAAGGTTCCCGTGCTGGGAAAACAGGTTTTGCAGCTGTTTGATCTAAGATTTCCAAGTTATTCACATAATGAAAACCTATACTTTGTTTCGGTCGAGTTCCCCATTCAAATGCATGTAACAGTGAGAAACGCACTGTCTTGGCGAAAGAAAGCGTTTTTGTACAACTTCATAGAAATAGCTGTAACTTTTGATAGAAGACTCGGATACACATGTTTATGGCTTTATCTTATAGAACTCAAGGTTCCCGTGCTGGGAAAACAGGTTTTGCAGCTGTTTGAGCTAAGATTTCCAAGTTATTCACATAATGAAAACCTATACTTTGTTTCGGTCGAGATCCCCATTCAAATGCATGTAACAGTGAGAAACGCACTGTCTTGGCGAAAGAAAGCGTTTTTGTACAACTTCATAGAAATAGCTGTAACTTTTGATAGAAGACTCGGATACACATGTTTATGGCTTTATCTTATAGAACTCAAGGTTCCCGTGCTGGGAAAACAGGTTTTGCAGCTGTTTGATCTAAGATTTCCAAGTTATTCACATAATGAAAACCTATACTTTGTTTCGGTCGAGTTCCCCATTCAAATGCATGTAACAGTGAGAAACGCACTGTCTTGGCGAAAGAAAGCGTTTTTGTACAACTTCATAGAAATAGCTGTAACTTTTGATAGAAGACTCGGATACACATGTTTATGGCTTTATCTTATAGAACTCAAGGTTCCCGTGCTGGGAAAACAGGTTTTGCAGCTGTTTGATCTAAGATTTCCAAGTTATTCACATAATGAAAACCTATACTTTGTTTCGGTGGAGTTCCCCATTCAAATGCATGTAACAGTGAGAAACGCACTGTCTTGGCGAAAGAAAGCGTTTTTGTACAACTTCATAGAAATAGCTGTAACTTTTGATAGAAGTCTCGGATACACATGTTTATGGCTTTATCTTATAGAACTCAAGGTTCCCGTGCTGGGCAAACAGGTTTTGCAGCTGTTTGAGCTAAGATTTCCAAGTTATTCACATAATGAAAACCTATACTTTGTTTCGGTGGAGTTCCCCATTCAAATGCATGTAACAGTGAGAAACGCACTGTCTTGGCGAAAGAAAGCGTTTTTGTACAACTTCATAGAAATAGCTGTAACTTTTGATAGAAGACTCGGATACACATGTTTATGGCTTTATCTTATAGAACTCAAGGTTCCCGTGCTGGGAAAACAGGTTTTGCAGCTGTTTGAGCTAAGATTTCCAAGTTATTCACATAATGAAAACCTATACTTTGTTTCGGTCGAGTTCCCCATTCAAATGCATGTAACAGTGAGAAACGCACTGTCTTGGCGAAAGAAAGCGTTTTTGTACAACTTCATAGAAATAGCTGTAACTTTTGATAGAAACATTCATAGAAATAGCGTAAGGACTCGGATACACATGTTTATGGCTTTATCATATAGAACTCAAGGTTCCCGTGCTGGAAACAGGTTTTGCAGCTGTTGAAGCTAAGATTTCCAAGTTATTCACATAATGAAAACCTTAAACTTGTTTCGCGAGTTCCCTAGTGAGAAACGCACTGTCTTGAGAAAGAAAGAGTTTTTGTACAACTTCATAGAAATAGCTGTAACTTTTGATAGAAGACTCGGATACACATGTTTATGGCTTTATCTTATAGAACTCAAGGTTCCCGTGCTGGGAAAACAGGTTTTGCAGCTGTTTGATCTAAGATTTCCAAGTTATTCACATAATGAAAACCTATACTTTGTTTCGGTCGAGTTCCCCATTCAAATGCATGTAACAGTGAGAAACGCACTGTCTTGGCGAAAGAAAGCGTTTTTGTACAACTTCATAGAAATAGCTGTAACTTTTGATAGAAGACTCGGATACACATGTTTATGGCTTTATCTTATAGAACTCAAGGTTCCCGTGCTGGGAAAACAGGTTTTGCAGCTGTTTGATCTAAGATTTCCAAGTTATTCACATAATGAAAACCTATACTTTGTTTCGGTCGAGTTCCCCATTCAAATGCATGTAACAGTGAGAAACGCACTGTCTTGGCGAAAGAAAGCGTTTTTGTACAACTTCATAGAAATAGCTGTAACTTTTGATAGAAGACTCGGATACACATGTTTATGGCTTTATCTTATAGAACTCAAGGTTCTCGTGCTGGGAAAACAGGTTTTGCAGCTGTTTGATCTAAGATTTCCAAGTTATTCACATAATGAAAACCTATACTTTGTTTCGGTGGAGTTCCCCATTCAAATGCATGTAACAGTGAGAAACGCACTGTCTTGGCGAAAGAAAGCGTTTTTGTACAACTTCATAGAAATAGCTGTAACTTTTGATAGAAGACTCGGATACACATGTTTATGGCTTTATCTTATAGAACTCAAGGTTCCCGTGCTGGGAAAACAGGTTTTGCAGCTGTTTGATCTAAGATTTCCAAGTTATTCACATAATGAAAACCTATACTTTGTTTCGGTCGAGTTCCCCATTCAAATGCATGTAACAGTGAGAAACGCACTGTCTTGGCGAAAGAAAGCGTTTTTGTACAACTTCATAGAAATAGCTGTAACTTTTGATAGAAGACTCGGATACACATGTTTATGGCTTTATCTTATAGAACTCAAGGTTCCCGTGCTGGGAAAACAGGTTTTGCAGTTGTTTGAGCTAAGATTTCCAAGTTATTCACATAATGAAAACCTATACTTTGTTTCGGTCGAGTTCCCCATTCAAATGCATGTAACAGTGAGAAACGCACTGTCTTGGCGAAAGAAAGCGTTTTTGTACAACTTCATAGAAATAGCTGTAACTTTTGATAGAAGACTCGGATACACATGTTTATGGCTTTATCTTATAGAACTCAAGGTTCCCGTGCTGGGAAAACAGGTTTTGCAGCTGTTTGATCTAAGATTTCCAAGTTATTCACATAATGAAAACCTATACTTTGTTTCGGTCGAGTTCCCCATTCAAATGCATGTAACAGTGAGAAACGCACTGTCTTGGCGAAAGAAAGCGTTTTTGTACAACTTCATAGAAATAGCTGTAACTTTTGATAGAAGACTCGGATACACATGTTTATGGCTTTATCTTATAGAACTCAAGGTTCCCGTGCTGGGAAAACAGGTTTTGCAGCTGTTTGAGCTAAGATTTCCAAGTTATTCACATAATGAAAACCTATACTTTGTTTCGGTCGAGATCCCCATTCAAATGCATGTAACAGTGAGAAACGCACTGTCTTGGCGAAAGAAAGCGTTTTTGTACAACTTCATAGAAATAGCTGTAACTTTTGATAGAAGACTCGGATACACATGTTTATGGCTTTATCTTATAGAACTCAAGGTTCCCGTGCTGGGAAAACAGGTTTTGCAGCTGTTTGAGCTAAGATTTCCAAGTTATTCACATAATGAAAACCTATACTTTGTTTCGGTCGAGTTCCCCATTCAAATGCATGTAACAGTGAGAAACGCACTGTCTTGGCGAAAGAAAGCGTTTTTGTACAACTTCATAGAAATAGCTGTAACTTTTGATAGAAGACTCGGATACACATGTTTATGGCTTTATCTTATAGAACTCAAGGTTCCCGTGCTGGGAAAACAGGTTTTGCAGCTGTTTGATCTAAGATTTCCAAGTTATTCACATAATGAAAACCTATACTTTGTTTCGGTGGAGTTCCCCATTCAAATGCATGTAACAGTGAGAAACGCACTGTCTTGGCGAAAGAAAGCGTTTTTGTACAACTTCATAGAAATAGCTGTAACTTTTGATAGAAGACTCGGATACACATGTTTATGGCTTTATCTTATAGAACTCAAGGTTCCCGTGCTGGGCAAACAGGTTTTGCAGCTGTTTGAGCTAAGATTTCCAAGTTATTCACATAATGAAAACCTATACTTTGTTTCGGTGGAGTTCCCCATTCAAATGCATGTAACAGTGAGAAACGCACTGTCTTGGCGAAAGAAAGCGTTTTTGTACAACTTCATAGAAATAGCTGTAACTTTTGATAGAAGACTCGGATACACATGTTTATGGCTTTATCTTATAGAACTCAAGGTTCCCGTGCTGGGAAAACAGGTTTTGCAGCTGTTTGAGCTAAGATTTCCAAGTTATTCACATAATGAAAACCTATACTTTGTTTCGGTCGAGATCCCCATTCAAATGCATGTAACAGTGAGAAACGCACTGTCTTGGCGAAAGAAAGCGTTTTTGTACAACTTCATAGAAATAGCTGTAACTTTTGATAGAAGACTCGGATACACATGTTTATGGCTTTATCTTATAGAACTCAAGGTTCCCGTGCTGGGAAAACAGGTTTTGCAGCTGTTTGATCTAAGATTTCCAAGTTATTCACATAATGAAAACCTATACTTTGTTTCGGTCGAGTTCCCCATTCAAATGCATGTAACAGTGAGAAACGCACTGTCTTGGCGAAAGAAAGCGTTTTTGTACAACTTCATAGAAATAGCTGTAACTTTTGATAGAAGACTCGGATACACATGTTTATGGCTTTATCTTATAGAACTCAAGGTTCCCGTGCTGGGAAAACAGGTTTTGCAGCTGTTTGAGCTAAGATTTCCAAGTTATTCACATAATGAAAACCTATACTTTGTTTCGGTCGAGATCCCCATTCAAATGCATGTAACAGTGAGAAACGCACTGTCTTGGCGAAAGAAAGCGTTTTTGTACAACTTCATAGAAATAGCTGTAACTTTTGATAGAAGACTCGGATACACATGTTTATGGCTTTATCTTATAGAACTCAAGGTTCCCGTGCTGGGAAAACAGGTTTTGCAGCTGTTTGATCTAAGATTTCCAAGTTATTCACATAATGAAAACCTATACTTTGTTTCGGTCGAGTTCCCCATTCAAATGCATGTAACAGTGAGAAACGCACTGTCTTGGCGAAAGAAAGCGTTTTTGTACAACTTCATAGAAATAGCTGTAACTTTTGATAGAAGACTCGGATACACATGTTTATGGCTTTATCTTATAGAACTCAAGGTTCCCGTGCTGGGAAAACAGGTTTTGCAGCTGTTTGATCTAAGATTTCCAAGTTATTCACATAATGAAAACCTATACTTTGTTTCGGTCGAGTTCCCCATTCAAATGCATGTAACAGTGAGAAACGCACTGTCTTGGCGAAAGAAAGCGTTTTTGTACAACTTCATAGAAATAGCTGTAACTTTTGATAGAAGACTCGGATACACATGTTTATGGCTTTATCTTATAGAACTCAAGGTTCCCGTGCTGGGAAAACAGGTTTTGCAGCTGTTTGAGCTAAGATTTCCAAGTTATTCACATAATGAAAACCTATACTTTGTTTCGGTGGAGTTCCCCATTCAAATGCATGTAACAGTGAGAAACGCACTGTCTTGGTGAAAGAAAGCGTTTTTGTACAACTTCATAGAAATAGCTGTAACTTTTGATAGAAGACTCGGATACACATGTTTATGGCTTTATCTTATAGAACTCAAGGTTCTCGTGCTGGGAAAACAGGTTTTGCAGCTGTTTGATCTAAGATTTCCAAGTTATTCACATAATGAAAACCTATACTTTGTTTCGGTCGAGTTCCCCATTCAAATGCATGTAACAGTGAGAAACGCACTGTCTTGGCGAAAGAAAGCGTTTTTGTACAACTTCATAGAAATAGCTGTAACTTTTGATAGAAGACTCGGATACACATGTTTATGGCTTTATCTTATAGAACTCAAGGTTCCCGTGCTGGGAAAACAGGTTTTGCAGCTGTTTGAGCTAAGATTTCCAAGTTATTCACATAATGAAAACCTATACTTTGTTTCGGTCGAGATCCCCATTCAAATGCATGTAACAGTGAGAAACGCACTGTCTTGGCGAAAGAAAGCGTTTTTGTACAACTTCATAGAAATAGCTGTAACTTTTGATAGAAGACTCGGATACACATGTTTATGGCTTTATCTTATAGAACTCAAGGTTCCCGTGCTGGGAAAACAGGTTTTGCAGCTGTTTGATCTAAGATTTCCAAGTTATTCACATAATGAAAACCTATACTTTGTTTCGGTCGAGTTCCCCATTCAAATGCATGTAACAGTGAGAAACGCACTGTCTTGGCGAAAGAAAGCGTTTTTGTACAACTTCATAGAAATAGCTGTAACTTTTGATAGAAGACTCGGATACACATGTTTATGGCTTTATCTTATAGAACTCAAGGTTCCCGTGCTGGGAAAACAGGTTTTGCAGCTGTTTGATCTAAGATTTCCAAGTTATTCACATAATGAAAACCTATACTTTGTTTCGGTCGAGTTCCCCATTCAAATGCATGTAACAGTGAGAAACGCACTGTCTTGGCGAAAGAAAGCGTTTTTGTACAACTTCATAGAAATAGCTGTAACTTTTGATAGAAGACTCGGATACACATGTTTATGGCTTTATCTTATAGAACTCAAGGTTCCCGTGCTGGGAAAACAGGTTTTGCAGCTGTTTGATCTAAGATTTCCAAGTTATTCACATGATGAAAACCTATACTTTGTTTCGGTCGAGTTCCCCATTCAAATGCATGTAACAGTGAGAAACGCACTGTCTTGGCGAAAGAAAGCGTTTTTGTACAACTTCATAGAAATAGCTGTAACTTTTGATAGAAGACTCGGATACACATGTTTATGGCTTTATCTTATAGAACTCAAGGTTCCTGTGCTGGGAAAACAGGTTTTGCAGCTGTTTGAGCTAAGATTTCCAAGTTATTCACATAATGAAAACCTATACTTTGTTTCGGTCGAGTTCCCCATTCAAATGCATGTAACAGTGAGAAACGCACTGTCTTGGCGAAAGAAAGCGTTTTTGTACAACTTCATAGAAATAGCTGTAACTTTTGATAGAAGACTCGGATACACATGTTTATGGCTTTATCTTATAGAACTCAAGGTTCCCGTGCTGGGAAAACAGGTTTTGCAGCTGTTTGAGCTAAGATTTCCAAGTTATTCACATAATGAAAACCTATACTTTGTTTCGGTGGAGTTCCCCATTCAAATGCATGTAACAGTGAGAAACGCACTGTCTTGGCGAAAGAAAGCGTTTTTGTACAACTTCATAGAAATAGCTGTAACTTTTGATAGAAGACTCGGATACACATGTTTATGGCTTTATCTTATAGAACTCAAGGTTCCCGTGCTGGGAAAACAGGTTTTGCAGCTGTTTGATCTAAGATTTCCAAGTTATTCACATAATGTAAACCTATACTTTGTTTCGGTCGAGTTCCCCATTCAAATGCATGTAACAGTGAGAAACGCACTGTCTTGGCGAAAGAAAGCGTTTTTGTACAACTTCATAGAAATAGCTGTAACTTTTGATAGAAGACTCGGATACACATGTTTATGGCTTTATCTTATAGAACTCAAGGTTCCCGTGCTGGGAAAACAGGTTTTGCAGCTGTTTGATCTAAGATTTCCAAGTTATTCACATAATGAAAACCTATACTTTGTTTCGGTGGAGTTCCCCATTCAAATGCATGTAACAGTGAGAAACGCACTGTCTTGGCGAAAGAAAGCGTTTTTGTACAACTTCATAGAAATAGCTGTAACTTTTGATAGAAGACTCGGATACACATGTTTATGGCTTTATCTTATAGAACTCAAGGTTCCCGTGCTGGGAAAACAGGTTTTGCAGCTGTTTGAGCTAAGATTTCCAAGTTATTCACATAATGAAAACCTATACTTTGTTTCGGTCGAGTTCCCCATTCAAATGCATGTAACAGTGAGAAACGCACTGTCTTGGCGAAAGAAAGCGTTTTTGTACAACTTCATAGAAATAGCTGTAACTTTTGATAGAAGACTCGGATACACATGTTTATGGCTTTATCTTATAGAACTCAAGGTTCCCGTGCTGGGAAAACAGGTTTTGCAGCTGTTTGAGCTAAGATTTCCAAGTTATTCACATAATGAAAACCTATACTTTGTTTCGGTCGAGTTCCCCATTCAAATGCATGTAACAGTGAGAAACGCACTGTCTTGGCGAAAGAAAGCGTTTTTGTACAACTTCATAGAAATAGCTGTAACTTTTGATAGAAGACTCGGATACACATGTTTATGGCTTTATCTTATAGAACTCAAGGTTCCCGTGCTGGGAAAACAGGTTTTGCAGCTGTTTGAGCTAAGATTTCCAAGTTATTCACATAATGAAAACCTATACTTTGTTTCGGTCGAGTTCCCCATTCAAATGCATGTAACAGTGAGAAACGCACTGTCTTGGCGAAAGAAAGCGTTTTTGTACAACTTCATAGAAATAGCTGTAACTTTTGATAGAAGACTCGGATACACATGTTTATGGCTTTATCTTATAGAACCCAAGGTTCCCGTGCTGGGCAAACAGGTTTTGCAGCTGTTTGAGCTAAGATTTCCAAGTTATTCACATAATGAAAACCTATACTTTGTTTCGGTCGAGTTCCCCATTCAAATGCATGTAACAGTGAGAAACGCACTGTCTTGGCGAAAGAAAGCGTTTTTGTACAACTTCATAGAAATAGCTGTAACTTTTGATAGAAGACTCGGATACACATGTTTATGGCTTTATCTTATAGAACTCAAGGTTCCCGTGCTGGGAAAACAGGTTTTGCAGCTGTTTGAGCTAAGATTTCCAAGTTATTCACATAATGAAAACCTATACTTTGTTTCGGTCGAGATCCCCATTCAAATGCATGTAACAGTGAGAAACGCACTGTCTTGGCGAAAGAAAGCGTTTTTGTACAACTTCATAGAAATAGCTGTAACTTTTGATAGAAGACTCGGATACACATGTTTATGGCTTTATCTTATAGAACTCAAGGTTCCCGTGCTGGGAAAACAGGTTTTGCAGCTGTTTGAGCTAAGATTTCCAAGTTATTCACATAATGAAAACCTATACTTTGTTTCGGTGGAGTTCCCCATTCAAATGCATGTAACAGTGAGAAACGCACTGTCTTGGCGAAAGAAAGCGTTTTTGTACAACTTCATAGAAATAGCTGTAACTTTTGATAGAAGACTCGGATACACATGTTTATGGCTTTATCTTATAGAACTCAAGGTTCCCGTGCTGGGAAAACAGGTTTTGCAGCTGTTTGAGCTAAGATTTCCAAGTTATTCACATAATGAAAACCTATACTTTGTTTCGGTCGAGTTCCCCATTCAAATGCATGTAACAGTGAGAAACGCACTGTCTTGGCGAAAGAAAGCGTTTTTGTACAACTTCATAGAAATAGCTGTAACTTTTGATAGAAGACTCGGATACACATGTTTATGGCTTTATCTTATAGAACTCAAGGTTCCCGTGCTGGGAAAACAGGTTTTGCAGCTGTTTGAGCTAAGATTTCCAAGTTATTCACATAATGAAAACCTATACTTTGTTTCGGTCGAGTTCCCCATTCAAATGCATGTAACAGTGAGAAACGCACTGTCTTGGCGAAAGAAAGCGTTTTTGTACAACTTCATAGAAATAGCTGTAACTTTTGATAGAAGACTCGGATACACATGTTTATGGCTTTATCTTATAGAACTCAAGGTTCCCGTGCTGGGAAAACAGGTTTTGCAGCTGTTTGAGCTAAGATTTCCAAGTTATTCACATAATGAAAACCTATACTTTGTTTCGGTCGAGATCCCCATTCAAATGCATGTAACAGTGAGAAACGCACTGTCTTGGCGAAAGAAAGCGTTTTTGTACAACTTCATAGAAATAGCTGTAACTTTTGATAGAAGACTCGGATACACATGTTTATGGCTTTATCTTATAGAACTCAAGGTTCCCGTGCTGGGAAAACAGGTTTTGCAGCTGTTTGATCTAAGATTTCCAAGTTATTCACATAATGAAAACCTATACTTTGTTTCGGTCGAGTTCCCCATTCAAATGCATGTAACAGTGAGAAACGCACTGTCTTGGCGAAAGAAAGCGTTTTTGTACAACTTCATAGAAATAGCTGTAACTTTTGATAGAAGACTCGGATACACATGTTTATGGCTTTATCTTATAGAACTCAAGGTTCCCGTGCTGGGAAAACAGGTTTTGCAGCTGTTTGATCTAAGATTTCCAAGTTATTCACATAATGAAAACCTATACTTTGTTTCGGTCGAGTTCCCCATTCAAATGCATGTAACAGTGAGAAACGCACTGTCTTGGCGAAAGAAAGCGTTTTTGTACAACTTCATAGAAATAGCTGTAACTTTTGATAGAAGACTCGGATACACATGTTTATGGCTTTATCTTATAGAACTCAAGGTTCCCGTGCTGGGAAAACAGGTTTTGCAGCTGTTTGAGCTAAGATTTCCAAGTTATTCACATAATGAAAACCTATACTTTGTTTCGGTGGAGTTCCCCATTCAAATGCATGTAACAGTGAGAAACGCACTGTCTTGGTGAAAGAAAGCGTTTTTGTACAACTTCATAGAAATAGCTGTAACTTTTGATAGAAGACTCGGATACACATGTTTATGGCTTTATCTTATAGAACTCAAGGTTCTCGTGCTGGGAAAACAGGTTTTGCAGCTGTTTGATCTAAGATTTCCAAGTTATTCACATAATGAAAACCTATACTTTGTTTCGGTCGAGTTCCCCATTCAAATGCATGTAACAGTGAGAAACGCACTGTCTTGGCGAAAGAAAGCGTTTTTGTACAACTTCATAGAAATAGCTGTAACTTTTGATAGAAGACTCGGATACACATGTTTATGGCTTTATCTTATAGAACTCAAGGTTCCCGTGCTGGGAAAACAGGTTTTGCAGCTGTTTGAGCTAAGATTTCCAAGTTATTCACATAATGAAAACCTATACTTTGTTTCGGTCGAGATCCCCATTCAAATGCATGTAACAGTGAGAAACGCACTGTCTTGGCGAAAGAAAGCGTTTTTGTACAACTTCATAGAAATAGCTGTAACTTTTGATAGAAGACTCGGATACACATGTTTATGGCTTTATCTTATAGAACTCAAGGTTCCCGTGCTGGGAAAACAGGTTTTGCAGCTGTTTGATCTAAGATTTCCAAGTTATTCACATAATGAAAACCTATACTTTGTTTCGGTCGAGTTCCCCATTCAAATGCATGTAACAGTGAGAAACGCACTGTCTTGGCGAAAGAAAGCGTTTTTGTACAACTTCATAGAAATAGCTGTAACTTTTGATAGAAGACTCGGATACACATGTTTATGGCTTTATCTTATAGAACTCAAGGTTCCCGTGCTGGGAAAACAGGTTTTGCAGCTGTTTGATCTAAGATTTCCAAGTTATTCACATAATGAAAACCTATACTTTGTTTCGGTCGAGTTCCCCATTCAAATGCATGTAACAGTGAGAAACGCACTGTCTTGGCGAAAGAAAGCGTTTTTGTACAACTTCATAGAAATAGCTGTAACTTTTGATAGAAGACTCGGATACACATGTTTATGGCTTTATCTTATAGAACTCAAGGTTCCCGTGCTGGGAAAACAGGTTTTGCAGCTGTTTGATCTAAGATTTCCAAGTTATTCACATGATGAAAACCTATACTTTGTTTCGGTCGAGTTCCCCATTCAAATGCATGTAACAGTGAGAAACGCACTGTCTTGGCGAAAGAAAGCGTTTTTGTACAACTTCATAGAAATAGCTGTAACTTTTGATAGAAGACTCGGATACACATGTTTATGGCTTTATCTTATAGAACTCAAGGTTCCTGTGCTGGGAAAACAGGTTTTGCAGCTGTTTGAGCTAAGATTTCCAAGTTATTCACATAATGAAAACCTATACTTTGTTTCGGTCGAGTTCCCCATTCAAATGCATGTAACAGTGAGAAACGCACTGTCTTGGCGAAAGAAAGCGTTTTTGTACAACTTCATAGAAATAGCTGTAACTTTTGATAGAAGACTCGGATACACATGTTTATGGCTTTATCTTATAGAACTCAAGGTTCCCGTGCTGGGAAAACAGGTTTTGCAGCTGTTTGAGCTAAGATTTCCAAGTTATTCACATAATGAAAACCTATACTTTGTTTCGGTGGAGTTCCCCATTCAAATGCATGTAACAGTGAGAAACGCACTGTCTTGGCGAAAGAAAGCGTTTTTGTACAACTTCATAGAAATAGCTGTAACTTTTGATAGAAGACTCGGATACACATGTTTATGGCTTTATCTTATAGAACTCAAGGTTCCCGTGCTGGGAAAACAGGTTTTGCAGCTGTTTGATCTAAGATTTCCAAGTTATTCACATAATGTAAACCTATACTTTGTTTCGGTCGAGTTCCCCATTCAAATGCATGTAACAGTGAGAAACGCACTGTCTTGGCGAAAGAAAGCGTTTTTGTACAACTTCATAGAAATAGCTGTAACTTTTGATAGAAGACTCGGATACACATGTTTATGGCTTTATCTTATAGAACTCAAGGTTCCCGTGCTGGGAAAACAGGTTTTGCAGCTGTTTGATCTAAGATTTCCAAGTTATTCACATAATGAAAACCTATACTTTGTTTCGGTGGAGTTCCCCATTCAAATGCATGTAACAGTGAGAAACGCACTGTCTTGGCGAAAGAAAGCGTTTTTGTACAACTTCATAGAAATAGCTGTAACTTTTGATAGAAGACTCGGATACACATGTTTATGGCTTTATCTTATAGAACTCAAGGTTCTCGTGCTGGGAAAACAGGTTTTGCAGCTGTTTGATCTAAGATTTCCAAGTTATTCACATAATGAAAACCTATACTTTGTTTCGGTCGAGTTCCCCATTCAAATGCATGTAACAGTGAGAAACGCACTGTCTTGGCGAAAGAAAGCGTTTTTGTACAACTTCATAGAAATAGCTGTAACTTTTGATAGAAGACTCGGATACACATGTTTATGGCTTTATCTTATAGAACTCAAGGTTCCCGTGCTGGGAAAACAGGTTTTGCAGCTGTTTGATCTAAGATTTCCAAGTTATTCACATAATGAAAACCTATACTTTGTTTCGGTCGAGTTCCCCATTCAAATGCATGTAACAGTGAGAAACGCACTGTCTTGGCGAAAGAAAGCGTTTTTGTACAACTTCATAGAAATAGCTGTAACTTTTGATAGAAGACTCGGATACACATGTTTATGGCTTTATCTTATAGAACTCAAGGTTCCCGTGCTGGGAAAACAGGTTTTGCAGCTGTTTGAGCTAAGATTTCCAAGTTATTCACATAATGAAAACCTATACTTTGTTTCGGTCGAGATCCCCATTCAAATGCATGTAACAGTGAGAAACGCACTGTCTTGGCGAAAGAAAGCGTTTTTGTACAACTTCATAGAAATAGCTGTAACTTTTGATAGAAGACTCGGATACACATGTTTATGGCTTTATCTTATAGAACTCAAGGTTCCCGTGCTGGGAAAACAGGTTTTGCAGCTGTTTGATCTAAGATTTCCAAGTTATTCACATAATGAAAACCTATACTTTGTTTCGGTCGAGTTCCCCATTCAAATGCATGTAACAGTGAGAAACGCACTGTCTTGGCGAAAGAAAGCGTTTTTGTACAACTTCATAGAAATAGCTGTAACTTTTGATAGAAGACTCGGATACACATGTTTATGGCTTTATCTTATAGAACTCAAGGTTCCCGTGCTGGGAAAACAGGTTTTGCAGCTGTTTGATCTAAGATTTCCAAGTTATTCACATAATGAAAACCTATACTTTGTTTCGGTCGAGTTCCCCATTCAAATGCATGTAACAGTGAGAAACGCACTGTCTTGGCGAAAGAAAGCGTTTTTGTACAACTTCATAGAAATAGCTGTAACTTTTGATAGAAGACTCGGATACACATGTTTATGGCTTTATCTTATAGAACTCAAGGTTCCCGTGCTGGGAAAACAGGTTTTGCAGCTGTTTGATCTAAGATTTCCAAGTTATTCACATAATGAAAACCTATACTTTGTTTCGGTCGAGTTCCCCATTCAAATGCATGTAACAGTGAGAAACGCACTGTCTTGGCGAAAGAAAGCGTTTTTGTACAACTTCATAGAAATAGCTGTAACTTTTGATAGAAGACTCGGATACACATGTTTATGGCTTTATCTTATAGAACTCAAGGTTCCCGTGCTGGGAAAACAGGTTTTGCAGCTGTTTGAGCTAAGATTTCCAAGTTATTCACATAATGAAAACCTATACTTTGTTTCGGTGGAGTTCCCCATTCAAATGCATGTAACAGTGAGAAACGCACTGTCTTGGTGAAAGAAAGCGTTTTTGTACAACTTCATAGAAATAGCTGTAACTTTTGATAGAAGACTCGGATACACATGTTTATGGCTTTATCTTATAGAACTCAAGGTTCTCGTGCTGGGAAAACAGGTTTTGCAGCTGTTTGATCTAAGATTTCCAAGTTATTCACATAATGAAAACCTATACTTTGTTTCGGTCGAGTTCCCCATTCAAATGCATGTAACAGTGAGAAACGCACTGTCTTGGCGAAAGAAAGCGTTTTTGTACAACTTCATAGAAATAGCTGTAACTTTTGATAGAAGACTCGGATACACATGTTTATGGCTTTATCTTATAGAACTCAAGGTTCCCGTGCTGGGAAAACAGGTTTTGCAGCTGTTTGAGCTAAGATTTCCAAGTTATTCACATAATGAAAACCTATACTTTGTTTCGGTCGAGATCCCCATTCAAATGCATGTAACAGTGAGAAACGCACTGTCTTGGCGAAAGAAAGCGTTTTTGTACAACTTCATAGAAATAGCTGTAACTTTTGATAGAAGACTCGGATACACATGTTTATGGCTTTATCTTATAGAACTCAAGGTTCCCGTGCTGGGAAAACAGGTTTTGCAGCTGTTTGATCTAAGATTTCCAAGTTATTCACATAATGAAAACCTATACTTTGTTTCGGTCGAGTTCCCCATTCAAATGCATGTAACAGTGAGAAACGCACTGTCTTGGCGAAAGAAAGCGTTTTTGTACAACTTCATAGAAATAGCTGTAACTTTTGATAGAAGACTCGGATACACATGTTTATGGCTTTATCTTATAGAACTCAAGGTTCCCGTGCTGGGAAAACAGGTTTTGCAGCTGTTTGATCTAAGATTTCCAAGTTATTCACATAATGAAAACCTATACTTTGTTTCGGTGGAGTTCCCCATTCAAATGCATGTAACAGTGAGAAACGCACTGTCTTGGCGAAAGAAAGCGTTTTTGTACAACTTCATAGAAATAGCTGTAACTTTTGATAGAAGACTCGGATACACATGTTTATGGCTTTATCTTATAGAACTCAAGGTTCCCGTGCTGGGAAAACAGGTTTTGCAGCTGTTTGAGCTAAGATTTCCAAGTTATTCACATAATGAAAACCTATACTTTGTTTCGGTGGAGTTCCCCATTCAAATGCATGTAACAGTGAGAAACGCACTGTCTTGGTGAAAGAAAGCGTTTTTGTACAACTTCATAGAAATAGCTGTAACTTTTGATAGAAGACTCGGATACACATGTTTATGGCTTTATCTTATAGAACTCAAGGTTCTCGTGCTGGGAAAACAGGTTTTGCAGCTGTTTGATCTAAGATTTCCAAGTTATTCACATAATGAAAACCTATACTTTGTTTCGGTCGAGTTCCCCATTCAAATGCATGTAACAGTGAGAAACGCACTGTCTTGGCGAAAGAAAGCGTTTTTGTACAACTTCATAGAAATAGCTGTAACTTTTGATAGAAGACTCGGATACACATGTTTATGGCTTTATCTTATAGAACTCAAGGTTCCCGTGCTGGGAAAACAGGTTTTGCAGCTGTTTGAGCTAAGATTTCCAAGTTATTCACATAATGAAAACCTATACTTTGTTTCGGTCGAGATCCCCATTCAAATGCATGTAACAGTGAGAAACGCACTGTCTTGGCGAAAGAAAGCGTTTTTGTACAACTTCATAGAAATAGCTGTAACTTTTGATAGAAGACTCGGATACACATGTTTATGGCTTTATCTTATAGAACTCAAGGTTCCCGTGCTGGGAAAACAGGTTTTGCAGCTGTTTGATCTAAGATTTCCAAGTTATTCACATAATGAAAACCTATACTTTGTTTCGGTCGAGTTCCCCATTCAAATGCATGTAACAGTGAGAAACGCACTGTCTTGGCGAAAGAAAGCGTTTTTGTACAACTTCATAGAAATAGCTGTAACTTTTGATAGAAGACTCGGATACACATGTTTATGGCTTTATCTTATAGAACTCAAGGTTCCCGTGCTGGGAAAACAGGTTTTGCAGCTGTTTGATCTAAGATTTCCAAGTTATTCACATGATGAAAACCTATACTTTGTTTCGGTCGAGTTCCCCATTCAAATGCATGTAACAGTGAGAAACGCACTGTCTTGGCGAAAGAAAGCGTTTTTGTACAACTTCATAGAAATAGCTGTAACTTTTGATAGAAGACTCGGATACACATGTTTATGGCTTTATCTTATAGAACTCAAGGTTCCTGTGCTGGGAAAACAGGTTTTGCAGCTGTTTGAGCTAAGATTTCCAAGTTATTCACATAATGAAAACCTATACTTTGTTTCGGTCGAGTTCCCCATTCAAATGCATGTAACAGTGAGAAACGCACTGTCTTGGCGAAAGAAAGCGTTTTTGTACAACTTCATAGAAATAGCTGTAACTTTTGATAGAAGACTCGGATACACATGTTTATGGCTTTATCTTATAGAACTCAAGGTTCCCGTGCTGGGAAAACAGGTTTTGCAGCTGTTTGAGCTAAGATTTCCAAGTTATTCACATAATGAAAACCTATACTTTGTTTCGGTGGAGTTCCCCATTCAAATGCATGTAACAGTGAGAAACGCACTGTCTTGGCGAAAGAAAGCGTTTTTGTACAACTTCATAGAAATAGCTGTAACTTTTGATAGAAGACTCGGATACACATGTTTATGGCTTTATCTTATAGAACTCAAGGTTCCCGTGCTGGGAAAACAGGTTTTGCAGCTGTTTGATCTAAGATTTCCAAGTTATTCACATAATGTAAACCTATACTTTGTTTCGGTCGAGTTCCCCATTCAAATGCATGTAACAGTGAGAAACGCACTGTCTTGGCGAAAGAAAGCGTTTTTGTACAACTTCATAGAAATAGCTGTAACTTTTGATAGAAGACTCGGATACACATGTTTATGGCTTTATCTTATAGAACTCAAGGTTCCCGTGCTGGGAAAACAGGTTTTGCAGCTGTTTGATCTAAGATTTCCAAGTTATTCACATAATGAAAACCTATACTTTGTTTCGGTGGAGTTCCCCATTCAAATGCATGTAACAGTGAGAAACGCACTGTCTTGGCGAAAGAAAGCGTTTTTGTACAACTTCATAGAAATAGCTGTAACTTTTGATAGAAGACTCGGATACACATGTTTATGGCTTTATCTTATAGAACTCAAGGTTCTCGTGCTGGGAAAACAGGTTTTGCAGCTGTTTGATCTAAGATTTCCAAGTTATTCACATAATGAAAACCTATACTTTGTTTCGGTCGAGTTCCCCATTCAAATGCATGTAACAGTGAGAAACGCACTGTCTTGGCGAAAGAAAGCGTTTTTGTACAACTTCATAGAAATAGCTGTAACTTTTGATAGAAGACTCGGATACACATGTTTATGGCTTTATCTTATAGAACTCAAGGTTCCCGTGCTGGGAAAACAGGTTTTGCAGCTGTTTGATCTAAGATTTCCAAGTTATTCACATAATGAAAACCTATACTTTGTTTCGGTCGAGTTCCCCATTCAAATGCATGTAACAGTGAGAAACGCACTGTCTTGGCGAAAGAAAGCGTTTTTGTACAACTTCATAGAAATAGCTGTAACTTTTGATAGAAGACTCGGATACACATGTTTATGGCTTTATCTTATAGAACTCAAGGTTCCCGTGCTGGGAAAACAGGTTTTGCAGCTGTTTGAGCTAAGATTTCCAAGTTATTCACATAATGAAAACCTATACTTTGTTTCGGTCGAGATCCCCATTCAAATGCATGTAACAGTGAGAAACGCACTGTCTTGGCGAAAGAAAGCGTTTTTGTACAACTTCATAGAAATAGCTGTAACTTTTGATAGAAGACTCGGATACACATGTTTATGGCTTTATCTTATAGAACTCAAGGTTCCCGTGCTGGGAAAACAGGTTTTGCAGCTGTTTGATCTAAGATTTCCAAGTTATTCACATAATGAAAACCTATACTTTGTTTCGGTCGAGTTCCCCATTCAAATGCATGTAACAGTGAGAAACGCACTGTCTTGGCGAAAGAAAGCGTTTTTGTACAACTTCATAGAAATAGCTGTAACTTTTGATAGAAGACTCGGATACACATGTTTATGGCTTTATCTTATAGAACTCAAGGTTCCCGTGCTGGGAAAACAGGTTTTGCAGCTGTTTGATCTAAGATTTCCAAGTTATTCACATAATGAAAACCTATACTTTGTTTCGGTCGAGTTCCCCATTCAAATGCATGTAACAGTGAGAAACGCACTGTCTTGGCGAAAGAAAGCGTTTTTGTACAACTTCATAGAAATAGCTGTAACTTTTGATAGAAGACTCGGATACACATGTTTATGGCTTTATCTTATAGAACTCAAGGTTCCCGTGCTGGGAAAACAGGTTTTGCAGCTGTTTGATCTAAGATTTCCAAGTTATTCACATAATGAAAACCTATACTTTGTTTCGGTCGAGTTCCCCATTCAAATGCATGTAACAGTGAGAAACGCACTGTCTTGGCGAAAGAAAGCGTTTTTGTACAACTTCATAGAAATAGCTGTAACTTTTGATAGAAGACTCGGATACACATGTTTATGGCTTTATCTTATAGAACTCAAGGTTCCCGTGCTGGGAAAACAGGTTTTGCAGCTGTTTGAGCTAAGATTTCCAAGTTATTCACATAATGAAAACCTATACTTTGTTTCGGTCGAGTTCCCCATTCAAATGCATGTAACAGTGAGAAACGCACTGTCTTGGCGAAAGAAAGCGTTTTTGTACAACTTCATAGAAATAGCTGTAACTTTTGATAGAAGACTCGGATACACATGTTTATGGCTTTATCTTATAGAACTCAAGGTTCCCGTGCTGGGAAAACAGGTTTTGCAGCTGTTTGAGCTAAGATTTCCAAGTTATTCACATAATGAAAACCTATACTTTGTTTCGGTCGAGTTCCCCATTCAAATGCATGTAACAGTGAGAAACGCACTGTCTTGGCAAAAGAAAGCGTTTTTGTACAACTTCATAGAAATAGCTGTAACTTTTGATAGAAGACTCGGATACACATGTTTATGGCTTTATCTTATAGAACTCAAGGTTCCCGTGCTGGGAAAACAGGTTTTGCAGCTGTTTGAGCTAAGATTTCCAAGTTATTCACATAATGAAAACCTATACTTTGTTTCGGTCGAGTTCCCCATTCAAATGCATGTAACAGTGAGAAACGCACTGTCTTGGCGAAAGAAAGCGTTTTTGTACAACTTCATAGAAATAGCTGTAACTTTTGATAGAAGACTCGGATACACATGTTTATGGCTTTATCTTATAGAACTCAAGGTTCCCGTGCTGGGCAAACAGGTTTTGCAGCTGTTTGAGCTAAGATTTCCAAGTTATTCACATAATGAAAACCTATACTTTGTTTCGGTCGAGTTCCCCATTCAAATGCATGTAACAGTGAGAAACGCACTGTCTTGGCGAAAGAAAGCGTTTTTGTACAACTTCATAGAAATAGCTGTAACTTTTGATAGAAGACTCGGATACACATGTTTATGGCTTTATCTTATAGAACTCAAGGTTCCCGTGCTGGGCAAACAGGTTTTGCAGCTGTTTGAGCTAAGATTTCCAAGTTATTCACATAATGAAAACCTATACTTTGTTTCGGTCGAGTTCCCCATTCAAATGCATGTAACAGTGAGAAACGCACTGTCTTGGCGAAAGAAAGCGTTTTTGTACAACTTCATAGAAATAGCTGTAACTTTTGATAGAAGACTCGGATACACATGTTTATGGCTTTATCTTATAGAACTCAAGGTTCCCGTGCTGGGCAAACAGGTTTTGCAGCTGTTTGAGCTAAGATTTCCAAGTTATTCACATAATGAAAACCTATACTTTGTTTCGGTCGAGTTCCCCATTCAAATGCATGTAACAGTGAGAAACGCACTGTCTTGGCGAAAGAAAGCGTTTTTGTACAACTTCATAGAAATAGCTGTAACTTTTGATAGAAGACTCGGATACACATGTTTATGGCTTTATCTTATAGAACTCAAGGTTCCCGTGCTGGGCAAACAGGTTTTGCAGCTGTTTGAGCTAAGATTTCCAAGTTATTCACATAATGAAAACCTATACTTTGTTTCGGTCGAGTTCCCCATTCAAATGCATGTAACAGTGAGAAACGCACTGTCTTGGCGAAAGAAAGCGTTTTTGTACAACTTCATAGAAATAGCTGTAACTTTTGATAGAAGACTCGGATACACATGTTTATGGCTTTATCTTATAGAACTCAAGGTTCCCGTGCTGGGAAAACAGGTTTTGCAGCTGTTTGAGCTAAGATTTCCAAGTTATTCACATAATGAAAACCTATACTTTGTTTCGGTCGAGTTCCCCATTCAAATGCATGTAACAGTGAGAAACGCACTGTCTTGGCGAAAGAAAGCGTTTTTGTACAACTTCATAGAAATAGCTGTAACTTTTGATAGAAGACTCGGATACACATGTTTATGGCTTTATCTTATAGAACTCAAGGTTCCCGTGCTGGGAAAACAGGTTTTGCAGCTGTTTGAGCTAAGATTTCCAAGTTATTCACATAATGAAAACCTATACTTTGTTTCGGTCGAGTTCCCCATTCAAATGCATGTAACAGTGAGAAACGCACTGTCTTGGCGAAAGAAAGCGTTTTTGTACAACTTCATAGAAATAGCTGTAACTTTTGATAGAAGACTCGGATACACATGTTTATGGCTTTATCTTATAGAACTCAAGGTTCCCGTGCTGGGAAAACAGGTTTTGCAGCTGTTTGAGCTAAGATTTCCAAGTTATTCACATAATGAAAACCTATACTTTGTTTCGGTCGAGTTCCCCATTCAAATGCATGTAACAGTGAGAAACGCACTGTCTTGGCGAAAGAAAGCGTTTTTGTACAACTTCATAGAAATAGCTGTAACTTTTGATAGAAGACTCGGATACACATGTTTATGGCTTTATCTTATAGAACTCAAGGTTCCCGTGCTGGGAAAACAGGTTTTGCAGCTGTTTGAGCTAAGATTTCCAAGTTATTCACATAATGAAAACCTATACTTTGTTTCGGTCGAGTTCCCCATTCAAATGCATGTAACAGTGAGAAACGCACTGTCTTGGCGAAAGAAAGCGTTTTTGTACAACTTCATAGAACTAGCTGTAACTTTTGATAGAAGACTCGGATACACATGTTTATGGCTTTATCTTATAGAACTCAAGGTTCCCGTGCTGGGAAAACAGGTTTTGCAGCTGTTTGAGCTAAGATTTCCAAGTTATTCACATAATGAAAACCTATACTTTGTTTCGGTCGAGTTCCCCATTCAAATGCATGTAACAGTGAGAAACGCACTGTCTTGGCGAAAGAAAGCGTTTTTGTACAACTTCATAGAAATAGCTGTAACTTTTGATAGAAGACTCGGATACACATGTTTATGGCTTTATCTTATAGAACTCAAGGTTCCCGTG